>NC_091129.1:4631702-4981702 GCF_040183065.1 Periplaneta americana | reverse complement strand
TAGAAAAATTGGTAAACTCTAATAAAGTGCAAGTTTTGTGAAAATATGCTTGTATATAGAATCTTTCCAGTACAAATTTCACACATTAGGATTTCACTGTAGTTTGGGGATTAAACTGATTTTGTCTCTCCGGAAAAAGAAAATGTACGTAACGATCCCAACAGTAGGTTTTTTTTCTCTTCTCTCCTTTCTTCCACCTGAAGACGAAGGGAGAACCTAAACATTAACTGAAAAGGAAAGTTTTCTGAATTTAAGCCCTTCTTGATATACCCTATTTAATTTTATTGTTTTTGAGTATGAAAGCCACTGGCGTGGCTCAGTCGGTTAAAGCGCTTGCCTGCAGGTCTAAAGTTGCGCTCGGGCGCGGGTTCGATCCCCGCTTGGGCTGATTACCTAGTTGGGTTTTTCCGAGACTTTCTCCAACCGCAAGGTGAATGTCAGGTAATCTATGGCGAATCCTCGGCCTCATGTCACCAAATACTATCTCGCTATCACCTAGTCTCATCGGCGCTAAATAACCTCGTAGTTGATACAGCGTCGTTAAATAACCAACTAAAATAAAAATAAACTGATTATGAAAAATTATAGAATAACCTATAGGAAGTATTAAAATAATAAGAAAGTTGAATGAAATATCGGATTCACTTTCAAACTGAGTAAGATCGTTCAGTTTAATATTAATTACTTCACTGGAATAATAGGATATTCGATTAATAAAATAATTTAACTAATCATTTATGAAGCTAAATACAAAGCGAAATTAAATATCTTAATATGTCACACATTCGTAGCTGAAAATTGTATCCTTGAAAAGAATTTTCTTAAATACTGATCTTGCCCATAGACTACAGCGTGTTCACAATATCTGCGTTCGTTTCGTTTGTAACATTAGAAAATTCGATCATGTAACACCGTCACTAGAATTGTTGTCTTGGAGTCAAACTTAAAGGAAGAAGATTCTTCAACTCTCTCTTATTACTATTTAAAATCATCCACACCTCCACACCCTCTTACCTAGCATCTCGTTTTGTTTACCTTTCACTACCTCGAACCCGGAACATCTACCTTCTTTCTATTCCTCTGCACAGAACATCCTTCTACTCATCATCTTTCAGCATATCTATTCCACGCCTCTGGAATTCTCTCCCTGACCACGTGAGAGACTGTCGGACAATATCAAAATTCAAATTTAAATTAAAAAATCATATTCTAGTTCGTGGAATTGTTTGTTGAACACCTGTCAGGTTGCGCAACTTCACCTTAACCCATGACATATAGTAAATATTGTAACTATGCTGTTGTAAAATTGAAAATTAATATGTAATGTATTTATTATTATTATTATTGCTACTACTATTATTATCATTATTATTATTATTATTATTATTATTGTTAGTTATCAATATCATCATTCCTATCTCTGTTTTCTTTCTTTTCGTTGTATTAGCTCGATGAGAGCACTATAATGTACTTTTGACTCTGTTGACCCTCTATAGGGCTTTAACTTAATTTGTATCATTTTCATCAGTGTTTGTATTTCTTTTTTGTATTTATATGTGTTATCTGGTAGGATGGAAGAGAAGGCCTTATGGCCTTAATCCTGTCAGATTAAATAAATAAATAATAATTATTAATTGCAATATATATTACCCTTGAATTTGGGTGACGATGTACAGGACTGGATTTATGTTCCGCACCACCCTAATAACTTTCCAAGCACGTGATTTAATGACATGGAACTCTGTATTTGGTTCTGGCCTTACAGGCCTACTGGAAAGTCAACGTTTCTGCTGCTCCAATTAAACCAGAAGTTATGCCAGGTCTAAGAACATTAAATATATATTTTATGTGTTCGAATAATGCTCTTTAAGAGCTCTTCAAAAAGAATCGGTAATAAAGAATTCATTAGCGCTTAAAATTGATACACAACGAAAACAAAATTCTATAGCCCATTCACTATAGAAAAAAATTACATACCTGAAATCAAATTAATCCTTACTTACAAATGAACGGGGAGTGAGATACAGGAACTAGCGAAGAGATTGTTATAAACCACCCAGGATGAAATACAGGGTGTAAACAATATAAACTCCCAAAAACAATAGTAGTTGTAGAGCATAAAAAGCTTATCAAAAAAAATTCGTTGACAGTTTCCTGTAACTGTGAAGATTATCCCAGAAAAAAAAATGTCTTTTGAGTCTTTTGAAAACGAGAGACATTATTTGCTTTGCTTGACACAACACACTACAGAAACAGGAACTCAACAAGAGTAAAAGCGGGCTGTTGATATACCCACACAATCTAAACACGCGACATGACCACAGATGTTAAAGTGTGTATAAAGACAAAAATATGCACGTGACACCGACATAAAAATTATCTTAATTACATTAATTTGGAGTGATTTATAAAAGGATGCATTGAAGACTAATTTAGAAAAATGTTAAACGAATTATTCTTGCACCAAAAACGGAGTACACTGAACCAAATGATTCTATTTTAATTATTTGCATCTAATAACAATTAAGAAACATGTTAAAGGAATTATCATTGCACTAAATGAGTGCTCCCTAGACCAAAATAATCGTATTTTAATTATTTGGATGCAATTTAAATTAAGTAACATAATAAACGATTTATCCTTCTATGAAACACGAATGTTCCCTGGATCAAATGTCCTATTTTAATTATGTAATTACTTTATATTCATTTCTAACGGGTGCAGCGGAGCGCACGGGTACGGCTAGAATAGGTATAAATTCGTGCAGTTTCAATAAGGAATTCAATTGTTTATATAATTCACTGTGTTTATTTCTCTTTTCATATCTTATATTTATTTTATTTTTATTATTTTTGAGAAATTTGGTTCGAAGTTAGATTAGTTGTAATTGTGATAATTAATGATAACGGTAGTAATAATAATAGCTGTTATTTTACTATTTTATTATTAGTAGGTATTATTTTCGTTTTGAAGATTCATAGTTACAGCACGAATGGCCGTACGGGCTCATGCGAAGGCTCTTGTGTACATGAGTTTGTATAATTTATTGTGCATCAACAAATACATTTTATCTATATCTATCTATCTATCTATCTATCTATCTATCTATCTATCTATCTATCTATCTATCTATCTATCTATCTATCTATCTATCTATCTATCTATCTATCTATCTATCTATCTATCTATCTATCTATCTATCTATCTATCTATCTATGTATGTATGTATGTATCTATCTATCTATCTATCTATCTATCTATCTATCTATCTATCTATCTATCTATCTATCTATCTATCTATCTATCTATCTATCTATCTATCTATCTATCTATCTATCTATCTATCTATCTATCTATCTATCTATTTATCTATCTATCTATCTATCTATGTATCTATCTATGTATCTATCTATGTATCTATCTATCTATCTATCTATCTATCTATCTATCTATCTATCTATCTATCTATCTATGTATGTATGTATCTATCTATCTATCTATCTATCTATCTATCTATCTATCTATCTATCTATCTATCTATCTATCTATCTATCTATCTATCTATCTATCTATCTATCTATCTATCTATCTATCTATCTATCTATCTATCTATCTATGTATGTATGTATCTATCTATCTATCTATCTATCTATCTATCTATCTATCTATCTATCTATCTATCTATCTATCTATCTATCTATCTATCTATCTATCTATCTATCTATCTATCTATCTATCTATCTATCTATCTATCTATCTATCTATCTATCTATCTATCTATCTATCTATCTATCTATCTATCTATCTATCTATCTATCTATGTATGTATGTATGTATGTATGTATGTATGTATGTATGTATGTATGTATGTGTCTGTCTGTCTGTCTGTCTGTCTGTCTGTCTGTCTGTCTGTCTGTCTGTCTGTCTGTCTGTCTGTCTGTCTGTCTGTCTGTCTGTCTGTCTGTCTGTCTGTCTGTCTGTCTGTCTGTCTGTCTGTCTGTCTGTCTGTCTGTCTGTCTGTCTGTCTGTCTGTCTGTCTGTCTGTCTGTCTGTCTGTCTGTCTGTCTGTCTGTCTGTCTGTCTGTCTGTCTGTCTGTCTGTCTGTCTGTCTGTCTGTCTGTCTGTCTGTCTGTCTGTCTGTCTGTCTGTCTGTCTGTCTGTCTGTCTGTCTGTCTGTCTGTCTGTCTGTCTGTCTGTCTGTCTGTCTGTCTGTCTGTCTGTCTGTCTGTCTGTCTGTCTGTCTGTCTGTCTGTCTGTCTGTCTGTCTGTCTGTCTGTCTGTCTGTCTGTCTGTCTGTCTGTCTGTCTGTCTGTCTGTCTGTCTGTCTGTCTGTCTGTCTGTCTGTCTGTCTGTCTGTCTGTCTGTCTGTCTGTCTGTCTGTCTGTCTGTCTGTCTGTCTGTCTGTCTGTCTGTCTGTCTGTCTGTCTGTCTGTCTGTCTGTCTGTCTGTCTGTCTGTCTGTCTGTCTGTCTGTCTGTCTGTCTGTCTGTCTGTCTGTCTGTCTGTCTGTCTGTCTGTCTGTCTGTCTGTCTGTCTGTCTGTCTGTCTGTCTGTCTGTCTGTCTGTCTGTCTGTCTGTCTGTCTACCCACCCACCCATCTAATTTAAGTGCGAATTCATATAATGAGTAACTTCTTGTAAAATAGTGACTCGTTATTCTTCTGTTTGATATGACGTCAGCGCGATCATATTAATTAGACGCTAAGCAATTAACTGTCGTCATATAAGTTATCGACAAGTTCATGTAGGCCATGATAGGAATATGTCTTAATTAATTCATAATGAGATCCAGTCGTCTGAACTTCGCCTATATCTGTTCTCTCATTTGACCTCCGTTTCTGTTCCAAAATAATTAATTACACGTCCTACAATTCCTAATCTTCAGCAGATAAGGGAAGTATTCAACCGTCAAAATAGACAAAGATTTCTACGTATTCCAGTGTTTTCATCATATTGTTCTGTGCGTCCGGAACTTGTTGTTTGATAGCAGGCTACAATGACTGTGCAGATTACTAGACGCATATGCAACAAGGGGTTATAAAAAACAAGTACTAGAGATAAGTTTAACCAAAATAGTAACAGAGGATAAAACTGTGACAACTGTGACTGTAGCAATTAAATATCTGTGACTTTTATAGGTGATTTTGTCACATCGATATTTTATATCGATAAGTAAGCACAATATGCTTAAATTACACCGATATTTTGTCACACCTATAAAAATTAGCAGGAAATATTGAAGAGTAGTGAAATATGAATACGATTTCTCTATACACGCCACACATCAGTGATTTATATGGGAAAATCCAACAAAGAAATTATGTACATGTACCATTAACAAATAAATACTTACCTAACTGTACAGTAACATGTCAAAAGTTAACTTCATGTACCAAGGGGTTATATTATAGATATTGAACCAGTTGATCATTTTTAAATGTAGTTGGGTATGGAGAAATTGAGGTTATGTGAATATCCTAATCGTTTTATAAATTGATCCTTTTTATTGTATATAATATAATGGATAAATTATTTTAAGTCGTGCATTAACATAATATTGAGTCATAGAATAAAAATTAATGAAACATAAGTATTCGGAAAAACATTGGAAAATAATTACAAAACAAAACAGTTGTTCAGACAGGATTTTACACAAGATTAAGTACTGGTAACCAATGATATTATTTAAATCGTGTAATAACTACATCATTTATAATAAGATGGAGAAACTACCGCCCGATTGCTGTTTTGTATCATGCGCACGCGCAAACCTACGACGTAGAGGAGAAAATATTAATCACAGAGTACAGAATACGGAGCAGATTTCGATAGCGATATTTTGTCACAGATATTTCGCGTCATAAGTCACAGATTTATCTGTGACAAAAAAATACCTGTGACAAAATATCGGTTTGTGAAATATCGGCCATCTCTAACAAGTACTCGTGATTGTACTTTTTCAGCTTTTCTATCGCAATTTCGTCTTCAGAAAGTGTGGGTTGGGGTGTAAATAGTTCTGCAGTTTGTATTTGAATTTCGTCCCGATCATTTCTATTTGGCCTATGTTTATTTAGTACTTGCCCAAAATAGTTTTTCCATCTATTCAGAATTGAATGAGAGTCTGCAAACAAGTCCCCATTGTCATCCTTCATTACGTTTACCTTGCCTGATATCCGTTCTTAAATTCCTTGGCATGTCTTCTAAACATTATGATACTTTGAATATAGCCTGCATATCACAGATAACCATTACTGGAGCTATGATCATTGTGAAACTTCGCCCGTCAAGTATATTAAAAGTTAACAAACTTACTTACTTACAAATGGCTTTTAAGGAACCCACAGGTTCATTGCTGCCCTCACATAAGCCCACCATTAGTCCCTGTCCTGAGCAAGATTAATCCAATCTCTATCATCGTATACCACCTCCCTCTAATCCATTTTATTATAATCCTCCCATCTACGTCTCGGCCTCCTCAAAGGTCTTTTTCCCTCCGGTCTCCCAACTAACAATCTATATCCATTAAATTATTAACTCATAATTTAATTATATATAAGGTAATTTTCCAACGCTTAATAATTAACAAATTATTATACAGTAAGCCTCAAGGAATATGTACTGTTGGTAATTCTTCCTCGATCCGCTAGATGGCAACATGTTCTATCTTCTTTCTCACCACTCTTGAAATCCTGCGTTGCATTCAAATTACACTTAACTCTAATTTCTTCTGTTTTTAAATTCGTTACATTCTCTCACCCATTTTCATTCATAATTAAATTTGTACATTACAATTAAGTACCTTTTTGTATAGCTGTCATATAACCCTGTTACGTTTTCTGTATGTTTATTAGATAACTCTAGTTGAAGACTCATCATAAAAAATTGTGTAAATGTCAATTGAAGTAAAATTTAGTTTAGAAAGTTTTTGTCCAATAAGAAAAATTATAAGTTGCATTGTAATTTTATTCAGGCCCTAGCTTTTCCAATAGAAGTCCAAAACTTATGATTTTACATTAATTGTCGCACAAAAAAGCTCTGTTCTCTACGATTTCTCTGTTTGGCACTGACAGTCTTTTTTGTATCCAGTCTTCAATTCTTAACTTAATCGTTGGTCAGTGGTATGGTCATGATCTTTTGTAAGGAACCTAAAGCGAGTGTATTTTTCTTCCAGGCGTCTCTTACTTTCCTCGTCTTGAGATGAAAAGTAATCCAACACTGAAAAACTGGAGGTGAGTTAAAATATATTAGGTATATCCATGTTGAATATTTCGTACACTACTTTTAACACTTGAATATAATTGATTAAAACACGTCATTAAAGCAATAACCAGAGGACACAATACATCTACATATGCCGAACACACAACCAATGCTAACTACACATACAATAACATAAATACAGACATGGAAATCCTACACATGCAACCCAAAAACCAAAAACTCAACACACTAGAACAATATGAAATATACAGACACACTAAAACACACCCGGATCAAATTCTCAACACACAGATCAATTTCAGAACACACACACTATTTGACACCACATTTCAACACTTTTCAACAATCGAACGCACCCACACAACAGGCAGCGAAGTTCGAGCTGACGCCGACATCTAGTAGGCTCTGAGGATGGTGTGAAGAAGCACCGAAACAGCTGTAAGCCACACATGCTTACACAATTAACACGAGTAAGATCGCCATTTAATCAACTATATTAGGTATAGTTTTGCGACGATAAATAAAAAAGAATATTCATAGAAAACTGCATTTAAAAAAGAATAAAATTGGTGTAATTACCTACACGAATGACTGAAGATAATTTTACTCCGTAGAATATTGGAAATCGTTGCTAATGATTCAGTATGTACTGTGTGCACTTAAAATCTACGAAAGTGTGTGCATTCTGCTACTGCATGAGCAAATGTCAATGTCCTGAAAATATGAAGGCTACCGGCGTAGCTAAGTCGGCTGAGGTGCTTGTTTCTCGATTTGAAGTTGCGCTTGGACGTGGGTTCGTTTCCCGTTTCGGCTATCACTTGGTTGGGGTTTTTCCAAGGTTACCCTCAACTGTAAGGCGAATGCCAGGTAATCAATGGCGAATCCTCGGTCTCATCTCGCCAAATAGCACATCACTATCACCATTGCTATAACGTTGGTAAATAACCAGCTAAAAAAGTATGGAGCAGAAAACAGGTTTCTTGGAGGTTGTTCTGTTCCAAGCAACTTGTCTTCCGTACTCATTTTTATTTACTTTCGTTACTCCTGATTGCAACCTAGATTGGACCAGATCGCCACAATTCGAGTTCTATACTGTAATTAAATTCATTACTATCACAAGCCCTGAAGCATTGCACTTTATACGTTGATTTCATGCTCATTAAAAATAAAATTTAACATCCATTTCTTACTTTCTCAGCTATAAGAAATATATACAGTATTTTGTTTATGTTTGATAAGTGCGAGCTAATTTATCGGTAAATTACATGTAGGCCCTATATCTATACTAATAATAAATCTGTAGCCAAAATTTTTCTGGTAATTTTTGATTTTCCAAAAATAATTGAAGTTAACATGTATAATTAACCATCCTGAAACCGAAAATAGCTTTTTATATTTTTGTTTGTATGTTTGTCTGTCTGTAGCAATTATTTGACTTATTTGAACTGTTGTATCAGTGAAGCGAGGTGAGTCAGTGAAGTTATGGTTTTACAGTGCAGTGAACAGTTCCGATCAGTGATAATTTATAGCGTCAATGAAATGTGTTCTATAGTGTCAGTGAAATGTGTTACAGAGTGTCAGTGAAATGTGTACTAAAGTGTCAGTGAAATGCGTCATAGTGCCACTACAGGGAATGAGATGAGAGTAAAGTGAAAGACTATTGAAAATTATGTAGGACCTATACATAATTATGTAGGTTGTGTTGTAAAATTAGGTGTTTTATTTTATGTTTTATTATTATTGTGTTAAATTGTATTGTGTATTCTTATTGTATTGTGTGTAAAATTGTATATGTGTTGTAAATTTTATTATGTATTGTAAATTTTATTGTGTATTGCTTATCATTTTAACTGTGTATTGTTAATATTGTATATACCACTGCCACCGGGTGCTTGCCCACTTGCAGTGTAAATAAATACATACATACATACATGTTTGTTACCTTTTCACGCGATAATGGCTGAACCGATTTATATGAAAATTGGAATATAAATTAAGTTCGTTGTAACTTAGATTTTAGGCTATATGGCATTCAAAATAATTTATTTAAAAGGGGGTTATAAGAGGGCTTGCATTAAATAAATCGAAATATCTCCCTTATCATTAATTTTTGTGGAAAATGTTGTGCAACAAAAGTTTTTTTAAAGGAGATTTCCGATAAGGTTTATCCTATGGCAACTTTTGATAGGGCTGATATTTAATGAGATAAATGAGTTTTAAAATTAAAATAACGCCATCTATGGTGCTGCAATTACAAATAAAAAATGACTTCGTCTATAAGGGGCCTTGAACAACAACAATCGAAAGCTATTAAACATAGCCTACAGAGAATGTTCCTGTGTTTATATGAAGTAATATCGGAAGATAAATTAACCGATTTGTATAATTAATTATTATTTCACCATTGGAAAGTGTAGTTTCTCTGGATGGACATAATGCTGTGATGTTATTACAGTAACTTCTGAGTGAATCGAGGACAGGTAAGATTAAAATAGCTTCTTATGCATAGAAAACTTGTTAGGCTATTCTGTATATTCATTTCCTATATTTCTTAAAATAATGTTTATGAACACATTCATTTTCATCTCAGAGAATTAACGATTGGTCTTAACATGTATGATTATTCATCCTGAGACCAAAAATAGCTTTTTTGACATTTTTCATTGTATGTCTCTCTGTCTATAGGCTATATGGCATTCAAAATACTTTATTTAAAAGGGAGGTTATAAGGGGGCCTGAATTAAATAAACCAAAAATATCTCGCTTATTATTGATTTTTGTGAAAAATGTTACATAACAAAGTTTCTTTAAAACTGATTTCCGATATGTTTCATTCCAAGCAAAATTTTGATGGGACCAAAGTGCATCAAAAACGGATGTTCTCTGAACAAAATGATCATATTTTAATTATTTGTATGTAATAGCAATTAAGAAACATGTTAAAGGAATTGTCATTGACTAAAAGAGTGAGCTCTGGAGCAAAATGATCGCATTTTAATTATTTAAGTACAATTTAAATTAAGTCACATATTAAACTATTTATCCTTTTGTCAAACACGAATGTTCCCTGGATCAAACGTCCTATTTTAATTATGTAATTACTTTATATTTATTTCTAACAAGTGCAGCGGAGCGCACGGGTATGGCTAGTTAAAAATAAAATTTAAAATCCAGTTCTTACTTTCTCAGCAGCTATAAGACATATAGGCCTATACATATATTGCAGTATTTTGTTTATATTTAATAAGTGAGAGATAATTTGTTCGTAAATTACATATTAAATATAATTAATACTTTTAGTGAACGATGGACATCTAATAGAGGTCAACAACTCTTAATAGTATACGAATTTTAAGACTTCACTCACAATTTTAATGTCGACTTTCTTATTACATATATTTAACTAAAACATAATTATCATGAAGAGAACTTTTCATGGAGGAAAAATTCCTTTCTTTAGAGCAGTGGTTCCCAAAGTGGGGGTCGTGTAAAGAGGTGACAGGTGTTGCGAGATGATTTTCAAAATAAAACAGGAAACATCTTATTAACATATAGTTATGTTGTAATTTGAAACATAACCATAAATAACGTTGAATATAAAAGTAATAATTTTTATAAGTTATATAGTACAAAGTTATAATCAGTGGAGCGCAATATCTGGGAAAGGTAAAGGAATTACATTCTACTCTCATTGGAAAAAAGGTAACACCTGGATTAACAATAAGAAAGGTCCATCTTGTGGCCAATGGACCGAGACCATTAAAATGAGCACCAATGTCATCGCAGTTAGATCCCTCCCCGGTAGAAGCCTAGCAATACCCATTGTAGGAGATGCAATGAGCATGAAACGTTACCCCACGTGCTAGGTTTCTGCCCTCAGGGCGAATTACTGTGAATTGACAGACATAACACAGTCCGCTCAATAATTGCTAACAGATTAATGGGACATGGTGAATACGAAGTATATGAGGAAGTGCAATGGAAGGATCTACACGGCGTGCTGACATAATAATAATTGACCGAGATAAAAAACTGGTCTCATTCTTGACCCCACTGTAAGGTTCGAAATTAATGAAGATCAACCAAAGCAGGTACATGAAGAGAAACGCGCTATTTACCTTCCATGCTGTGATGATCTCAGCCATAAATATAATATTCAAGATTGGAATGTCATTGGACTTATGTTTGGTGCGCGAGGAACAATTCCCAAATTTACATTGGAGATCCTCAGGAACTTAAAGGTTCCTGATAAGACTCTTCAGACAATTGCATCAACCATTTTAAAATCTTCATTGAACATCATCAATCACCATCTCTATTCATCTTTATAATATTCAATGTATATTATTTATTTTCAATACTTTTTATCGTTTTGATAGCCACCAAATCTTGTCGCAGAATATTCTTTTTTATAATTTCATTATGTATTTTTTAACATTAATTTACATTTTCTTTTTTGTTCATTTGAATTGATTAGGATGCCGATATTTTAAATCCAAGACTTGGACGGCTATATTTCGATGATATCTACACTAATAATAAATCTGTAGCCGAAATTTTTCTGGTAATTTTCGATTTTCCAAAAATAATTGCTCCTAACATATATAATTAACCACACTGAAACCGAAAACCGCTTTTTTTGAAACTTTTCTTTGTATGTCTGTCTGTCTGACTGTCTGGATGTTTGTTACCTTTTCACGCGATAATGGCAGAACGGATTTCGATGAAAATTGGAATATAAATTAAGTTCGTTGTAACTTAGATTATAGGCTATATGGAATTCAAAATACATTATTTAAAAGGGGGGTTATAAGGGGGCCTGAATTAAATAAATCGAAATATCTCGCTTATTATTGATTTTTGTGAAAAATGTTACCTAACAAAAGTTTCTTTGAAAATAATTTTCGATACGTTTTATTCCCTGAAACATTTGATAGGACTGATATTTAATGAGATAAATGAGTTTTAAAATTAAAATAACTGCCATGTAAGGCCGTGTAATGAATTAAAAAACAAATGACTTCGTCTATCAGGGGCCTTGGACAGCAACAATCGAAAGCTATGAAAGATAGCCTACAGATAATGTTTATGTGTTTGTATGAAGTAATATCGGAAGCTAAATTAAACGATTTGTATAATTAATTATTATTTCACCATTGGAAAGTGTAGGTTCTCTAGATGGACATAATGCTATAATGTTATTACAGTAACTTCTGATATAATATAATATAATATGTTATGTAATGTAATATTATATAATATAATTTAATTTATTTGAAGGGTTCAGAATCATAGGGGACCAAGCGCCATTTACTGAATACGTAGAAGACAAGGGTTAAAATTAAGTTATTACCGTAATTCAGTGGAAATCTATAACAAGTAAAATAAAATATACACATTAAATTTAAATGATGTCAATCTTCAATAAGCTAAGGTTGTATGTAATAAAAATTAAGAAACAGGTTAAAGGAATTGTCATTGCACCAAATGAGTGTCTCTGGACCAAAATGATCGCATTTTAATTATTTGGATGAAATTTAAATTAAGTAACATATTAAACGATTTATCCTTCTATCAAACACGAATGTTCCCTGGATCAAATGTCCTATTTTAATTATGTAGTTACTTTATATTTATTTCTAACGGGTGCAGCGGAGCGCACGGGTACGGCTAGTTCTCAATATAATTAAAGCGAAAATAATGCCCGTGTTTTCCAAGAAGTAGCTTTTCAAATCCTAAAAGTGTAAAGAAAGAAATCACGCATGCACACACAAACCCAAACTCTCTCTCTCTCTCTCTCTTCCTCTGATTCTCTGAGATTTTCAATTTCAATCAGATTTCATGCTTTTGTTATGGTGGTAATCATAGACGAGAAAATTATTTTGCATAAATACGAGTTTGCAAATAATATCAGATATTAATTTATGAGATTCTTTTGCAAGCTGGATTAGTTCTCGCATTTCTTTGATGCAGAACTGGTCTAACCTCTGCCAAAATATGCAGTTTCGACATTCCATCACTAGGCGTATTTCAATTAGTCTTTCCTTAATATTCTTTGGAATTTCAGCCAATTGAACATAACTGTCTAAAAACAGATTCAGGTTAGGAGAAAATCCACAAATGATTAGGGAAAAGACGGGAATTGTATTTGAAGTAAGTAAAGAGATAGGTTTGGAAGTAAATCCCGGATAGATAAAATATATGATTATGTCTCGTGACCAGAATATTGTACGAAATGGAAATATAAAAATTCGAAATTTATCCCTTGAGGAGGTGGAAAAATTCAAATACCTGGGAGCAACAGGAACAAATATAAATGATACTCGGGAGGAAATTAAACACAGCATAAATATGGAAAATGCCTGTTATTATTCGGTTGAGAAAATTTTATCATCCAGTCTGCTGTCAAAATATGTGAAAGTTAGAATTTATAAAACAGTTATATTACGGTACCATTTGTTCTTTATGGCTGTGAAACTTGGACTCTCATTTTGAGAGAGGAACATAGGTTAAGGGTGTTTGAGAATAAGGTGCTTAGGAAAATATTTGAGGCTAAGAGGGATGAAGTTACAGGAGAATGGAGAAACTTACATAACACAGAAATGCACGCATTGTATTCTTCATCTGACATAATTAGGAACATTAAATCGAGACAATTTGAGATGGGCAGGGCATGTAGAACGTATGGGCGAATCCAGAAATGCATATAGAGCGTTAGTTGGGGACCGTAGGGAAGAACTTTGGGGAGGCCGAGACGTAGATGGGAAGATAATATTAAAATGGATTTGAGGGAGGTGAATTAATCTTGCTCAGGATAGGGACCGATGGCGGGCTTATGTGAGGGCGGCAATGAACCTCCGGGTTCCTTAAAAAGGCAGTAAGCAAGTGAGTAAGAAATTCAAACTTATTTGGCAATTTTGTTTGATTTATATAACCAGAGGTAATATCTCGTAGTAGAACAAGAACATTTTGATAATTGTGACATTGCTTTCTTTTGTCCTTTTTATTAGTTAAACATTTTTAATTTCATTTCAATTATGTATGTTATTTAAGTTACGAAATCTTTCCACGCCGACCAAATGCTATTTTGAGAATGACGAGACGAGACTCGAAAGAGAAGTGCAGCGAACACAGCGAGCGAGAGCGGTAGTTAGTTTTGTTCATCTCTAGGCAGTACTGTTAGTAGCAGCATCGTTGCCTGGCCCTCTACCTTCCACCTGTAATACTAGAGAGCCAGAAGTCGATTCTTTCTCCGTGACCACTGTAGTGAGGTTTCTCCAATATAATATTGTTGTTTTTTATCACTGGACATAGCGTCACCTATTTTTAAATTAGGGTATTACTGAAAGTCTTGGCCTATTCTTGTGTCTTAAGGTATATGTACACCTTTAGAGACAAAAAATTTTGTTTTGCATAACTTTGCTCTGTAAAATTTTTATACAATTGAGAATGGTATCAGAAAGAGAATGAAGTGAACAAATCCCTTGAAATTATGTTTAAATTGTTTTTAGAAATTATTTTCTTTATAAATTTGACATGCAACTTGAAACATGATAGCTCATGCAGTTTTTAAGATAGAGCCACAGTTTTTTCACTGTTTTATAGCTAAAATTATTCGTTAGTGCCTGACATAGAGCTATTTTTTATTTTTATTTACATTAATTAAATATTACCATATATGTAACTTACAATAATATTTTATGTTGCATAAATCATGTAAAAATCCATAGATAATTATTAATTATATTAATGTTATTTTACTCATTGTCAGGCACTGGGGGACATTTCAAGCTTCAAAATGACACCAATATCTTCTTGGTATGACCATATTTGGCTGAGATATCATGTTTGAATTGAAAGAATTAAATATTCTAAAATTACTATTTACAGGAAATGAGCCACAAAATTTCAGAGCCTAGAAGACTCCATCAACATATTATGTCACCCCTTAAGCAGCTTCATGTCGGTCCAGTTTCAGCTTCTTTCTGCCTCTCAAATACCTCCGCCTTGTTTTAACTTCAGTGTTGAATGTTTTTTTTTTTTGGCATTTTTGTCCCTATTTCCATTGATGCAACAAATCCTGCGAAGGTGTTTGTCCCAGGGTTTATGCCCATCCTCCTCAGAATTGTAATTTCTACTTTTGGACTCTTATTAAAATGACGTACAACATCACTGACACAAATTTGCAGTTTTATGACTAACAGTAAAATATTATAAATTACTTCATTATGTAATAAAGTGTTTTCAATCTAATGATCATGTCCTTATATCTATGCATCTATTTCGGGACTAGAAAGAAGTTTATTTTACAAGCAATGCTGGACGAGGGGATTGACTGCTACGAAGAGCACTCAAAAGTAATGCACTCCAAAAGTAAGTGACCGTGGCTGATGATGCAGCATTTTGGAAAATGGGACTTATCTGAAAAACCATAAGGTATAAATCGAAAATTTTTATATCAAATTAATGAAGAGAAAACTCTCCATTAAAATAGTTATATTTTGAAAATTCTAATTTTTCATCATTTTTTGCGTTTTATGCATGTACATATACCTTAATGGAAGTCGTACGTCAAGATATGTTTGTTGAAACTTCCACACATCCAGCACTACGGTACTTCTTTCTCCAATGTAATAATTACAGGAAATACGAAATATCATAGACTTAAATAAACTCTAAAATCATTTACGAGATAGAGAAGCACGAATAAAGCGGGCAGGTCATGACTTGAAAAAATTGAACGCAATTATACAGAAACAGAATCTTTATTGAAATTATAACCACATATTTGACAACATAAAGATACACAGGGCATATCAAAAGTCCGGTAACACTTTCAATATTTTATTACCCAAAAACTAGTAATGATAGCACTTTCAAACACACGTCAGTTTAAAGTCAAACTCTCAAAGTTCTGTTTACACCTTACAGAGATTCAATGTGTGAACCACGAGTGACTCCGCAGATGTTCGAACGATAATCAAACTCTTCCCATACCCTTTTCAACATATCCTCTGTGACCGTGGCGGCAGCTTCTCGAATTCTGGTTTTTAGTTCCTCTAAATCACATGGCAAAGGCGGTACAGACACACGGTCCTTTAGCTACCCACATAGAAAAAAGTGGCATGCAGTCATATCGGGTGACCTTGATGGCCATGTCATGAAACATCTGTCCCTTACTCCAGCACGTCCTATCCAACGATCAGACATCTCCGTATTCCGGTAAGCACGAACTGCATTGTGGAAATGTGGCGGAGCCCCATCTTGCTGAAAGATGAAATCGTCATCGAGATCTTGTCTAAGTTGAGGCACCAACCATTGCTCCAACATGTCCAGATATGAATGTCCAGTCACAGTAGCCTCAATGAAGAAGAAAGAAGACAGTTTTCGTTGTGACAACGCGCAGAAAACATTCACCTTTGGTGAATCACGCTCATGTTCAATGATTCTGTGAGGTTTCTGTGCAACCCAAACACTACAGTTGTGCTTGTTAATTTTCCCACTCGTATGGAATGTCGCTTCGTCGCTGAAAATTAAGCGACTAAATAACTTTGAGAGTTTCACTTTAAACTGACGTGTGTTTGAAAGTGCTATCATTAGTAGTTTTTTGTGTAATAAAATATTAAGTGTTACCGGACTTTTGTGTATATTCATGTAGGTATAGATTAAAACTTATTTCATATTCCTTACTTCCTGCAGGACTATTCTATATTTGGAACACTTTATTTAGGGTAAGCAAGGGTGAATAGGGTCAACATTCATATTTACTCTAATAACTCGCATAACTTAACATCAAAGCTAAAGTGTGATACTTCGTCAGAAAGATTGGAGTTTTAGCTACACGTTTAAATGTCTATATTAGATTTAACTTTGCAACAACTTAGCTTATTTAGAAATTAAAGTACTGCATGACCCTTTTCACCCTAAGCAGCCAGGGTGAATAGGGTCATCAGGAAGGGTGAATGGAAGCATTCTTACTTTTCATTTTTATTCGTAAACTTGTACAATTTAAAATGCTTATGAAGATTCAGATCCACACAAATTATACAGAGTAAGTCATAAGTATGTTTGGAAAATGCGTGAGCGTGCTCTTGGGTCAAAAATAAGAACAATTCCTTACATGAAAATTTGAAGGAAAATGCTTATTTATTGGTGAAATGGTCATACTTTCTTTTTGTTCTTTATTTGTTGTGTCACAAGTACATGTTGAGAAACTTGTCATTTAACGTTTACAAAAGACGCTCAGTGTGTCCCGCTCCATTATTTCACATGCCTGAGGACGAAGTACACACGACTGGCGAGTTCGCTCAAACGCCATGTTGTCATCACTGATCAATTAGCATGCATTTTCAACACGTTGCAATAGCTCCTCTGCATTATTCACTGCTGTTGAATAGACAACAGCCTTCAAGTGACCCCAAAAGAAAAAATCTAATAGGGTTAAGTCGGGTGACCTGGGTGGCCAAGGCACTGGACCACCGCGTCCAATCAAAACAAAAAACAATGTACTACTGTATTGTTACCGTGTTGTTTATAAACAAATACTGGTACAAAATCAAAACAAAAACAACACTATGATCAGATGCTTATGAAAACGAAAATCACTATTCCGTCAAATTTTCATATAAGGAATTGTTCTTATTTTTTATCCAAGAGCACGCTCATACGTTTTCATACCATACTAATGGCTCACCTTGAATATTTAATATCAATTATTCATCACAAGCAACAAACGTACTGTTTTAATTATTCAATGAACATCTTCCACAAATAAATCTCTTCTTACTCTCAGCTCTAACACAATTTTCATGGTATCACTCATTCCCCTTTCCCATGCATTGTACCCTGTTTCCGAGCTTTAAAGAAACAGAATCACTCTATTTAACATTACATAAACCACATGAAAATTTACATTCACCTGATGATTTATCTCCTGCCGATGATGATGATGATAATGATGATGATGATGATGGGCACCTTTAGAAACATCGAACATTCAGCTCAAACCCACAAGCTGAAAGTTTAGGCCTAAGTATTCTATTTGCAAACTGCTTTTATTGGTCAACTGAGAACACGGTTTATCCTCCCCTATTCTTTTCCTGTTAGTTGACCTCACTTTCCAGACGTCTTTGTAGGCAGGAATGTGGTACATTGAAGAGCTTCGTACTTCACGATAAGCTTTTATTGCCCTCTCCATATACTCCTCCAATCATGAAGACTGCGTCTTTTTCTGTATTTCCCCATTTAGAACAAATATAAACCATATTTCAGTGAAATCAGTTTAAAATATTCTGACCCTTTTCACCCTTAAAATAGTGACCCGAATCACCCAAAGAGCAGTAATATTTTGCATCGTAAGGTTTGCCATACTGATTGGTCTTAGAAGCTCAACATATGGGTAACCAATCATTTAAGAGTCCACTTTCAACTTAATTACTAAATCATAAAAGTATCACAGTAATAACTGGTAAAACGCAGGTTATATAAAAACTACAATTTAAGAAACTAAACAAAATATTGCTACTTATCGTTACAATAGCAACTTTCTACCTCAAACACCGCTCCGAAAACAATACAGTTACAGTGCTTTCCCGCCTTTCTGCATTGAAGAAGTTCCCAACTTCAACGCTAGCTAGCGCACAATCCAGTATTCTTTGCTGTTTGGCTTACAGAGCGGTGTTTTCAAAACTGACCCGATTCATCTGGTGACCCGTTTCACCCTTGTCTACCCTATTTATTACAATAATTTTATTTACTCATTTGTATAAAGAGTGTAGGCTAAATTAGAATAATTAGGAATGCAAGTACAACTTAAGAGGATGAAAAAGTCTATTTTTGAACATTTTTGTTTGATGCAACTATTATTGAAGTTAATTTTTGTGGAAGAATTATTTGAATATTTGCATGAGTTTCGAAGTTATGATTTAAATGCCAAAATTCTGCACCTGGCTACAGCAGCTGTCAGTTGTGAGCTGCACTCCCACTCTCAAATGTGTACCGTACGTATATTACAATATTTTAAAATAATTTTTAGGTTTGAACATGTTTGAAAGCCAATATTCTCATACAAGCATAGTAGTTGTATCCAACGAGTTACTCAAACACAAAATCTGAAAAGTTTACTCTAAATCAGGATTTTGTGGAAGGACAGTAGTCAAAATTGCCACAAATGAGGTCATAACGTTCACTGATGGCATGAAAGTCAGACTGGAAGTGCTGAGGGAAATAGGGATTCTACATGCTATGTTTTGTGGGTGTGCGATTAATATAGGGGACACAAGCTGTATAAAATCTGCAGAAGAAAAGGCAGTATCGCGTACCAAAAGGCACGATAATTCAGGAAAAGTTTTAATTAGATGCTACAGCAAAGGAAGGAACATCTTATTCCCCTGGAGAATTTATTTATTCGCAATGGAAAGAAAGGTAACAATATATGGTATGTTTCTATAGGTCATTTCCCATAACTACATTCTTTAAAATTTTTTCCGTGATAATTAAATAACTGTTGAACGGATTTTAATGACTTTTTTGTGCATATTAACATATAAATAATCTAGGAATATTACCAGAATTATGATCCTCTACTTGATATTTTGTCACAAAAAATTGTATGGCTAACGTTCCTAGTAAAACTCATAATGTAAATATGATAGAACATTATGCAACGAGCCTATAATGGTAGTAATTAAGACGCGAGTGTGTTTATAAAACGAGCGAAAGGGAGTTTCATAATTTTCATACGAGCGTCTTAATTACCATTATAGGCAAGTTTGATGCGACTTTTTATGTTCGACCATATTTCTAACTTGAAATTATTCATAAGTATTCATGTTATTCTTATCTGACTGACGAGCACAACTGACCTTGTGCAATACCTCGTAAATTGTGAGATGTGCGCAGACGCGAAAGTATTCATTTTTTTTTTCGAGAAATAAATATCGACATTGACCTTGATATAATCTAGAGAGTAAAGTAGACATTAATCTTGATATAACCTTGAAATTGAATTAGACATTGGAAAACGAGATGACAAATTGAATTTATTTGAATATTATTTACAATTAACGCTAATTATTATAGTAACGGAACTAGTCTTTCGATTGAATATCCGAGAATAATCGATACTTGCGCTTTCATATTGCTATAATGGTATTTTCTGATTGGTGGAACACCTGAACTTTAATGAATAGGTGTGCTTTAATGAAGTCCATTAAAGGGCTGCTACCAGGTGTATAATTACTACATTTCGGCATGGTCGAGCATAAAAGTAAATACAAAATGTGATTTATTCCCCTAAAAATCTGATTGTAGTCAGTTTCCTGTAACTAACTTTTAACTTGAAAATAAAGGAAACAGAATTGAAATATGTTCAACATTAGCCAGTTTACTACAAAAAATGTAATCTTCCTGAAGCTCGTTTTCCATAACTACATTCATTGAAGAGATTTTAATGAAATTTTTATGGATATTAACATATAAATAATCTAGGAATATTATCAGAATTATGATATTCTACTTGATATTTTGTCACAACAAATTTTTGTGGCTGATTTTCCTAGTAAAAACCATAATGCAAATATAAAGGTAAATTGACGATATTATTATTAATTTATATATTCGCCTCAAAATCTGATTGTGTTCAGTTTCCTGTAACTAACGTTTAACTTAAAAAGAATGCAAACAGAATTGAAACATCTTCCAAATTATTCAGTTTATTAGAGAAAAACTTAATTTTAGTATAGCGAGTAACCACCAAATTGAACATTTAAATTTGCCCTTGAATTAAATTTTAATGAATTTAAAAGAGACTCCTAATATTCAAGAAATTCGTGTGATAATGATACAAATTGAATTTTCCTACCAGTTGTATCTATAAAAAAAATTTGAATATCAATGATTTTCCAATCCTCAAAGCTGTACCTACATCCTTAAAATGTGTCACAAAAATTAAAAATTAATTCAGCACTCGAAACCCATACAATAAGTTCATATACAAATACCTCTTTCTTTTTCAATTTTTGGTAACAGTCAATTTTGTGTTCTATTAATTCTACTTAAAAGTCCAGATGGTGTAACAAAACTATTCAACCGTTTTTAATTTAGAGTCGTCTTAAGGAGTGACTCCACTGAAAATCATGAACATTTTACAAAAAAATTTATTGGCTATTTCACTTCTCTATAATGTATATTTTCTTACCCCAAATGGATTTAGTTCAATTCTGATAAAAAAATAATATGTTGAAATTTTTTAAATTAATACTATAAGGAGACGCAGCATTTAAAGGGCCGTAAATATAATTTGTTTCATGAAAAAATTCTTTCTTACTAATTTATGATTACAAATCTAGGAAAATTTGATTCTAAAGTTGGCTCCTTGAAGTTACTAGATAAATGTAGCGGAGGAGAACTTTAATAGGTGTTAATTTTACTTTCAAACCCATTTTTCTGGAAATGTATTTTCCTTGATTCAACACAAATTTTTTATGCTAACTATTAAGCAATATGGATAACATTTTTACTGCAAGTATTTATGAGGTAGCTACTTGTTTCTATGCATTTATTTTGCAAGAAATGCTGCTAATTTATTTATTTTTTTCATGAACACTAGAAACACAACATTTTTAACATTTAAAAAAATATTGAAAATAAATAAATGAGATATTTCACAAAATGAATGGATCGAAATTTTTCTCTGTCTTGTGAATGTAACCAAAAAAGAGAAGCTTACAAATTGAGATCTTCTACTAAAAATTTGAGTTTGGAAAGTATAAAAAATAGCAAAAATAGAAAAAAATGAAAAGCCAAAAACATTTGGGAGTTGAAATTCGGATTTTGTTAATCCTTTACGTAGTAAACATACTCTCAAATTTTGGTTGCAAAAAATGATTAGAAAGAAAGTTGTCATTTTTAGTGGAGTGTCCCCTTAATACCAACTCCGTGTTACCTGCGTCGCATCTTTCTGAGATCTGTAAGTTCCTTACCTTAACAACAGAACTACGTATCCCAAGTGAGTAGTCTCTTGCGAATAATATGGGAGATGTATTACTCCTCGTGTCATTGGAGTAGCTAGTAACATTTTGAATACCCAACTTCCTAACAATTGAACAGGTCACAGAAGTCACATTTTTTTTCACCTGTTTTGTTCTTGAACTCAGTCATTGGTTTATGCTGTATGATCTCTCATCGAAACAATAACTATCGTTTCGTGAAAACTTGTATCCATTACACTGAAAAGTTGCATCAAATTTTATAGCAATGTTTTTAGAAAAAAAAAAGAAATATATGGCTGTAATTCATTTGAAAATAGTAATAAATCTACTTCACAGAAAAAGTGACTTACTCAGTTTCATCATTTCCTATGAAGATAAGCTACAAAACACAACACTAAATTGAACGTGTACCTTAAGTTCACATAAACTAAATTCATTACTTCTAAGCGCTGAATTCATCCTTCAAGTTCGTCTAACGTATAAGTAATCTAAGTTATAAGATAAAAGAGTTGATGCAAATTTATATGTTTCATCGTTATCATAAAGAAAATAACTTGAAGCTAGAAAACTTTAACCCAGCATTGATATTCAGTAACGATGCTATAGGTAAACTATTATGTCTACTGACATAAGAATTCCTCGAAATAAAAGTGTGACACGTTTTATCAACAGTAATCTCACTAGACGTTTTGATTTATCTAGAGAAAATCAAAACTCGAGTGGGATTTAATTGACTATTACACGATTAGAAGAAAGTATATAAAGATTAGAAGTAACGAAGTACTCCAATACAATAAAATATTAAATGACTTACAAAAATACAACTGTCTTCAAATGTATCATTGTACTATCTCAACATTACAAATATTACGCTAGATGCATGCTAGATGGCAGTAGTAGGCCTTCTCGTCGATAAGTTCTCGATCTATACCAATCTATACACGATGGCAATATTACGCTAGATGCATGCTAGATGGCAGTAGTAGGCCTTCTCGTCGATAAGTTCTCGATCTATACCAATCTATACACGATGGCAATGTTACTAGTCAAGAAGGCTTTGTTGATTCAGTTTCATTTTTATTAAAACAGTTGCATTCCACTTCAATTATCCGAATCCCAGTAATCAACGTCACTTAACAGATAATTTTCAATAAATCTTAATATTAAAAAATCTCTGATACGTGACTATCCATAATATCATATAGCAGAGCTATAACATAACCTAACTAATATACACAAGCGTTAGAAAAGTTTTTTATTAATGACGATGACATAAAAATATACATGAATAATTTTAAAAGGAATAATTATTGAATGTGCAATTTTCAAATTTGATGTTACATTGGACGTGTGCGTAATAGAAGTGGAACTCGTTGATTTAGGCCTACATGGTGTATTCAACTTATTCAGAATTTCCGAATGAATAATTTTAAAAGGAATAATTATTGAATGTACAATTTTCAAATTTGAATGTGGTTGGTGGTTCAATTGATTTTATATTGGACGTGTGCGTAATGGAAGTGGAACTCGTTGATTTAGGCAAACATGGTGTATTCAACTTATTCAGGATTTCCGAATGGTGCTCTTAATTTATTTGTAAATAGGATTTCAGAAGATGCATAGGTATGATCAGTGATTTTTATTAATTATTATTCTTGAATGCCAATGCGAGTCATATTTGAAACTGCTGTGCATCGACTAGAGTGGTTTGTAATTATGTATATATATATATATATATATATATATATATATATATATATATATATATATATATATATATATTGACGTCCAGACCAGCGGAGTTTCAAATGTTTGCAAACAGAGAAACAAATGCTAGGGACGCGATAAAATTTAACAAATGCTAGGGACGCGATAAAATTGTGCGATAAGCAGCCGTGATTGGTTGAAATACGTCCTTTCGTACCGTTTTATTGGTCAAAAGTAGTATGACGTAGTAAGAGTGTAATAGTCACATACAATAAATTTTTAGGGATGGTAGGTTTTAGCAAATTGACAAAATGTAGCTCTTTATAAATCAGCATTTCTGGCACACCCACATGGAAACTGTTGTTTTTCGTAACACATTATTGGTTAGAAAGTTTTCTTTGCTTTAAGCGTACGGCAAAAACATTGTTAGATTAATTTTTCCTTATGAATACCGCAAAGTTGTCATAGTATAATAATAGAGTTATAATTAGACGTACTATTAAGACAATGCAGCATTAGAAGGCTGTGACTGCTAGCGTACAAAAATCTCAATAGCCTGTGATTAATTAATTCACATGTAATTTCCATTTAGTTGTGCTAAAATATTGTACGTAACTAGTACAAAAGTGTCTTTCGCGCAGTTGTCTCGAAATTCCGGACTCGTATAATGCCTCCTCCATAAAAGTCTCACTCGTTACAAAAATGTAACTTTCTGTCCCAGTTACGTAAATAACTATTTGTAGCGTTTTGGATGAGATATATTTATGGAAAGTTTGGTGAGAGAGATCCAATGTCATCAATGTGTTAACAGAAGATTTTTTTAGATTTTGTAGAGAATGTTTGAAAGTAATAAATAAATTAAGTAAAATATAAAATTACAGTGAAATGGTGAACATTAAGAAACATGTCACGTGATTTTATGCCTACCTATCTTATCACTCTATCACAATCATCCACCACCACATACAACTTGTTTGTGAGTAAATACTTGACCTAAAGATATCGCATATGTAGCCAATATTCCACAACCAGTACCAAATATATTATCTTGCAATTCATTTTGATTTTCAGATAAGTCAGTTCAAGATTATAAATTTATTTAAAGTTTCTCAATGATATTTTAAAATCTTATGTAAATTATAGAGTTCAGGCTACTAAAATTGATAATGAATTAAGTTAATTTATTAAATTTAAAATAGGTGTTCCGCAAGGAACAGTCCTTGGACCGAGTTTTATTTGTAATATATATTAATGACCTTTTAATGATAGGTGATTTATATTCGTATGCTGATGATACTGTTTTATTTTTAGTGGAAAAATTTGTACTGATGCTCATTATATTGTAAATTGCGGCTTAAAATTAATGAAAAAAGTTTCGATTTAAATTCGCTTGTAAGACGAAATGAAATTCTTAATTTAGTTGAACCTGAATGTTTCACATCTGCTGCTCTACTACACAGTACAAATTATGGTCCACGTCTATATAATTCGATAATAAAATTTCATCCAGAATTGACTACTTTAAGCAATGAAATTTTCAGATCCAGAATTAAAAAAAATTTATATGACAGGCTTCCCTGTATTATATTATGTACCATGTATTGTAAAACAAGTTTATTTCTATCCTAAGTGTATTTTTCTATCTTATCTTGGTTACTATATCAACATGACCTGTACTAATTATACTACTAATAAAAATTTAATATTAATCCATCAATATCAACATCGTCTCTTTTTTCACTCAGTTATTACTAGTATTATTATTTACTAATTTTATTATCATCTTTATGTGAGCTTTTTTATTAAGTGTTTTGTCTACAAAGCATGTATATCTATGTAAAGGAACTGTCCCCAAACACGAGCTTTGCTCTTTCGGGGTATTTTAATGTAACGTTTTTATGTATATGTTATTATTAAATCTAATCTAATCTAATTAATAAATGAAAAACAATAGCTATTCCATTTTCTTTAAATAATAAAGGTAATAAACCAATTTCCTTTACTCTACAAATTAAAATGCATAATTTCAATTGCTCTCATATATAAATTGCAATTTTTCAGTTATTAATGAAGTTAAGGAGGTATAATAATTATTGATAATTATTTAAAATGAATAATCATATTCATTATGTTTGTAATAAATGACGTAAAACATATTACTTTGTTGTTGTAAGTAATATTTTGTCAATTAACTGTTCACGTATAATTTATTTAGCATAATTTCAATATATAATTATGTATGGTATTATAGGTTGGGGTTGAACTTATAAATCCAACCTATATCCGTTAACTTTACTACAGAAAAAAGCATTAAAAATTTGTTTAAAAAAAGCAGAAAAATTACTCAACTGAATTGTTGTTTAAACATTTAAAATTGTTCAACATTAAACAAATTTATTCTTTTATTTTATTAAAATATTGACACAGAAATCTTAATAACTTTGAAACGTATATACATACATATAGAATTAAAAATACGAATTCTCTGCGTTTGTCTGAACCTAAAGATAAAACCAATGCAGCTTTTTATCATAGCATGAGTCAAGATGCCAGATTATTAAACACATTTTATTCTAATATTATTTTAAACACGAATCCTCTCCAAATTAATAAAAAAAAATAAAAAAAATTGTATTTGTTTTATAGTTTGGGTTTAAACATATTAAACACTAGTTAATCTGTATTCTCTCTCAATTTTAATTTTATTTTTGTCTGTATTGGAATCCCCTCCTGAGCACGAGTCTTACTCATTCAGCAGTGGGCTAGTTTATCTTTCATTGTATTTATTAACTTGTATTCATTTCAAACTTACTAGCAATAAAAAATAAATAAAATATGATTTATCATTTGTTGTAAATTAATATTTGCTATTACGTATTACTAAAGAAAATATATGAACGTTTTCGTCTATACAGCATCATCAGATATTCAAAATGTTATAACGATATTTAAGACGTAAGTCCAATATAGTATTCACTGTGATAAATATAACAATAAATAACTAATCATGAGTTATATGTAGTAAGTGTCTAATATCGTTGTCAGGTATATGTTCTATTTAACTAATTTGTATATGATTTGCTGACTTGCCAAAAATGTAATATGTAAGAATAAAATTATAAAGTATATAAAACTCATCTTACATATTTTTATGTTTCTTGAATAGCACTATTAGTATATAAAATTGATAAAATACGTAAAATGTTTGTACTTATGTGTATGTGATACAGTTTTTACCTGAATTTTATACAAAAGTTAATGATGTAATTGATATTCACAATGTTGTAATAATGCATGTTTTGTGTGTAATACAATTTGTTTTGTAGGAATCTTCTATGTTCGTCAGATGATTTTTGACTGTATCATACAGAATGATTCCGAGATGGTGTTACAAACTTTCAGGGATAATGGTGAAGGGCACATGTATCAATTTGAGATAAGGAACCCTGGTCCGGAAATGACTGAGTCGAAAGTTATAAGCAAAAATAGTTCTGTGGAAATGGAATTGTAATTTCCCACCACGTGCCCTCCTTCCCTTAACTTTTGGAACAGTCGTGGAAAAATAATATGGGCCGGATGTCTCCTACGTGGGTACTTGCACCGATACAATCTGTGAGCTTGTCTACTGTTCCCATTGGCTCATCCGTTTTCGAAAATCAGGTCTGCTTATTCCGCTCTCGTGTACTCCTCCATTTCACTAGGACTGATCGACTGGACACTGCAACTTGTACACATACACTGCTGTCTACAGACGTGCATATCAGGACCGACCATGTCCGTTACACATTACGCTATCTGCATTGCTTTAGTGTAGTTTCCTGTCCCCATCCCTCAGACAGCGCACTGAATGGAATACTGTAAGTAGACAACGTAAACAACGTCAGATGGATACAGTATGTGTAGGATGTACAGATAAATACACATAAATAAGGTGTACAGAGGAATACAATTATTTCATTTCCACACAACTATTTTTGCTTGTAACTTTCGACTCGGTCATTTCCGGACCAGGGTTCCTTATCTCAAATTGATACATGTGTCCTTCGCCATCATCCCTGAAAGTTTGTAACACCACCTCGGAAATACCCTGTATACGTGTGGGATGAGTTCAGTATTCATTCATATTGACATGTTTTAAAGTATGCCAGGTTTGATGTTGCCCTTTTGGTTCCGTATTCAGTGTGTATATGCAGTGAACTTATGTGAAGATAGACTCATGTTAATATTTGAAGAGATGAAAAGTTTGACGTGATTTTATTACATTTATGTGTGCATTGAAGCGTATGATGATGTGTTCTCGTTGTTACTGGGTGTTGAATGTCTGATGATGCCATATAGATGGATGGATGGATGGTTTATTTTGCAAAAACATGTGGAACATGTATGGCATCGTCATATACAATTTACAATACATGATATCATACAATGGATACAAATTAAGATACATGAATATTAAAAAACTCATCGACATCATACCATGGATTTGCCAATAATATAGTCCTAATTCGTGTCCTAAACACTCGGAATGGAAGATTCCTTATATCAACAGGTAGACTGTTAAATAATTTAAAAGCAAAGAATAGAAAGCTATTTTGAGTAATACTGTATTTACATTTGTCAATATATAAATTTGTATTATTTCTTGTAGAATATTTATGAACAGAAGTACATGCTATGTAATTATTAATGTTATTCCGAATGTAAAGAAGACAGGCCAATACATACATAGACGGCAATGTCAAGATTTGTGACCTTATAAAAAGAGGTTTACAATGAGTCGTATTTGGTACTCCATAAATTAATCTTAAAGCTTTCTTTTGTAATATGAAAAGAGCTTGAGCAGAAGTATGGTGACCCCAAAGAATAATACCATAATTTAAATGACTTTGTATATGGCTATGAAATATTGTAAACAACACCTTGTTAGGTAAATTATTCCTTAACAACCTTAACATATATAGGCCTTTACTTAATTTCTTAGCAACATAGTCAACATGAGTTTTCCATCCCATTCTAGGCTCAAGAAAGATGCCCAGAAACCTAACAGCAGTATTACTAAGAGTAGCAAGACGATTAATACCAAAGTTTAATTTAATAGTTTTGTTAGAAAAGGTTATTTGCACTACACCAATCAACAACCCTACTTGATACATCAGCAAGTTCCATAGACAATATGTCACTATTTTTTTATGAATAGTATTAACTGCTAAATCATCAGCAAACATAAAAGACTCAGACGAAAGCATTCATACATTTTCTTTGGTAATATCCATTAGCAAATATTAATTTGCAACACATGATAAATCATATGATTGAGAAACTTTAAATAAATTTATAACCAGATATATTAATTGGAAACTTGAGATAAAGGTACATACGACAATACGAAGGGTATACGTCACATTCCTATGCTATTCATTCTTGTAAATACTAACATGGTGCAAGATCAAATTATTAAAAAAAATGTAATAACCTGTAAGGGGCGGATCGTTTAGACAAATTCTGATTGTTTTTTTACAAAACATAAATAATAATTTCGTCTATATTTCTCAGAAACAAATACATTTCGCATTTTGTGTTCAATTTTGCATTGTATCGCTGAATAAATACTTCGCCAATGTAGTTAACACGCTTTTAAATACTAAATAATTTATTTTGACAGCATTTGGGCACATTTCGCAAGTATTTTAATTGCGAAAATCTACCATTTCTAGCATTTTTCGTCATGTTGTTCTATTCTAACTTTTATGTGGAAAGTTCGATTAATGATTGTTGTAACTGTTGACCTACGATTATCGTTCACATGCAGATGTGTCACCAGATATGTGTAGCTGCAGGAGGAATTTACTTATTAAAATACCTCAAAAACGTGTGTCCAACAGTGACATCCCTATTTCAGTAGGTACCATTGAATTGGCACAAAAATTCATCGTACGAGTTTGTGAGAGCTGTATTGAATTCCCATGTACAATATGCAGTATACGTAAGTACACCATTTGACACGGAAAACAGTCGCTCTCTGTAGCGTGGATTTGTCTATCGTTGGGATAAAGCGAGATTCACATCGGGAAATACTACGCATCGAATCCGAGGATGAAAAAATTCTATATATTTCATTCTTCATTTATCATATTAGATGCATGCATTAGTTTCACACCTCATTGTACATATCTATAATTACACTAATGTCTTCGCTTTTGTATAAAGTATCTTCAGGTTCTATTAATTTTACTATTATTTATATTGAACACTGTATAATGCTTGACTTTTTAATTTGGTTAAATCTTTGTGGTGTTGGGTTGAAATATACAGGGTTAGTTAAAAGTCCGGCACCACCTAAATAACTTTTGAAGCATACGGTTCAGTGATATGAAACTTGGTATGTGGTGATAACCATATGCTAAAAACTCAATAATGGTATTGCAGACTTTTTTCTGCTTCCGGTTTAAAAGGAAGTAACTCCAACTCTCTTACCTTAAATGGAACACCCAATATATTATTTTATTTCTGAATAGTACTCATTAAGAGCTTCCAAAAATTACCCACACTTGATACTTCTGTACAAATTCAGTGTTGCTAAGTTAAGAAAACAGAAAAGTGTATCGAACATTAAAATAATAAAATACTCCTTCCTTAACAAAAACAAAACAAAGCTAGCTCACCTTCTAAATTATGTGTTCAAATTGGTAGGCCTCAGCTGCTTTACAATGTGTCACTCGATCATAGAAACCATTAAGGAATGATTTAACCAGGCGTTAGGAATATCTTGCACCACTTCCATTTTTATTTAGTAACACTGAATTTGTACAGAAGTATCAAGTGTGGGTCCGTTTTGAAAAGCTCTTAATGAGCTTCATTCAAAAATAAAAAATATATATTGGGTATTCCATTTAAAATAAGAGTGTTGGAGTTACTTCCGGTTAAACCGGAAGAAGAAAAACTCGGTAATACCATTATTGAGTTCTTAGTATATGGTTATCCTCACATACCAAGTTTCATGTCACTGAACCGTATGCTTCAAAAGTTATTTAGGTAGTGCATTTATTCTTTTAATATTCGATACACTTTTCTGTTTTCTTGACTTAGCAACACTGAATTTGTACAGAAGTATCAAGTGTGAGTAATTTTTTTATCTTAATGAGCTTTATTGAAAAATGAAGATAATATATTGGTTTTCCATTTAAAATAAGAGAGTTGTAGTTACTTCCGGTTAAACCGGAAGTAGAAAAAACTCGGTAATACCATTATTGATTTCTTAGTGTATGGTTGTCCCCACATACCAAGTTTCATGTCACTGAACCACATGCTTCAAAAGTTATTTAGGTGGTGCAGGACTTTTAACTAACCCTGTATACTATATTATTATATGAAGTTAATTGCGCTCCTGTTATTTTATGACATTGTTAATTGGTGTGCCAGCTAATTCTATCAACAGAATCATCCTTACTACAACCTGAAAAAATTAGAGAACACGTACTGTATATGTTAAAAAAATTTAAAAAATGTTATTTTTATACAGAATGACTGCATATACTGTAAATCATTATATTTGTTAAATGAAAACAGCTACGTCATAAATTGATTGCCAAAAAAGTGATATCGATAGGCTTCATAACTTTCATAATTATAATCCATTCAGTTTAACTCATATTCTCAAAAAATAAAACATAAATATTAATCGTGCAATACAGTATGTCTTTTAACCATACATGAAAAGTTTGTAACCAAATTAAATAGTTAAACATTTTACAGTGTTCAATATAAATAATAATATAATAATTGGGGACCGGATTTGTAGGCTTTTACCTATTTTTATCATTGATTCTGAACTCCTAATTTCTTCAATACTTTTTCCAATCATGATCGTATTAGTCGTATGTGTGAATTCTGTTGAATCTAAGAAAACCTAAATTGAACCTTAGTACCTAAAACACCTAAACCATTGTTGATAAGCGTTATCCTGTATTTACTGCGTTATATATTGAGATTTTTCTTTATTTTGAGAGACATATCAATACATTTCGAGAGAGAGGAAAAATCTGTCTCAACGTGGAGGCTGCCTCAATGCCTAACGCAAAATCTGTACTAGCAGTGACATCTACGCTCCCTTGCATTTCAGTGACATTCCAAAATATATTGAGTACTTGGAATCTCCGTCGCTACTACTGAAAGATGCAATTGATGTCATTGACTCGCTTCTACAGAAATATCCTCCAGGGTGAAAGCTTCAATTGTCAGTTACCTTGGGTACCTGCTAGAGTGGCAGCGATGAAATGCCAAATGTATTAAGAGCCAATAGAAAAAACTTCAGTCAATAATCTTGTAAAGTATTTGGTCATATATTGAAACCAGGAACAGTACCAGTAAATAATGTTTGTTTGTTTGTTCGTTTCTTTCTTTCTTTAAAAAAAATTATTAATCAAGCTTGAACAAATTTAATTCAAAAGTTGTGTGTTTACTGTACCTTTTATCTATTGAAAATTGAAATTTATACAGTTATATCAAGGCAAATTATATTAATGAAATATTAATTGTTACAATAATCTATTCAAAGTATAATAGTACATTATGCAACGAGCCTATAATGATAGTAATTAAGAATCGAGTATGAATTTTCATACGAGCTTCTTAATTACCATTATAGGCGAGTTTCATACGACTTTTTATGCTCGACCATATTTCTAACTTGAAATTACCGGTATTCAGAAGTATACATTTTATTTGTATCTGACAAGATCGGAAGTGACCTTGTTCTAGGTCGTGAATTGTGAGATGTGCGCAAACGCGAAAGTATTGACTTTTTCCGAGGAACAATAATGTCATTGACCTTGACGTAGTCATCGTTAAACTTGATAATATTATAATATTATGACCTTGATTATTGAATTTGACATTGAAAAACGAGATGACAAATTGAATTTATTTGAATATTATTTACAATTAACGCTAATTATTATAGTAACAGAACATAACCTTCCGCGACAGTATTGGATTTCCAGCCCCCGTGACTTTTCGCTAATTCTCTTTCGATTGCATATCCGAGAATAATCGATACTTACGGTTTTATAACGGTAGAAAGCTGACCTGTCATTGGCTGAAGAGTTTTAACCTGAGTCGTCATTGGCTGAAAGACCTAACCTTTAATGAGTAGGTGTACTTTAATGACATGCATTAAAGGTCTGCTACCAAGTGTATAATTACTACATTTCGGCATGGTCGAGCATAAATAATGTTAAAGGGGAAGGAGCAAAAATTTCGAATCTTATAAATTTTGAATAATAGTTTGGATCTTGAAAAGTCAATTTGGTGTAGAGCTGGGGACGGAGCGAGTAGAACTGTTGAGTTTACTCGGTTGTATCGGTTTATGTGCTTGGCAGCGGAGCACCGAAGTTAGCCGGTTAACCGTAGCCGTTACCGGTCAGTTCAAAGAGAGTTCACGTGTTTTACTTAATTCTAGCAGACAACAACGTAGCTATTGTTGTATTTAAATATTTTCTGCTGCAGGACAAATTATTTCCTTATCCCCAAGGCGGGCTGAAAGGCCTCTAGTATTGACCTATTATATGACCTGTCAAGTGGGCCTAATGAACTCTGACAGTCTGAACATATTAGTATACATACTATACTAGTAATAATGATATTATTATTATTTTTTTTAATTATTATTTTCATTATCATCATATTAGAGTGTTTGATTAATATTAAAATAATGTTAAAAAAGGAAGTGAATTATATTTTTCTTCTATTTGTGTGTATTGGATTTGTGTTACCTCATCAGTCATAATTTTATTTGTATTTATTTCTACGAATTATGTTACCTAATTACTTTAATTTATCAATAATATTACTCTTCACCAAAGGGAACATGGTTATATTGAAGGCTAGTAATGTTATAATAGTACATTATGCAACGAGCCTATAATGGTAGTAATTAAGACGCAATTATGATTGTTTATGAAACGAGCGCAAGCGAGTTTCATAATTTTCATACCAGCGTCTTAATTACCATTATAGGCAAGTTTCATACGACTTTTTATTCTCGACCACATTTCTAACTTGAAAGTATTCAAAATTATAGTTATGTGCGAACTGACCTGAATTGTGAGATATGCGCAGAAGCGAAAGTATTGATTTTTTCCGAGGCCGAATTTCATTTATTGTTTATTTTATTGGGTTATTTTACGACACTGTATCAACATCTAGGTTATTTAGCGTCTGAATGAAATGAAGGTGATAATGCCGGTGAAGTGAGTCCGGGGTCCAGCACCGAAAGTCACCCAGCATTTGCTCGTATTGGGTTGAGGGAAAACCCCGGAAAAAACCTCAACCAGGTAACTTGCCCCGACCGGGATTCGAACCCGGGCCACCTGGTTTCGCAGCCAGACGTGCTGACCGTTACTCCACAGGTGTGGACAATTTCATTTACCTTGGCACAGAATAAGATGAACATTTCTCTGGTATAACCTGAAAATTGATTTAGAACTGAAAAACGAGATGACAAATTGAATTTATTTGAATATTATTTACAATTAACGCTAATTATTATAGTAACAGAACATAACCTTCTGCGACAGTATTGGATATCCAGTCTCCGGGACTTGTCGTTAAATCTCTTTCGATTGCATATCCGAGAATAATCGATACTTGCGGTTTTATAACGGTACAAAGCTGACTTGTCATTGGCTGAACACCTGTAAGCTGAGTTGTCATTGGCTGAACACCTGTACTTTAATGAGTAGGTGCACTTTAATGACATGCATTAAAGGACTGCTACCAGGTGTATAATTACTACATTTCCGCATGGTCGAGCATAAAATAAATAAACATTATATTCTTCAGTTTAAGATTCCACGTTTTATTGATTATTTTATCCACTTTCCGTCATAGTAAATAATTCTGTGTGTTATTTTCAAGTGTTTTAGGCAGCGCTTTGTGGAGCCCGTTTCTTTCTATCTTCTTTTTTACTTAGCCGCAGCGTTTAACGTTTACCTCTCATGTTAATTTATTAGCTGTTGGTATTATAAATTATTTTATCAATTTTATTTCGTCTGTCATATATAACAACACTGAAAGTTAAATAGGCCTTTCATACAAAATAATCCGCAAATAGTTGTAATCACTCTAATGAAATTTGCAACCGCCATTTTGCAATGAAGAGAAGCACTTTTTTCTCGTCAATTGGCAAAGCGAAATCGCTTTGCTACAACGCTTTTAAAACAGCTTGTTTTCACTTTCAAAGTATGTTCTAAAATCGACTCAATCTATCTAAATTTTAAATCTGCCGCCACTAATTTATACTCGGTACTGCACTCGGTTCAACCGAGTAATGACGTCACAGTAACTGTTCCGAACCGAACCGCTCCGTCCCCAGCCCTAGTTTGGTGGTCAATGTGGCCTTAATAAGTAAATAAATATATTTTCAATAATAACTGTAAGGATACATTTTTGACTATAGGGCAGATTTTGCGCCCCCTTTCACTGGTTGGATATAAAACTTAAAAAAAACCTATTTCATCTATTCCAGAAACCTAAAATTACGTATAGTAAGGTGTAAATATGGTAAGTAGAGACTCAAATAATACAGTAGGCCTATTGTTAAGGATTGCAATGCAGATCCGAAAACAAAATTTAGGCCACTTGAATTTTCCAACATACTGCGCATGCCCAGTTCTTACTTAGTATGCGCATTATGTTTTAACTGAAACTTGGAGAATTCAGGTGGCCCAAATTTTGTTTCCGAGGCTGTACCGAAATAGAAAAAAAAAACATAAAAAATTCCGAGGATGAAATCAAGTCGTAGCAGCGAAGAATCTGTGTGTCACGAAACGACATATTCCCTATGAAGCCTTTATAGCTTAGCAATAGATCTCTTTCTTCTCTTTCTCTTAATTTCTGAACAGCGACCAGTTTCCATGTCAAAGGGTGTACAGTCTCATACATAGTGTGATTCAGTAGGACAATGTAGTATTTTAGGGTAATTTATTGATGACTTTATCTTATTTGAGAAACATAATAATTAAGGCGAATTTCGCGAAAATCATTTTCTTTTCTTTTCAATTGAGAACTCTCACAAGGGAGCCTTCTATCATGGTGAATTGAAAAGGCGGTAATGCCGTATATTTTTTAGAAAGAGGAGGCAGAAGTAAGTCAGCAGGTGAAATTTTTCCGCCTGAGGTCCATAGGGATGAAAATTATGGGACTTTAAATTTAACATGATAGTCTGTGTGAAGTGACTCAATGTACAAACTTAAAGGTTAAAATGAAGTTGTTTTTAAGTCACTGCGTTGCAAACGAGGTACTGCAGCTGTTGTGCGTTTTAAATAATTCTGGGTATTATCGCTAGGATGCGATCACCTACTTTTATTACGGGAAGGCAAGTCTTTCTCGAGTAATTCTGTTGCTAGAGCTACTCTTGCGTTTCACTTGTGCCATATACAGAATGGATCCGAAAGTTGTGGTTCAGATGCCGGTGCGCGAGTTTGGCACCAGTGACGCTAAACCGTCAGTCGTATTCATCCGGATGTTTCATCAGTTCAAGAATGAGTTAAAGGACGAACAGGAGGCCGTGGAAACGTACACGTCGCTCTTATTGATGAAACACCAGATTTGGACGTGGAAGATGAGCAGCAAGATTATGGTGTGTTCATTTCAAAGTGTGTCATGACGTCACTGTTGTTGGGTCACCGATTGGAAGCGAGTTTCAGCTTATATGTTACAGAAGTTGCCTATTATTTAAGGTGTTCTTCAATCTGAACTTGAGAACGTGTACGGTATAACTTGAACTTCGTAGCAACAGATGGCGGTCTGTACGGTCTGTGTGCTACCATAACCTCTTTCGAACTGTGTTTTGCGCCGGCAAGTCGTACGCAGGGTATTTGTTATCATCGGTTGCGTACGGTAACATTCCACAACACAAATCAAATGCTCCGTGTCCATGTTGACCGTCGAAGTTAATGTCAACAAATACGTAAGTAATCGTCTTAACCCTCTCCCCATATCCCGACAGTACGTATTTCCAAACAGTTCGCATTCCTGCCACTACCGGCGTTACCGTACGTATCGGTACGTACTCTTCAGAATGAACGCCGTACTTGCTAGGCAACTTCTCTGCCTCATAAGTAATAAGCCTCTGCGGAAGTGTAGGAAGATTGAATTCTCTAGGCTCATCGGCTAGCCACATGACGGCATACAGCAGCCATGACACATTTTGAACTGAACACCCAGTAGAAGACGAACTAATGACGAGACGCCAGAAAGTGGAGGACGCTCAAGAGACGGAGACATCGCACATCAGCACGTCTTCTTACGTCCCTCTCCTAAAAGAATTAAAATGTAGTCGACGACGATTATAATCAGAAATCGCTCGACTATACGAACGATACAGTCAGCGGAATGAGACGATCCTTCACCTCTGTAATAAAAATCGATTCCTTCTCATGACACGGAAGATCCTTTACGATTACGATGCAAAAGTGAAGAAGAAGAAGAAGAAGAAACATATACCTGGAATGGCAGATAATAATGCCATGGTTCTGCAACATTTCAAAGAAATGTCAAGTACGAACGCTTCACACATGACAGAACTATCAGGTTTTGGGGCATACAAGTGAAGGCTCAAATTGATCCTGACGACCGTCTTAACTTCAGAGCTTCTGACTCGTGGGTATGGAGATTCAAGCAGCGGAATCGTACCGTTTCTCGTTCTTTGGCGCATAAAGTGAGTAGAAACGTCGCAGCAAAGAGACAGAGGTGAACCAGAAATCACACAGCTTCGTCTCTGAGATGAAGCAGTTGTTCGTCGATCGTGGCTTCACTCTTCGCTAGATCCTCAACACTGATCAAAGTCGATTTGAAAAAAGAGATTCACTCCGGAAGAACCCTGCGTTTCAAAGGAGGGAAGAAATTTTATCCTACAGTAGTATCAGAGGCTGCGACGACGTACTCCTACATGATTATGCCAGTCATTTCCATGGATGGACAAATCTCCTCCTCAATGTATCTTTGTCAGCCGATTCACAGAAAATGTTCCCTAAAAATAAACTAGCTGTATAACATCTAATCATATGCTTCTGATTCAGCGAATATGCGGAAGGCAGATATGAAGGATATGTTTTCGCGAGTATTTTCACCCAGAATTTCTTCATTGCATGAAGATCGATATCCAAAATGTTTGCAATTCAGATGCACAACAGCTGAATATCTCGTTTGCAATGCAATGACTCCAAAAACAACTTCATTTCAACTTTTAAGTTTGCACATTGAGTCTCTTCCCACAGAGAGTCATGTTAAATTTAAAGTCCCATAACTTTTATCCCTATGGAGCTCAGGCGGAAAAATTTCACCTGCTGACTTACTTTTGCCTCCTCTTTCCAAAAATATACGGCATTACCGCCTTTTCAATTCACCATGATACAAGGTTCCCTTGTTAGAGTTTGCATTATCTCATATTAACTTGATAAGTTCATCGGCTAATGAAAATTCGCTATACAGATATGCAGCATGTGGAAAACACATCACAACATTTTTCTTAAAATATCAGAATAGTTTTGTTACATCATCATCGCACTGTCTCTTCCTCCCTTATATTTTGTCAAAGTTACTCAGATACATTACACACTTAGGGATCACGCCATGTGTGTTAATTATTGAGAACAAATTAATCTTTCTACCAAAAAACATCATTGAGTCTTTGCCCTCCATCTTCTCTAATCGAGGGTCAGTTTTCTGAAGGAGCCTTCGAATCCGAACAAGTCTCCGTGCGTTACAGCCCGCCCTTGTCTCTTGGACTCATCAGACTTTATGCTCTCCTGTTCCTTGAACCAATCGTTGTAAGTTTCCGCCTTCTGCTTCCAAGCAGCTGAAACATTAACAAAACAAGCTGAATTAACATCAAGCAATTCATTGTTTAGATATCTTCCCTGCATTTGTGAGCTGCCATTGAGGACAAAGAGTACTTCAAGCATATAAATATGATTACAAGTTAATTGAACCATTGATTTTCTTTTCAAAAATTATACTACAGAAAAAACAAAGATGCAAATGCATTTAGGATTAGTAAAAAAAACATTCGAAGTGACACTGAAATGGTACAGTAATAATACAAAAATTATCCATCTATCTATCTATCTATCTATCTATCTATCTATCTATCTATCTATCTATCTATCTGTCTGTCTGTCTGTCTGTCTGTCTGTCTGTCTGTCTGTCTGTCTGTCTGTCTGTCTGTCTGTCTGTCTGTCTGTCTGTCTGTCTGTCTGTCTGTCTGTCTGTCTGTCTATCTATCTATCTATCTATCTATCTATCTATCTATCTATCTATCTATCTATCTATCTATCTATCTATCTATCTATCTATCTATCTATCTATCTATCTATCTACCTACCTACCTACCTACCTACCTACCTACCTACCTACCTACCTACCTACCTAATCTGACAGGATTAAGGCGATTTGATCTTCTCTTCCATCCTACCAGATAGCACATATAAATGCAAAAAAAGAAATACAAACTCTGATGAAAAGAATACAAATTAAATTAAAGCCCTGTAGAGGGTCTACAAGGTACAAAGGGCACTATGAAGCTCTCATTGAACTACTGCAAGAGGAAAAAGAAAGAAAACCAGAGTTAACAATGATGATTGTGATAATAATAATAATAATAATAATAATAATAATAATAATAATAGTAATAATAATAATAGTAATAATAATTAATACAATACATATTAATTGTCAATTTTACAACAGCATAATTAGAATATTTATTATATCTGAAGGGTTAAGCCGAAGTTGCGCAATCTGGCAGGTGTTAAACAAGGAATTCTTTCAACTAGAACGTGATTCTTTAATTTAAATTTGAATTTTGATAGTGTCCGACAGTCTCTGACATGATCAGGGAGAGAGTTCCAGAGGCGTGGAATTGAGAATTCGAACATTTGCCCGAAGCCTACAAGTTCAGAAATATTGAAATATTTAGACATGTTATTATAAATTATTATTATTATTATTATGATTTTAATTATTATTATTTGTTACTATTAAAAAGAAATTGTTTCATCTTTGACTTATCACTAGCGCCGATTGTCTGTGCTATTTGACTTCATTATTTCCTCCACCCTCTTGAGTATCGCCACCAGCACTTGTGGAATGAAAAGAGATTTAATAATAATAATAATAATAATAATAATAATAATTTATTTATTTAATCTAGCAGAGCTAAGGCCAGTAGACCTTCTCTTCCGCCCAGCCAGACTCTAATTCTAATTGAATACAATTGCTTACATAGTTATTACATTAATATCTAGACCATAAAACAACATGAAAGTAAATAATGAAAGTTGGATAAGTAATGTTAGTGTGACAATAATAAACATTGGTAAGAAATAGTGGTGATAATAATAATAATAATAATAATAATAATAATAATAATAATAATGATAATATTAATAATAGTAATAATAATAATGAGATAATTTATATATTTATCTGTGATATATATATAACCATTAAACATTGAGAGACCTAAAACAGCTATTATTGTTAACAAGAATTGTTAGAAAAATATTTCGTTAGTCTATTCTTAAATTGGTTTGATGTCTGACAGTCCCTGACATTACTCGGTAGGGAATTCCAAAGCCGAGGAACAGCCACAGTGAAAGAAGATGAATATGAGGATGTTCGGTGGGAGGGAATGGATAATATTGAGGAGTGTTTACGGGATAAATTAAATAAATTTTTTCTGTGAAAACTGGAAGAGACTTAATTTCGGGACAATATTGTTTTGCATATTTCGTCACTTGTTTATAATACTGTCCATTTCGCTATATTTGGAGGTTTCAAAACTTGATATCATTGCATATTTGGATAAGATACAGCAGGGGAATTGATCAAACTAAAATTTCGCGATCATCATTAATAGAATAAAAAATATACGAGTTGTACTGCTAATAACATAGGGGAGCCGAGGGCAAAGTGGAAGGGGAGGGCAAAGTGGAAGGGGAGGGCAAAGTGGAAAATCATTGTTATGCTCTTACAACAACAGAGAGTAGCATTATTCACTATAATATTGAAAGCTTATGGTAGTATGTATGTTTCTACTTAGCCGCACAACGCTAGTATCGCTGTACATGGTGGAATTGTGATTACAATGAAACGAGCTGCAAGAAATTATTTGTTTATGGTAAGTAATCTGTAGGCATCGTCATATATATAACATCTGATTTTATTATTAATGTTTAAAGCACAGTTACAAGTGTTGGGAAGAAGTTGTGATGGCTAATTTTTTTCTAAAAATTCATTTGGCAAGATACAACCACATCTAACCTGCAACTCACGTGGAGGGCAAAGTGGAAACTGAAAGAGTGAACTTTCCACTTTGCCCATGTAGTTTGGAATTCACTCATAGAGTCTCGATTTCCTTCTAATATGCAATTGCAAGATAGTTAATGCATTTGGCTTATAGTTTACGTTTTTTTCCTGTTCTACGGAGGAGGGATCCGAAGGCTTACAATGCTGCCTGAGGCTTATTGTGCCTACCACTCCTATTCTGTGAATGATTGGGTAGCCGAACGGCCGTATTGTACAAGTACAGCACACTGCACCATAAACTGAACCCGGGATATGGTATCAATAATGATGATATCATTGATATGTCAATTATGATGGAGAAATGAGTTTGAGGTCCAACGCCGAAAGTTACCCAGCAATTCTGCTTCAATTGGTGCTCCGAGTCTGGCTGGATCAATGCAGATAATTTTTTGCACTGGTTAAACTTTTGCAGAAATTGTCAGACCTGTCGAAGAAAAGCCATACTTCTCACCAGTCATTGCAAGCTCTTGAATTCGATTCAGAAATTGGGATCATAATCTTGTCGGTTCCTTCACACACAGCACACAAGCTGCAGCATGTCGATGTTGCAGTTCACAAGCCATTCAAGACGCATTTTTAAGTTGCAGTAGACAAATTCCAGAAGAACTGTCCAGGAAGACACACCGGTGAATATGATGTGGCAGGTCTGATCCGTGAAGACTTTGAGAAATCGTTCGTGCTTCCGAAAATCACTATCGGATTCTCAAGGACTGAAATTTTTCCATATGGACGCAACATATTCACAGAAGATGATTTTGCTCCGTCTTCTGGCCACTATTGCCAGTACAGCCTAGTAGTTCCATTGATAAGCTATTCTTTGCGAAGATAGGTCTCCCAATGAAGCAGGAGAATACATAGATAGATGCCTTTCAACCCAGTAAATTGTGGAACATCGAATGTGCAGCCTCATGTAGATATTGCTTCACTCCCCAAAGTAAGCCTAGGCGTACTGCTTCAGACTGGTGAAACAAGCCGAAAACGACGTTGTCAGAAAACTGAAATACTGACATTTCCATTTAAGAAGGCAGTCCGCGAGAAGCAGGTGGGAAACCTGGCGGCAAAGGAGTGAAAACGAAAGCCGGTAAGAAGATGCCGCCAGTACACTAAACCACACGCCTAGCAAGATGTTTTCTGTGGGCTGTGGAGAGCAATATTCTGACTCACCATCGGAAGACTAGATCATGTGTTGTAAATGCAAAGACTGGACTCATTAACTTTGTGGTGATATTAATCTCCAGACTATGTAGGCTAGCCTATGTGACAACTGCAGTGCTTGAAAATGTTTTAAATATGAACAATTATTTTATGTTTCAGGTATCTTAAACAATATTTTCATTTATATAGTGTGTTATGTAATTTCCACTTTGCCCTCTCCGAGTTTCCACTATGCCCTCTTGGTGAGGGTAAAGTAGAAAATTAAAGGGTCCTCTTATTTTTCTAATTACTTTGTTGTCTTCATTCATTATAAGATTATTTTTGTGTTTGAATGTTGACAGATATCTAACGTTTAGTTTGTGTATAAAAACTTTCTGATACAACTACACACAAAGACAGGATTAGATGATATCAAAATCCATTCCACTTTGCCCTAGTCTCCCCTAGCTATTCATTGTTACATATCTTAATGTTATTTAAGTGATTTGTCGTATTGAAAATTAATGGTGATTAACTTATTGGATTCAGTATTTTTCCTAACGTGGGAAATTCCACATCCTCACACATGCAAACTCTTCTAGTCATTGACTGGCATAATCGGAATATTGAGTGTAATGAGTAGACGTTGGCATTTAGAATCGTAAAAAAACAACTTTTATGCATCTAAATTAGGCAGTAAATTTTTCATAATGGGAAGTAAAGATACAGGTTTAGGCACCTAATAATATAAATTCAGGCAGCTAAAAGTATGGCTTTGCTCGCTTACAATTTGTTTATATCCACTGAAACTACAGTAACCATAAAAATGGAATTGATTGGTGAGCGTTAAGCATTAAGTCCCATTCACAATGAAAATTAAACATAACCGTAACAGAAACATAGAAGTTTGCGCCCAGGCTACCAAATGGGATCATTCACAATGACTCACATAAACATTACCTTAAGACGTTAACATGAAAGTTTGCGAACTCCAAACTTTCATGCTTATGCTTACGTGATTTGCAAACAGAACACAATCGTAGAGCGCCGAAGTATACGACAGAATATGAGGAAATGGCGTCGTTGTTATGTTTCCATGGTTACCAAGTATGTTTGCCGTTATGTTTATGTTCCCATCGTGAATGATGATATGACTTCTTGATTTTACTGTAACGTTAAGTTAACGCTTACGTTATGTTTAATTTTAATTGTGAATGAGCTTTTACGGTAGGCCTAAATAGCAACAAAAAGTTAAAAAGAAAATATCGTATTTACGAACTATATTTTTGTTACTTCGTAAACTATTACGAAAAATTATGAATGAATATTTGTGTCTCATTGCTGTATAGCTACTGATCTATAAGTGTTCATACTAAAACTAAGTTCTTTTTTCTTAAATAGGTTATGTTGTGACACTCCTTTTTCTTACATAGAAGCATTTTATTAGAAACGGAGAAAGATAATTCGAATTATAAAAAGTAATGGATGCATATTTAAATTTAACAACTTTTGGCATGCTGAAAACTTTAGGAGAAGTACAGTACTGTATATCCTCTACATTGATCATATTCCTAGTGCCTGCTCGAGGGTTCAACACAAGCAGTGACTTCCCAGGAATTGCTCAGATCCTACATCCAAACTATTATGAGGTCTTTGAACAAACTCAAAGTTCCTCTCTCATTGCCACATGAAACGAAAATTAAAAACATATATAATATTAACACAATACAAGTAGGAATTTTAGGTTCTAAAGCACTAAAATATATCATAATGGGCCAAATAGATATTTTAGACAGAATAAACTGAATCAATATACTCAAGTTCACATAAAACATGATGTTAAGCTAATTTTAGTATATACTATAATATATCAAAAAATGTTTTGCATTGTATTGTACTGTTGTTTTGTATTGCATTTGTTAACATTCCATGGTATTCATACATTGCTTACAGCTAGAATATGGAACAAGTCAAAAAAAATAATACTATTATGAAATCTTCATTCATAGTCACAGACTAGATGAAATATATACAGACGAGGTTTACAATATAGTCTACTAGTACAACACAAAGTTTTAGTATCAATTTGATGAAGTGTTATTGAATGTCATGAATTCACCTACTGAATAGAAGGCGTGGGAAATTAGGTACTTCTTCAATTTGGCCCTAAATAATTTTATGTTTTGAGTTTAATTTTTTATATCGATAGGGAGGCTATGATAAATTTTTACTGCCATATAAGGCACTCTTTTTGATAGCACGATAGACTTGCCGATGGAGTCTGAAAGTCATTTTTTGACGTGTATTTATGCTGTGAACTGTTAAATTAGTACAAAGTTTTCACGATTACATACGAGGAAAATTATTAATGAAAAGATATACTGAGAAGTCAAGGGCATTATTTGTAGTTTTTTTTTAAATATTCCTACAAGCTTCCCTAGATTTGGCACCTACTATTATTCTAATTACTCTTTTTTTGTAATAGAAATATACAGTTATTATCTGTGGAATTTCCCCAGAATATTATTCCAAAACTCATTACCGAGTGGAAGTATGCAAAGTATATTGTTTTTAAGGTATTGATATTTAGTATCTTATGCATAGATCTAATAGCAAACAAGGTGAATTTAGTTTGGGGGTAATTTCTTTAATACGATATTTCCAATTTAACACATCGATTTTTAAGCCAATAAATTATATATATATATATATATATATATATATATATATATATATATATATATATATATATATATATAAACTACTCGTTGTTAAACATCAAGTTTCAGGTGAAATGTGAATTTATTGAATCACGTTTTATGCTGCCTTAAATGTATATCTGCCCAATTTTTAGCTATTTTAAAGCTTTATGTCTTAAATATGTATATACTATATACATACTCAAAAAAATAGGACATTGCCTAAATCTGTGTTGCACTAATGATAAAGCATGTGCACATTGCATGCACAGCTGCTTACTGACAGCTAACTCCGAGGTCTAGTAATGATAAAGCACGTGCACATTGCATGCACAGCTGATTACTGACTGCTAACTCCGAGCTCTAGTAATGATAAAACACGTGCACATTGCATGCACAGCTGATTACTGACTGCTAACTCCGAGGTCTAGTAATGATAAAACACGTGCACATTGCATGCACAGCTGCTTACATACAGCTAACTCCGAGCTCTAGTAATGATAAAACACGTGCACATTGCATGCACAGCTGCTTACTGACAGCTAACTCCGAGGTCTAGTAATCATAAAACACGTGCACATTGCATGCACAGCAGCTTACTGACAGCTAACTCCGAGTTCTAGTAATGATAAAACACGTGCACATTGCATGCACAGCTGCTTACTGACAGCTAACTCCGAGCTCTAGTAATGATAAAACACGTGCACATTGCATGCACAGCTGCTTACTGACAGCTAACTCCGAGCTCTAGTAATGATAAAACACGTGCACATTGCATGCACAGCTGATTACTGACTGCTAACTCCGAGGTCTAGTAATCATAAAACACGTGCACATTGCATGCACAGCTGCTTACTGACAGCTAACTCCGAGGTCTAGTAATGATAAAACACGTGCACATTGCATGCACAGCTGCTTACTGACAGCTAACTCCGAGGTCTAGTAATGATAAAACACGTGCACATTGCATGCACAGCAGCTTACTGACAGCTAACTCCGAGTTCTAGTAATGATAAAACACGTCCACATTGCATGCACAGCAGCTTACTGACAGCTAACTCCGAGTTCTAGTAATGATAAAACACGTGCACATTGCATGCACAGCTGCTTACTGACAGCTAACTCCGAGTTCTGGTAATGATAAAACACGTGCACATTGCATGCACAGCTGCTTACTGACAGCTAACTCCGAGTTCTAGTAATGATAAAACACGTGCACATTGCATGCACAGCTGCTTACTGACAGCTAACTCCGAGTTCTAGTAATGATAAAACACGAGCACGTTGCATGCACAGCTGCTTACTGACAGCTAACTCCGAGTTCTGGTAATGATAAAACACGTGCACATTGCATGCACAGCTGCTTACTGACAGCTAACTCCGAGTTCTAGTAATGATAAAACACGTCCACATTGCATGCACAGCTGCTTACTGACAGCTAACTCCGAGTTCTAGTAATGATAAAACACGTGCACATTGCATGCACAGCTGCTTACTGACAGCTAACTCCGAGTTCTAGTAATGATAAAACACGAGCACGTTGCATGCACAGCTGCTTACTGACAGCTAACTCCGAGTTCTGGTAATGATAAAACACGTGCACATTGCATGCACAGCTGCTTACTGACAGCTAACTCCGAGTTCTAGTAATGATAAAACACGTCCACATTGCATGCACAGCTGCTTACTGACAGCTAACTCCGAGTTCTAGTAATGATAAAACACGTGCACATTGCATGCACAGCTGCTTACTGACAGCTAACTCCGAGTTCTGGTAATGATAAAACACGTGCACATTGCATGCACAGCTGCTTACTGACAGCTAACTCCGAGTTCTAGTAATGATAAAACACGTGCACATTGCATGCACAGCTGCTTACTGACAGCTAACTCCGAGTTCTAGTAATGATAAAACACGAGCACGTTGCATGCACAGCTGCTTACTGACGGCTAACTCCGAGTTCTGGTAATGATAAAACACGTGCACATTGCATGCACAGCTGCTTACTGACAGCTAACTCCGAGGTCTAGTAATGATAAAACACGTGCACATTGCATGCACAGCTGCTTACTGACAGCTAACTCCGAGTTCTAGTAATGATAAAACACGAGCACGTTGCATGCACAGCTGCTTACTGACAGCTAACTCCGAGTTCTGGTAATGATAAAACACGTGCACATTGCATGCACAGCTGCTTACTGACAGCTAACTCCGAGCTCTAGTAATGATAAAACACGTGCACATTGCATGCACAGATGCTTACTGACAGCTAACTCCGAGCTCTAGTAATGATTAAACACGTGCACATTGCATGCGCAGCTGCTTACTGACAGCTAACTCCGAGCTCTAGTAATGATAAAGCACGTGGACATTGCATGCACAGCTGCTTACTGACAGCTAACTCCGAGTTCTAGTAATGATAAAACACGTGCACATTGCATGCACAGCTGCTTACTGACAGCTACTCACTGCTATGGAGAGCATTGAGATATTTTTGTTACTAAACATATACATTCATGCTACTGACGTCTTGTTAAATTAAATTCATATTATGTAGTATTAGTTTCCCCTTACCCCAGTACGCTTCTAGTGGTCCAGCACTGCCACCATATTCGTCAGGCAGTAAATTTTTCGGAACTTCTTTGTGTAATTTCGAGAGACCATTGCCGTGGATAATAATCTGAAAAAAAAATATATATATTGTGTTTCAAAAATACTGGGCATAATTTCAGGTGTTTATTTCCCACATGTAGACAATCAAAATAGTTCATTACAACATGTGTCCGGAAATGCTTCATTTCCGAGTTATGGCCTTCACAACATTTAAATTCACCGGAACGTTTTTCTTTCTGCAGGTCGTTGCCGTCAAAGGAGACATTAAGAGGGCACTCTGACAGTTCATTCCGAGGCGAAGGTTACATTCAGTGTTGTGTAGGCGTTAGACTGTGCGACATGTATTCAAATCAAGAGCTGGCAGAGATACACTTCATGTACGGTAAGGCGGACGGACGGTCTCCAGACAGTCGTATGAGGAACATTGACTTGCAACGCTACCCTTCGTGTGCTGATAGAAGGTGTCATGTTCACAGCCTCCAGAATCTCCTCCTGTACTTCTGGAGTTGTAGATCTTGGTCGTCCCCTTCCCAAACCAGGAGAGTTAAATTTCCATACTCGCACAGACGGTAATGGAGACGTACAAATGTCTTCCGATCTGGACATTGTCGCTGTGGGTACCTCTCCTGGTACAAACGACGAGCCAGCGCAGCATTGCCGTCCGCCTTACCGTACATGAAGTGTATCTCTGCCAGCTCTTGATATGAATACATGTCGCACGTCTAACGCCTACACAACACTGAATGTAACCTTCGCCTCGGAATGAACTGTCAGAGTGCCCTCTTAATGTCTCCTTTGCGGAAAGAAAAACGTTCCGGTGAATTTCAATGTTGTGAAGGCCATAACTCGGAAATAAAGCATTTCCGGACACATGTTGTAATGAACTATTTTGTTTGTCAACATGTGGGAAATACATACCTGAAATTATGCCCCGTATTTTTTAAACACTCTGTATATATATTGTCACAAAGACATAAGAGATTTCTAAATAGCACTGCTTACAGAAGATATAAACCACATTTAATTGACTAATTTGTAACAGCAATTTTAATCTGAGGCAAATTTGCAAAATTTAGCTCTCACTTCAATTAATAATATTAATTTCGACATTATGCATTACAGTACAGGTAATTCGTTACCTCGTGAAAAGAAATGAATGCTTGCAACGTGGATTATAGCAAGAAACTTATGATTGGAGTTAGTCAGCTAGCAACAAGTGAAAACGTATCTAGGGAGGGAAGCAAATTTTACGATTATGTCTCGTGACCAGTAAATTGTATGAAGTGGAAATACATGAATTGGAAATTTATTCTTTGAAGAGGTGGAAAAATTGAATTATCTTTAGGCAACAGTAACAAAACGTGACTAATTATATCTAATTGTATTGCAAAAAAGAGCGTAGCTCCATTGATTGTTTATATTTACTCCCCCCTAATTGTTGATTATAATAAATGGTTGAGTAATAAAATGAAACTCCTGGTAGCTAGGACAAAGTCTGACATATGTAAGCTCGGTTAAAATTTGAATTTTTTAGAATATTTTCATAGTTTTCCGCAACTTTGTAAAAGTGAGGCTACCTCGTTTTTGCAGGGAGCCCTTCAATTCAAATCAACTGTTTTGACGTTTTCAGTTATTTGGTCTGTAAGACTGGTTATTAGTATTAATTATGCATCAAACGTTTGTTGGTGATGCATGGAAGATGTGAGCAATAAACTTCAATGATAATTTAATGGAACAATTAAAATAAATATTATTCAAAATGGAGGTATAGAACGCTATAAAGACTTTCTGTTCTTACTTTATAATAGCATAGATGATCATTAATTGAATAGAATAATAGTGCAATTTATTGTAAAATGTGTTGCATCCATTTTTAAGTGAAAAGTGTGTGTAAACTTCATTGATTAGAATCTGTTTCAAGTTATTGAACGGTTAAAATATTACTCAAAGTGAATTATTCTCAAACCCTTAATTATTCCATACTCACTTTGTCGCTTTGTTTCTTGGGAAGTGTAGTTTTTACAAGTTCTAGTAAGTATTCAGCGTATTTGGGCATGTTGATTATATGTATCTTTCTGACTCGAAAACTGCAGCCTTTCTGTAAGCACGAAGAACTATTTCATTATCTACAGTACTATTCTATAGGTACAAGGCTTTTTTTGGAATATTATTAAATTGAAATAACTACATTCATAATACTGTACCTAGTGGAATTCCAGTATCGATCAATTTGCAATTGCTATTATAATTGCCAATTTTGACTTTCTTATATCTGTTTTCTAAATATGAACGAAAAAGTTTGAGTACAACTTCTCTAAAACCAATGTTTTCTAATTTTGAAAGAAAGATGTCGTGATTAATGTATCAAACGCTTTTTCCAAATCAAGAAATATTCCTAAACATTTATTTCCCATATCTAATTTTGTCATAATATTCCATGTAACAGCTAGAATAGCAACATTTGCCCCTTTAGATGTACGAAATTAAAATTCAAATTCGCTCTAAGTGTTTTTTCTAGGTAGTTTACTAACCTTTTTTTAAAAACATCTTTCTAGTAGTTTAGCAAGAGATGGCAACAGAGAAATAGGCCTATAATTGTTTAGATCAGTTCAATCTCCTGACTTATAGATAGATGGATGGATAGAAAGATATGTAGGTAGGGAAGCAGGCAGGCAGGCAGTTAGATAGATAGATAGGTAGGTAGGTAGGTAGGTAGGTAGGTAGGTAGGTTGGTAGGTAGGTAGGTAGTTAGGTAGGTAGGTAGGTAGGTAGATAGATAGATAGATAGATAGATAGATAGATAGATAGATAGATAGATAGATAGATAGATAGATAGATAGATAGATAGATAGATAGATAGATAGATAGATAGATAGATAGATAGATAGATAGATAGATAGATAGATAGATAGATAGATAGATAGATAGATAGATAGATAGATAGATAGATAGATAGATAGATAGATAGATAGATAGATAGATAGATAGATAGATAGATAGATAGATAGATAGATAGATAGATAGATAGATACATGTATGGCATCGTCATATAAAATTTAAAATACATGATATCATACAATGGATACAAATTAAGATACATGTATATTAATAAGGGAATTACGATAGCAAGTTTCAGTTTTGTAGGAAAAACACCCTGCATGAAACACAAATTAATTGTATATAATAGTGGTTTTAATATATATATATATATATATATATATATATATATAATTATTTTAACTGGTAATGGAAATTACAGGAAAACGGCTGGATGGATTTTAATAAATGACCCCTCATTTTGAAGCTTGGAACTCAAAGTTATTCGGAAAAATAGTAGTTTTCAGTGAAATGTCAATTTTTTAACATAATTTTCCTATTTTCCAAAATCCATCTGTCATCAGTTTTGAGAACTAACTAATGGCATTCACGGCCGACTTGATATACCCTTCGCTTTTTTGTAAAGGAGAAGCGAAGCGACCATCAAGTCGGCCGAGTTGCATTTCAGAATAAAACAAAACACATACTACAGTAAACAATATTACACGAAGGCCATGATCTGCAAGAATGCTGACATATTTAGAGCTCAAATTAAATTGGTTATTAAAAACTTAACTCATTACAAATAATTTACAGGTTCGATTCTGTGGTGTGGTTTCCGATGAAAGTTGTTTGTTTTGAAAAGCTCTATCATATTGTACCCTATTTTACCCGACTCCAATTTGAAATTTTAAAGAGATACGCCACTGACTCTACTTCCTGTTAGAGCTGATTGATGAAATCAAGCTCAAGTGAAAGTTCACATGTGATTTAATTATAAATATTTTTTGTCTCGAGTCGACCTGGTTGGTGAGTTGGTATAGCGCTGGCCTTCTGTGCCCAAGGTTGCGGGTTCGATCCCGGGCCAGGTCGATGGCATTTAAGTGTGCTTAAATGCGACAGGCTCATGTCAGTAAATTTACTGGCATGTAAAAGAACTCCTGCGGGATAAAATTCCGGCACATCCGGCGACGCTGATATAACCTTTGCAGTTGCGAGCGTCGTTAAATAAAACATAACATTTTTGTCTCGAAAATTGTCATGCACTAGTTTCCAAAATAAGTGACTGTTACTGGTGGTCTGAATAACCATGTACAGTAGTGTGCAAATTAATCCGAACACGACATATTTTTACATTTTCTGTCACTGTTGGCCTCACAGCTGCTCATACCACTTTAAATGACATCTGTAGTACGTGTAATTCCATTGTTGAAGGTCTGTCGTTATTATTTTTTTTATAATATGTGACATTTTGCCTGTCGTTTTGTACTTATAAGCATTTCAGTTGTGTTGAAGACTTAATACTGCAATCCTGTGTACATTCTGTCGTCTTCACAAATGGATACAACTCCACGAAAATGGTCTAAAATTATAACATTAGCAGAGCATTCTTCTATGACACAGAGGCAAATTGCTGCAGAATGTCACATCGGTTTGGCTACTGTTAATTCGATCATAAAACGATACAGGGAGACTGGATCCATCACACCCCAGAAAAAAGGAAACTGTGGCCGGAAAAGAAAGACTTCACCTGCAGATGAACGTTTAATTGTCAGGAAAAGTAAATTAAATCCTAGACTAACTGGTGTCGTCTTAACCCGCGAGTTAATGGCTACCACTGGGGCGAATATTCACGTCACAAGAGTGCGGCGTAGGCTTTTGGAAGCTGGACGAAGGGCTCGTAAGCCTATTAAGAAGCAACTGCTAACCCCTGTTATGTGCAAAAAACGCTTAATGTGGGAAAAATTACATCACCACTGGACAGTGAATGACTGGAAGAATGCACTTTTTCCGATGAGTCTCATTTCGAGGTCCACGGCCACCGTGTTTATTAGGTACGGAAAGTTTCCGAAAAAGTAACAGCAGCTCATCTCCAACAAGCACCCAAATACCCCCCTAAAGTAATGTTTTGGGGTTGTTTTACACATGAAGGGCCTGGAGCATTAATACCTATCAAGGGAATGATGAATTCTGACAAATATATTCACTTATTGGAAACCAGAATCGTACCCCAGCTGTAAAAATCATTTCCGGATGGCAGAGGTGTGTTCCAACAAGACCTGGCACCATGCCATACGTCTCGAAAAACTACAGAATTCTTCAAGAAGAAGAATATTCAGGTACTCCCCTGGCCAGGCAACTCACCCGACATCAACCCAATTGAGAACTTGTGGTCAATTTGCAAAAGAAGAATGCGAAAAATGAATTGTTCTACAAAGGAGAAGATGATTTCTGCCCTCATTGGTGTATGGTTTCGCGATGAAGAAATGAAGAATATTTGTGGGAAATTAGTGGAATCCATGCCAAATCGTCTCAGAGCTGTTATTAGGAACAAGGGAGGCCACTAGATTACTGAGGTACGTCTTAGATCCTTTTTTTATCCCGTTTGAGTGTTTTTGCATAAGTAATTACGTTGTTCGGATTAATTTTCACGCTACTGTATAGTGCGAGGTCGCTTGGATTAGCTCCCCAAGTGTAGGAGATCTTCAGAATCCCCTACACTATTGTAAGAGGCCGTTGCCTTTATGGGATTTCTGGATTTTCATATTTCATAAGTATATAATCGATAATTCAATGAAATATTAATACAGTTCACAATAAATTACGTTATTCTACTTATAGGATTTTCTTACCAGTGACCATGTCACAGACTTAAGTATGTGTGATATATTGATCTTTCCCACGTGCCCTAAGGTATAATTCTTCATATCTATTATTATAATATTTGAATCATGATAGTCTTCGCATAGTCTCATATCCATAACCATCAGCTGGGCCTTTATTGCGTCGTCTGCATTAAAACATCCAGGGTCGTAATCTTGAAATCCAACTATCGATAGTCGGTCTTTATTTTCTGTCAGTTGTGGCATATGCACACAGTACCTGGAAAATTACATAGATAAATTGATAAATTTTTATTCCTTGCCGTTTTACGTCATCTTCACATCAAAATAAAAGCCGTAGAATAAAGCTAACAATATTTGTATAGTTATCTGTGACAATTTGGTGAGGGCGAATTTTTAAGTGCTTTTCTACTATGAAAATGTACCTCACAAATTGTACAGTATTTTTTTTACCATAATAATAAATATTTCAAGCAGAATTTCTTCAACAGTAATCTCACTAGACGTTTTGATTTATCTAGAGAAAATCAAAACTCGAGTGGGATTTAATTGACTATTACACGATTAAAAGAAAGTACAGGAACATCATTTTATTTTTACTAATATTTTTAATATTAACCTGGCTATACCTTTAGAGAACCGGAAACACCGTTCGCTACCTTCTTCCACGACTGGAGTTCGATGATACTGGCGTAAAACACAAACAAATCACTTTACTGGGTATAGGAGGGTAGAAAAGTACTTCATCCATTTACGTAAACTAGAAAATATCGCGATTTTGAGTTCGATAATTTTCATTAGGTTTTTGTTTAATCAAAATGCAGTACTGTATTAAGAATAAGTGTTTTTACTCACGAACTGAGCTATCCATGCGAACGTATTCATTATGCAGTGTATATTATACTGTCTACAGCCCATTAGCATACAATATAGAGAATGAAGTTAAATTGAAAAATAATCGTAATATGGATATTTAAACACATTTTTGAAAATGGTGGTCGTTCATTTCGATACACGCTTCAATTATTTTGTGCATATTATCGCGCTATAGACTATTGCATCTAATTCCAATTGCCAGTTTCGTCCTTCGTACTAGTAACTCATGTTGAAATAATTCTGTACCTACTCCATAAAAGAGTACCTTACGTACTGTAAATTCAGTCTTCACTTCTGCCCGACCCGCACAGATAAAATTACTCAGACATGCTATCTACTGTCCGTCCAAGTGGTTATGCCGCAGGATCGTAGAAAGGAGAGAAATCACGTGACAGTTAATTACTTAACGAGGCCCTTTCATTTAAGTTACCGTAAAGCGGGGTGACTGTGAACAGTAATTTAGCGCCTTTCTAAATTAAATGCTGTACCCTATTGCGAAAGAACTGAACTAGTTTATTGACAACTTAAACAGTTGTATCGCAATTGGGTACCGCATTTAATTTAGAAAGGCGCTAAATTACTGTTCAAAGTCACCTCGGCGTTCAAAGTCACCCCACTTTACGGTATTTTAAACAGTTGTATAATATTACGTAAACGTCCAATTCCTAACAGTAATTAATGTTTTCAGAAAAGAGCTAAGACAGCCCAGCTATTACAGGAGGGCGTGCAGAAGCAGGTGGGGGAAATCGGGATGCGACGTAGGCAAACGGACAGTACCTGTGCGAAAATATGATTCAATATTGAAAGTTCTTTCGTCACTGGAAAACGCGAACATATTTCTGGAACATACTATAGTCAATAACTCATTGCTGTTTACTATATGCAGCCTTGATTCTGTCTGGAAGACAGTTGAAACTTCATTAGTAGAAGGGGTGGGAGTGAAGTACATTCAAAAACTCAGGTACAATAAAAATTGAAGTAAAAATAAAATGATGTCCCTGTATATAAAGATTAGAAGTAACGAAGTACTCCAATACAATAAAATATTAAATGACTTACGAAAACACAACTGTCTTCAAATGTATTATTGTACCATCTCAACATTACAAATATTACGCTAGATGCATGCTAGATGGCAATAGTGAGCAATGCCTTCTCGTCGAGAAGTTCTCGATCTATAGTTATACACGATGGCAATGTTACTAGTCAAGAAGACTTTGATGATTCAGTTTCATTTTTATTATTAACACAGTTGCATTCCACTTCAATTATCCGAATCCCAGTAATCGACGTCACTTGACAGATGATTTTCAATAAATCTTAATATTAAACAATCTCTGATACGTGACTATCCATAATATCATATAGCAGAAGCTATAACATAACCTAACTAATATACTGCACACAAGTGTTAGAAAAGTTTTAATTAAAGACGATGACATAAAAAATAAACATGAATAATTTTAAAAGGAATAATTATTGAATGTACAATTTTCAAATTTGAATGTGGTTGGTGCTTCAATTGATGGTATATTGGACGTGTGCGTAATAGAAGTGGAACTCGTTGATTTAGGCCTACATGGTGTATTGAATTTATTCAGGATTTCCGAATGGTGCTCTTCATTTATTTGTATATCGGATTTCAGAAGATGCATAGGTATGATCAGTGATTTTTATTAATTCTTGTACTTGAAGGCCAATGCGAGTCATATTTGAAACTGCTGTGCATCGACTGGAGTGGTTTGTAATTTTATATATATTTTTTTGACGTCCAGACCAGCGCAGTTTCAAATGTTGGCAAACAAAGAAACAAATGTTAGGGACGCGATAAAATTAAACAAATGCTAGGGACGCGATAAAATTAAACAAATGCTAGGGACGCGATAAAATTAAACAAATGCTAGGTACGCGATAAAATTGTGCGATAAGCAGCCATGATTGGTTGAAATACGTCCTTTCGTCCCGTTTTATTGGTCAAAAGTAGTATGACGTAGTAAGAGTGTAATAGTCAAAATAAACAGTCTTTAAGACTAGAAAAATGCTCCATTAAGAGCTGTTATGTATGTTAATATTATTAATGCCATACATTAATTAGACTAATAATGTATATAAAAAGATAACAAAATTATGTTTGGAAATAGAGGATGTAAAAATATATTCGACGTTCCTGAAGTAAATAATGTGATTACTAAGGAGCGGATTCATATGGAAATTAAATATTCTTTTTGCGTGTGATAAAACACAATTAACAAATTTAATGGTCATGTTGAATGTCAGATAAGTTTTATGAGATTATATTAAAATCAAGAGTTTATTCAGTCAATCACTTATCAGTTATCAATGACAGAAAATTCTGTTACATTGAAAAGCACAATTGGTAAAAGTTATCACGAATATTTTTGACCTATCTAGAGGTCATCTTCAGGTGATATCTTTAGCATACAATATTTAAAAAGTAGGTGAATTTTAAATACATTTGAACGCTTATAACCATGTGTGCTTGGCATAAAATATTGAAGTGACAGAAGGTTATTATTGTGCTAAATATGTTTTAAACATTCATCTAGTTTTAAATAATGTCTGCTTAATTACAACTAAAGATTTCGCTGTACAGGTTGAGAATAATCCACAGTCTTCCAACAGCATTCTGAACAGGTTTTTTAGTCATAAAACATTCAACAATTTATTTAACAAATTTAACTGAATTTATGTTTTAAACACATTGCGTGTGCTTTAATGTTCGTATTGCAAAATGATCTATGGAAGATTTAATCTATATGTCATTCAATGTATGTTACGACTAATTTATGTCAATCTAACATGCTTATAAGTGTTCAAATGTATTTAAAACTCACCTAGTTTTTAAATATTGTATGCTAAAGATATCGCCTGAAGATGGCCTCTAGACAGGTCGAAAATATTCGTGATATCTTTCACCAATTGTACTTTTCAATGTAACAGAATTTTCTGTCGTTGATAACTGATAAGTGATTGACTGAATAAAATCTCGATTTTAATATAAACAATTAACAAAGTTAAACATTCCGAACATGAAGTCTCTAGTTTAAAACCCGAATTTTATTTCACGTAAAAACACATATTTTCACAAAAAAAATTAAGTGAATACGTATTTTCAGGAAATGTATTATAAATACATTATTCTTGGGAGATTTTTTACTTAAATAATTTTTTAAAAGAACTTTTAAATATTTTAAAACTAAATCAATTATATCACTCAGAAGTAAGTTATCTTTTTAAGAATTCTTGGTTGCTTCGTATTTCTAAGCGCTGTGTGGTGTATCCATGATCCATTTTTGTAATAGTATCGTCTCAAGTTCTGAGAACTGCTAGGCAGCATATCAGTGTTATTATTAGAGAATAAATTAACATGGACAAGGAGGAGAGATCTTGCAACACATAATTAGGAAAGTTTATTGTTGCTGAAGATGATTTCATTCCACGCTTTGTTTGTGAAACACAACAGATAAGAGCTCGGGTATGAACATTATTTAATTTAAACAAATCTCTCGTCTCTCGCTCATGTCTATCAAGTAAGGCAATATATCTTGTTGTGATTGCCTGTTATCGGGCTTCATCACTCGACATCCTTCAAGATTTACTGAAAGATGGTTGTTTAAAAAATTATTTGGCTTTACTATTAGCAAATCTAAACTTTTTGTGTGACACCATAAAAAAACTCGAAACATCCAAAAAGCTGTTGTCTGAAACAGGGAGGTGCGTGCCGTGGAAATTAAACTAGACTCGCTACCAGGTTCAGAAGTACAAATACTAAGGGACAAATTCCAGAATGTGTTTGGGAAAAACAGTGGATATAAAAAAAATGTGTAAAGTTGCTCAAGTATTCGAGGGTGTGCCTGTAGGTGAAATTGACGGTGTTTGTGTTTGTGACATTCCTCTCTTTAAATATGCACGTCTGACGTCCTGTGATGTGGAAAGATCGTTTTCGCAGTGTAAGTCGTTGTTCAGAGATAATCGGCATCCATTTGTGATGGAGAATTTGGAGATGACCTTTGTTGTTCATTGCAATTCTCGGCCAATTACTAGCACCCAAGTGTGGCTGGTGAGTACCTACTAACATATCTTTTTGAAGTTAATTAAGGTATTTTTGTCATATTGAAAAAATATATATTTTTTTATTTTTAGCAAATCTTTCCGTACTTTTTAGCACATCAAAATCCGCTCCCTAGTGATTACACAACAGCGATTTAAAAAATAATCACTAGACAATTATTATTCTTTGTTCGATACAGTCTCTTAATACTTACAATCACTGAATAACTTTACTGTATCTTTACTGTGGCAACTGTTTAAATTTGCCGGGCTGACTAGTTCACAAGTGATATCTTTCATTGTTCGAAGCCTAGTGAAAATCCCGCGCTTGTCTTCTCTTTTCCTGTTGTGGTGAGGTGTGTTCATGATTGTTTTGAAATTCAGTTGAGTGTTCAGGATGTGATATGGGTGTGTTTTTGTAGGTTTATACATTTCATATCGTTCTAGGATGTTAAGTTCTTGTTTTTTTGTTGAATGTGTAGTATTTTCATGTCTGTGTCTATGTTGCTATAATTGTGGTTGGGTTTGTGATGTCTTCTGCATGGTTTGGCTATGGCTGTAATATAATAATAATAATAATAATAATAATAATAATGATTTATTTAACCTGGCAGAGTTAAGGCCATACGGCCTTCTCTAACACTCAACCAGGAGTAAAGACTGCGTTACAAAAACACTACAAATTTACAAATTCACTACAATTTTACACACAAAACTGAATAAGATAATAATAATAATAATAATAATAATAATAATAATAAAATATAAACAACAAATAAGAAGAAATCAGACATAATATATAACATACAGAAAGAAAGAAAAAAGCATAATAATATGTGAACAGCAGGTCAAAATAAATGAGGCATACAAAAAAAAGACAATTATTCATAATAATAATAATAATAATAATAATAATAATAAATATGAATAGTAATAATGATAATAATACTAATAGTAGTAATAAAATAGTGCAGTGCAAAGTATACAGTGAATACAATATTTCTAAGTACACACAATAAGAAAAATTAAGATTATATATACCTCAACTTACACATTAGAGATATAACATTATCGGAAAATATGAAAACAAAAATATAAAATAAGTTGAATATCATTAGAACATAAAAAAATGTGAATACGTGGAAACATGCAATACAACACTTGTTATAATAGTAAGTTAGTTTGGCAACTCGTCATAAGATAATTTTCTAACTTGGATTTGAAAGAATTCAATGTTCGGCAGCCCTTGACTTCAGGCGGCAGAGAGTTCCAGTGACGAGAGGTAGCAACAGTGAAGGATGAGGAATACAGAGACGATGCGTGAAGTGGAATTTCTAGCGTGTTATCGCGTTGTGATCGAGTATTAATATTATGATAGCGAGAGAGAGTATGAAAACGAGCGAATAAATAATAGGGGGATGAAGTGTGCATAATTCGATATAAGAGAGAAAGTGAGTGCAGATTTCTCCTCTCATGTAACCTAAGCCATGATAACTTCTCGAAAGAAGGTGAGATATGATCATAGTATCGAACATTACAAATGAAGCGGACGCACGCGTTATGAACACGCTGTAGTTTCTGAGCGGAATCAATCCTGAGATCACTGAACAAAACGTCGCAATAATCGAAGTGAGGTAGAATGAGTGTCTGTACCAGCGTCTGTTTTAATTTAGATGGATAATGATACAATCTTTTTAGTGAATGGAGAATAGAGAATGCCTTCTTACATGTATATTTAATACCTTTTAACATGTCCATTGTAGAGGTCGTTGCAACTATTGCATGATAGTTTGTATACACCTGTTAAGTTCTATTTATTTGTGGCCATACTCCAAATTCGACAGCCCCCCTCGCGTATGTGGTACCTAAGAGGTTACGTCCAATTTCGGCTTCCCCTTCAAAATTTTCTAGAGCTCCTTCAGGGGAGCAGCGTAACCCGGAGTGAGACTAGTGGCCAACAGGCTTGGAGCTCACATATTTAGTTTTGTACAGTCCCCAACCCCTTGCAAGGACGCGTTTTGCGCACCTTTTAAATTTTCCTCCCAATTCTCCTTCGATTTTTCGATTTTTCGATTCCAAGTTCGATATGTTTGTTAACATATATTGAGTAACTGTCATTATACGTAACTTAGTACGTTTCCGGCTTTTTGGTTAGATGTGTAGGATTTCCATGTCTGTGTTGATGTTTCTGTGGTTGTGATTAGCATTTGTGATGTGTTCTACATATGTGGAGGTGTTTTGTAATTTTGTTATGGCTGTGAAACTAAACACACTAGAACAATATGAAATATATAGACACACGAAAACACACCCCAATGAAATTCTCAACACACAACTCAATTTCAGTAGACACACTCTTTGACTCTACATTACACCACATGAACACACCCTCACAGGGAACAAAACAAGAGGCTCCAAGATCAACAACGACCAGTTCTGAGGATGACCCATAATAGGTCGAAACATGTAAACAAGGTGCGTTAGAATTTAACACAAGAAATCTTATCAGACATATTTCGAAGTGATACAGTGTTAAAAATTGTGTAATCAAGATGTACAGGGACATCACTTTATTTTTACCAACATTTTTAACATTAACCTGGCTATACTCGGAAACACTGTTGCCCCCTTCCATTACAGGAGTTTGATGTTACTAGTGCAATATGTAAATAAGTCATTTTACTAGGTATAGGAGGAGAGAAAAGTAGTGTATCCATTTATGTTGCAGGGAAATACGATATTACGATTTTCAGTTTTATCACCACTTTTACGGAATTTATCAAAATACAGTAGATTAGTAACATTTTTTTTCTCAAAACTCAACTTTTCAGGCGGCTATGTTCGTTATGTAATGTCTACTTTATTTAGCATATTAATTATTGATGTTATCATACAATATAGAGAGTGCATTTAAATTGAGGGGGTCATAAGTAAAGGGCTGTAAGTGCACTTAAGTTACTTTTGAGAAAATGGGGTTTAAATATTTAAGCTTTCGTAAAATCGGTGAAAGTATTTATTTAAATTTTAATGCGTGATGCGATTAAAATATCCCTTTGCCACTAACATTTTTGATACTTTTGCTTACACTGGATGCACTTAACTCATGTTATTACAAATGTCACTAGCATTCCTTTGCTTCTAGCCACCTCAATTAAAAAAAAAGCTAATCTGAATTTTTAAACAAGTTGATGAAAATGGTTGTCGTTCATTACAATGCAAGCTTGAAATCAGTACGCATATTATTAAAAACATTTTGAAGCATATTCTCTGAAATTGAATTTATCGTTTCTTCAATATAATTTTTTAGTACGGTATTATTAATATAGGTTCTTTCCTCTATAGAAAACGCAATCATATTTATGAAACACACTATACACTGCAGTGTTTACTTCAGTGCTTGAAGACTTCGAATGCAACAGCGACCGTAAGTTTGTGTGTCTGAGGGAGCAAGGACATTAGTGAAGGGGTGAGAGTGAAGTACATTCAGAAATGCAGGTATAATAAAAATGCAAGTAAAAATAAAATGATGTCGCTGTATAAAAATATATTGTATTGTACTGTCAATCTCAATGAAAGTTGCAACAAAATCTTACATAAAACTAAACATTTTTTTTTTTAAATACTCACACACAACGCATTAAATCCTGAAACCACTGCGAATGAGTATTCCTGTCAACGACATATTCTGGAGAAACCGCCTTCAATGTGTAATACATGTCAATTGACTGCCTGGCCCTCTGTTGGCTGTTTTTGCACCTGATAAGCCAGCGCTCCAATTGACCATCATCTGCAAAGTTCATAGTATGTGTAATTGAAATACATCTGTTGTGTGAAATTATTACTAGCTAGGTACCTTTGTAACAAGGTATTTGTGTCATACCATGCGAAATTGGACAGCAAAAATCTTATAACTCCGTAATTCCCCGAAGAAATATATGTATACAGGGTGTTTAAAAAATACGGGGCATAATTTCAGGTATGTATTTCCCACATGTAGACAATCAAAATAGTTCATTACAACATGTGTCCGGAAATGCTTTATTTCCGAGTTATGGCCTTCACAACATTGAAATTCACCGGAAAGTTTTTCTTTCCGCAGGTCGTTGCCGTCAAAGGAGACATTAAGAGGGTACACTGACAGTTCATTCCGAGGCGAAGGTTACATTCAGTGTTATGTAGGTGTTAGACTTTGCGACATGTATTCAAATCAAGAGCTGGCAGAGATACACTTCATGTACGGTAAGGCAGACGGCAATGCTGCGCTGGCTCGTCGTTTGTACCAGGAGAGGTATCCACAGAGACAATGTCCAGATCGGAAGACATTTGTACGTCTCCATTACCGTCTGTGCGAGTATGGATAATTTAACTCTCCTGGTTTGGGAAGGGAACGACCAAGATCTACAACTCCAGAAGTACAGGAGGAGATTCTGGAGGCCGTGAACATGACTCCTTCTATCAGCACACGAAGGGTAGCGTTGCAAGTCAATGTTCCTCATACGACTGTCTGGAGACTGTTGAAAGAGTATCAATTGTATCCTTAACATTTGCAACGTGTACAGGCCCTGTCACCAGCAGATTACCCTGCACGAGTTAGGTTCTGTCAGTGGTTCTTGCAGCAGTGTGGTGTAAATCCGAACTTTCCTGCCTTAGTATTGAGGTCTGTATTCAAGCAGGAGGTGGACATTTTGAACATCTTCTGTAGTGACAACGACCTGCGGAAAGAAAAACGTCCCGGTGAATTTTAATGTTGTGAAGGCCATAACTCGGAAATGAAGCATTTCCGGACACATGTTGTAATGAACTATTTTGATTATGTACATGTGGGAAATACATACCTGAAATTATGCCCCGTATTTTTAAACACCCTGTAGAGAAGGTATGCCAGAAGTGAGACACTGAATGTGCAGTGTATGTGCGCGGGATCTCCGTTCTGTGCAGATTGCGTCATTCACGCGTTGCTCTTACCCATACATGGGCACAATTTTCGGTTACGTGGAGCACTCGATTTGAAATAGTTTGTTTACTAGGAGAGGAGACTGCAGAGTAGGATGGGAAATATAAACTGCTGTGACCTGCGTCACCTTATCGTAATCGCTAAGGCGGTCAGTGGCGAATTATTAGGAAAGCGCTTGTTTAACGTCAGAGACTCGAAAACTTTTAATCAATTTGGCAAATGAATTCGGCAGCTGTAATCATAAACATCTTTACTGCTTCTTCATCATTGAATTGATTTAAATCACAGGCGAGAAATTGCGTAACTAGCCAATAATATTCCATCACGTTGTATAAGTTTATTTTCTTGAATATTCTGGCGTTTCTCAAGATTACTTAATAGATTTGCACGTTCTCGACCTAAAAACATTTCAGAAAATCATATTTCGTTTTCAACGCACATTTGATATTTTTTTTATAAATTCCTTTTGGAAATAATACGTACAAACAACATTTAATTCCTCGTATCTTTTAATGCACCGTGTTTAAAGTATAATGTTGTATTTAGTATACTATGCAAATGTTAAGATCATAAATTTTCTTCGGAATAGTACGAAAAATAACATTTAATTTGTCTTACCTTCTAATTCAGCATGTTCTTTATGACATAAGGAGTAATGTCGTTGTATATTAAATTTATTAATGCCTAATAGGATTTTCGAGCATAACATATATCGTATGTTCTCCCCTTCTAAACAGCAAAAAAAACTCTTCCTCCCATTTCTCATGAAATATCGTTTTCTAACGCGTACATTCTGCTTTGATAATGCCATTATGCCACCACTGATATTGCTTATGAAACTGATATAGAACCTGCCCACGCATAGGAGATACGTGAGGGAGGAACGGGGACTGTGTAGATGATGTCACTCACAGCGATAACCTGTGTGGAGGCCAGTGAGGCATTATTTCTCAAGTGAGGCACGATGCCCATCTATGCTCTTGCCAGTTCCTAGCCGGAGGGGTGTACAAGAATCTAATCTGCGCTTATAGTGTTGGATTAAATTGACACTTGGACATTATAAACACACTTAGCAGAAGGGGAAAAAAAAACAATTATTGTCAGTATCTGTATTTCACAATTGTAACACAAGAAACATTAGACTACTCAGTTATAATTTACAAAGCAGTGGTTTGTAAAGCATACTTTATTAATTAATATTTGAGGACAAAAATTCGCTCCGGCGCCGGGGATCGAACCCGGGTCCTTGGTTCTACGTACCAAGCGCTCTGAGCACTGAGCTACGCCGAATTCAATCCACAGCATCGGATCGAACCTTCCTCCTTCAATGTTTCCCTTTGTGGCCTGACTCCAAGTTAGGCATATACGTTGACGTGTATGTCAAATGTCAACTGTCATTATACTAGGAGCGCACTCAACTGAGTGACTTGTTTGGCCGTTTTTTATATATTTTTTTACTTATTTATTTAACGAAGCTTTATCAATTACTGGTTTATTTAGCGCCGATGTAATTCTGATAGCGAGATGGTATTTCGGCTACAGATTTATTATTAGTATAGATTCTGAATTGGAAAGAGAAACAAGGATTTAATACCGATGTGACATTTGTTTACGTCTTTGATTTCTATGCACAACCTAGTGGTGACATTGTTTTCTTATTATATCTTTTACTGCATAAAAATTCTATCCCTATAATCATCACCATTGTTGTTTGGAATGTTGGAGTGTAACTATAAATTGCAATGGGAACTTACTATAAAAGAATTGTATCAAATCAACTGTGAAGTTTGTTAAAACTTGTAACATTCTAAGTACGGTTTACTTACATTAAAAAATAATTACAAGTTCTGTTTACTTACATTTAAAAATTGTTACGTTGTAAAGTTCACTTAACTTTTTCCCACTATGTCATTATTTAATCTCCCTTGCCTCCACCATAATTTAGATTTAGGTTAGGACCTACATCATATGTTATTGAAAATGTATTGTTTATTGTTACAATTTTACATTTATGCTTTTGACTGTTATGATGTTAATTTCAGTGGTAAAAAGGAATATTAAAATTTAAGTAATTTTATTGTAACACACTAAATGTATGCCTTGAAATGCAATTTGCTTACGGAATAGCGATATATCGATAATCGTTCGATATATCGATATATTTTCTGCGATATATATCGTTTATCGAAATTAGGTTTGGAATATATTGCAATATCAATATATCGGTATTTAATTTATTTCCTCCATCACAACATATCCCCACTTAATAAAAATATGTTTTTCCTAAAAAATTAACACTATCTTTATGGAAAGTTTAAAATAAATTTTAATTAAAGAAGTACAAGACGTTGCCCAATATCACTTACAGTTTTATGTTATTATTCCTGTAAATAATTTGGCATTTTCCAAATAACTGATTCAATTTATAATAATAATAATAATAATAATAATAATAATAATAATAATAATAATAATAATAATGATTTATTTTAGCTCGCAGAGTTAAGGCCGTAAGGCCTTCTCTTCCACTCAACCAGCAAAAAGTGTATATACATATGCATGAACTTACAAAGAATCCAACAATTTGATTTAGATGAGAGTTACATGTATACAAAAGGTATTTAAAAATTAAACAACAAAATATTATGAACTATTAATTAAACACTGAAATAAACTGTGTAGCAGAATTAAACTAAAATACATAGAATGTTAATATATTTCAAATAATATTAGATAATAGAAAGAGATTATTACGAGACAATTAAAATACAGCACAATCAGGATGATGTCTAAAGAAAAAAGTAACAATGTAGTCAGTGATAGTTTGAATCAGTATGATTGGAGTGAAATGCTAATAAGGTTATCTTTTAAGCTGTTCTTAAAGGTGTTTATTGTCTTGCAGCCCCTAATACTTTGTGACAAGGAATTCCATTGACGCGAGGTGGATATTGTAAAAGATGATGAATAACAAGATGTTCTATGAAGAAGTATACTTAGCGTGCCACAGATAAGTGATCTGGTATTTACGTCGTGGTTAGAGTATAGATAAGAGAAACGAGACGAAAGGTAATTTGGTGTTGAAGTGTGCAGAATTCGAAAGAGTAAAGACAAAGAGTGTAAAGTTCTACGTTCTTTAAGTCGGAGCCACGAGAGACTTGCGAAGGACGGTGATATGTGATCATACCGTCGGATATTTTCGTTTTATAGAACAGAGATGAGATTCTTTGGAACTATGAAAGGATGTAGTGTAATAGACTAGATCCCGAAAGGAAACATAAGAGACGAACTAAATTAAAATTAACACTTTACAGAAACAAGTGGATAAATCTTATTGACAAAATATAAAATTGAACGTACCATAAACTAAAATAGATTATCAACTCGAGGGATACCGCAATGTTGAATAATTTAGGAAGTGGTAGAAAGAAAATATGAAAGCAAAACAGATTCAAGATGTAAACCTTAAAATAAAAGGATGATTTTGATGATAGAGATACGTATTTTAAACAAAATGCAACACATGAAAAATGTTAGAATATTGTACTAAAAATTAATAACATATCCTACCTGAAGTAATATTAAAACAGATACTGTTGAATACTTACCAAGAACTTTTGGTAGATGAGGCTGTGACCATAGCCATTCTTTCAGTTGATTAACGGCATCTATGGCGTTGCTTTCATCTGAATAATATAATTTCCATAATTCTTTAATTTCTTCCCTGGATGCAGGAGGCAAGACTGCGATTTTCATCTGGAGAAAGAAGAAAATCTAACTGATAAAACCGTGCTAATCGGATGCATTATATTTTACATGCTTTGCGTCCACACCTGTGGAGTAACGGTCAGCGCGTCTGGCTGCGAATCCAGGTGAGCCGGGTTCGAATCCCGGTCGGGGCAAGTTACTGGTTGAGGTTTTTTTCGGGGTTTTCCCTCAACCCAATACGAGCAAATGCTGGGTAACTTTCGGTGCTGGTCCCGGACTCATTTCACCGGCATTATCACCTTCATATCATTCAGACGCTATATAACCTAGATGTTGATACAGCGTCTTAAAATAACCCAATAAAAAAATACATGCTTTACGAAAAATTACAGAATAGAGTCAAAGATGATATACAATGTAAAGATCATCCATAACAAAAAATTTGCCAGGAGATAGGGTCTACGTTGTTCGATTTCTGCTTCAAAAGTCAAAACCCGTAGAAATGTTCTGTGAAATTTATAATAAACAAATTATATAAAAATAATTATATTAATCTAAGTCTTCATACATTTCAATATAAAATTCCATAAATTAAAGAATAATGACTATACACAGTTAGTAAAAAGTCTCGCACCATCTTTATAACTTTTGAAGCATGTGGTCGAGTGACATGAAACTCGGAGTGGGGATAGCGGTACACTAAGAACTTGATAATGGTATTACCTAGTTTTCAATTTCCGGTTTAACCGGAAATAACTCTAACTCCCCTATTTTAAATGGATTACCCAATATATGTTTATATTTTCGAATAATGCTCACAGTTAGTAAGAGCTTTTCAAAAAGTTTCCACACTCCATACTACTGTACAAATATATTGTTGCTAAATCAGGAAAACAGAAAAAAATGTAGGCTAACGAAAAATACGAGTAAAACGCTTCTTTTGTTTACTGTGGTTTGACTTCCCTGTGTTTATATTCATGGAATATGGATAAAACTCTTCTTTTGATTACCGTGATTTGACTGTCCTTTGTTTATATTCATGGAATATGGGTAAAACGCTTCTTTTGTTTACCGTGATTTGACTGTCCTTTGTTTATATTCATGGAATATGGGTAAAACGCTTCTTTTGTTTACCGTGATTTGACTGTCCTTTGTTTATCTTCATGGAATATGGGTAAAACGCTTTATTTTGTTTACCGTGATTTGACTGTCCTTTGTTTATATTCATGGAATATAAGTTAAACGCTTATATTTTTTATCGTGATTTGACTCTCCTTTGTTTATATTCATGGAATATGGTAAAACGCTTCTTTTGTTTACCGTGATTTGATTGTCCTTTGTTTATATTCATGGAATATGGTAAAACGCTTCTTTTGTTTACCGTGATTTCACTGTCCCTTGTTTATATTCATGGAATATGGTAAAACGCTTCTTTTGTTTACCGTGATTTGACTGTCCTTTGTTTATATTCATGGAATATGGTAAAACGCTTCTTTTGTTCATCGCGATTTGACTGTCCCTTGTTTATATTCATGGAATATGAGTTAAACGCTTATTTTTTTATCGTGATTTGACTCTCCTTTGTTTATATTCATGGAATATGGTAAAACGCTTCTTTTGTTCATCGCGATTTGACTGTCCCTTGTTTATATTCATGGAATATGAGTTAAACGCTTATTTTTTTTATCGTGATTTGACTCTCCTTTGTTTATATTCATGGAATATGGTAAAACGCTTCTTTTGTTTACCGTGATTTGACTGTCCTTTGTTTATATTCATGGAATATGGGTAAAACGTTTCATTTATTTACCGTGATTTGACTGTCTTTTATTTATATCCGTGAAATCATGTTTATTGCCACGGAAACATCTTATTTAAGAGATTGAATCTGTCATCTAGTGCGTTAAATAATTCTATCTGATGTTGAGTGAAAGGGAAATAATTCTAATTTTAATTACGCTTGGCTATGGAGACAGAGGTGTGGCGAATTTATTCAATGATACGGTATGCATCCAGATCGCAATCCATTTCCACATACAACATTGACAAGAATCGTAAGGAAATTTACTGAAATTTGAAGCGTAAAGGACTTACCAATATCAGGTCGCCTGAAAAGTGCAACTTACGAGAATACTTCATTGGATGTTCTCCTCCGTGTGCAAGAAAATCCAATGCATTCCATTACAAATTTTATGTTCCGCGATGAAAATCCTTAATAGTGTCAAGCAACATCCTTATAAAATTCAACCTTTGCAGGAACTTTTAGAGAACGATTCCGATAGAAGAATGCAGTTTTGCGAATTAATGATGGAGCGCATTAACAACAATCCAGTTTTTCTTAGACAGTTGTATTCTTAGATGAAGCCACATTCTGCCTTAATGGATCTGTCAACAGACACAACTGCCAATACTGATCCACAATGGATAGAGAAGAACCAAACGCAATATCCACAAAATCTTAACGTTAGGGCTGGTATAGTTGGTGATATCATTGGTCAGTCCTTCTTTAGAGAAAAGCTAAATGCTAATATACACAGTTGTTTAGAACATCCCGACACGCTAAGAAAAAATGTTAATTTAGGGACCAATTTATGCAAATTGTATTATATTTTTTTCCCCTAATATGTATTGTAGGGATATGTTTTCCGTACATTTTATAAATGGTGGAAATTTATACTTCTTTATTTAAGAAAATACAATAATAGCCTAACTTCGATTTCTCCCATTATGGGGGAGATTTTCGCCGGGCTGTGCAATTCGCCGGGCTGATCATGTAACACCATCCCTCGAAATGTTATCCTGGCTCCGTCCAGAAGATCGTAGGAAAATCCACTGTCTTTCCCTTCTCTTTCACATACAGTACTGCATTTCTCCACTCCAGTCTATCTTGCGTCTCGCATTCTAAATTTATTCACCCATCATAACCTAGACACACGATCACAACACTCCTCAATATTATCCATTCCCTCCCACCGAACATCCTCATATTCATCTTCTTTCACTGTGGCTGTTCCTCGGCTTTGGAATTCCCTACCGAGTAATGTCAGGGAATGTCAGACATCAAACCAATTTAAGAATAGGCTAACGAAATATTTTTCTAACAATTCTTGTTAACAATAATAATTGTTTCAGATTTCTCAATGTTTAATGGTTATATATATCACAGATAAATATCTAAATTATCTCATTATTATTATTAATAGTATTATTATTATTATTATTATTATTATTATTATTATTATTATTATTGTAGCACGTATGGGCGAATCCAGAAATGCATATAGAGTGTTAGTTGGGAGACCGGAGGGAAAAAGACCTTTAGGGAGGCCGAGACGTAGATGGGAGGATAATATTAAAATGGATTTGAGGGAGGTGGGGTATGATGATAGAGACTGGATTAATCTTGCACAGGATAGGGACCGATGGCGGGCTTATGTGAGGGCGGCAATGAACCTTCGGGTTCCTTAAAAGCCATTTGTAAGTTATTGTTATTATTATTATTATTATTATTATTATTATTATTATTATTACTGCTATTACTACCACTACTACTACTGTTATTATTATTATTATTATTATTATTATTATTATTATTATTATTATTATTATTATTATTATTGTAACTATTTCTTACCAATATTTATTATTGTCACACTAACATTACTTATCCAGCTTTCATTATTTACTTTCATGTTGTTTTTTGGTCTAGATATGAATGTAATAACTATGTAAGCAATTGTATTCAATTAGAATTAGAGTCTGGCTGGGCGGAAGAGAAGACCTACTGGCCTTAGCTCTGCCAGATTAAATAAATAAATTAAATTAAATTAAAAATTTTGACATAGACTGAGAAATATCGGAAATACTTTAAAATCCCACATATACAACACAAATTTTGTTCCTGAAATATAGGCTAAATATTTTCTAGCCCAATACTCTTACTCGTTAAGAAATATACTTATTTAAAATTTTCAGTCATATGACTTATCATTCTTGTTACAAATTAATATTTACTAAAGCATGTTAATAGAAATGAAAGTATAAAGTTTTTCGTCTGTGTGGTATCTTCAGATACATATTGTAGTTATTTTACGATATCCAACATAAGTATCCTAGAGTGTAGAATGTATTCACTTTTGTAAAGAAATATTATTGTGTAACATTAAGAAATACAGTCATTAATAGGGACCGTATATTGTCCCAGGACGTACGGAAATAAGGTTAGCTCTTCATGGACTATATTGACGTGACGTCATATTTGACCCGTGCCACAGCATATTGTTTGTGCTGAAGTTGACCTTCTATTCATGATACAAAACTACACCTCATAGACTGTTTACAATGCACTATAGTGATAAAGACTGATGTGCCACGATGATCTTTCATACAATTTAATTTATTTGTTCATTTATTTAATTCATTTATTATCACTGGCAGATTTAAGACCAGAAGACCTTCTCTTCCACTTAATCAGTATAAAAATGCAGAGAAAATATAACAGCGACACAGAAAACAATGGAATAATAATAATAATAATAATCATAATAATAACAATGTTTGCCAAACACCACGAAATTGTGACGTAGTAGAAATGCAACCCGCACACCATTATCGCAGGGAGAGGGGTGGAGTGGGTATCTCCTCAGGTAATGCAGTGAATAACAGTGCAGAGACGAACTGTGACCAAAAAACGAAAGCAATATAATATTCTTCTAATTATCAACTATACACACTATTGTCCATGTTAATTTCTTATCCTCCTAGTCATTATTTTTGTATTATTAATAAAATAAAAGAAATCTAATTTCTTACTTACTAGCAGACATTTGAAATTAGAAAAAAGTACCAGGCTGATTACGAAGTTGTAAATTACCAGGCTTCGAGACTTTGGACCCGATTCAATAAGTTTGCTGTGCATGCACTATAGGTTGTTGACTCGCTGCAGGTAGGTAGAGATGTGTTGAGGTAACAACGTTGCTATTTAGAGTAGAGTACGGTAGTATGGGGAAACACGCACATATGTACATTCTGAAAGTAAATGTACATTTACACAATAACAGTGTCAAAAGAATGTGAAAAGCATTTATTCTCCTGTCTTTTATAAGCATTTGTGTTTAATTATACACAGTGTTAATGGTGGAAATAAACATGTAGCAATTTTAATTTATTCATTTATCCTATTGGTCGTCTTTAGGAAGTGCAGTTACAGTACCGAATTGCAATGTACCTACTACAAGATACATTCTCAGTGTCTCAAACGTAAATCTTTTTCGGTTATCTGCCAAAGTTTGTACTGTGGAAAGCTGCGATCTACGTCGCATGACGTGATTGGAGCAAAACGATAAAACCTAACATCATTGCAGTCTCTAAGAGACAGTCCTTTATTCTGGGGTGATTCTATGCCCACTAATATACTGTTTATGTTACACAATGTTCCATATCCGTAATTTTTGTATAAAATTCATTTCCACTTCTGTTTTACACGTTCAGTAACCGGTGTACTTGGTGTCTCATTAATTCCCTGCGTCATTTTCTAAATTAATGTGAGGGCTTCCGGCATCTCTTGCTCTGACTTTTCTAACCCTGTAATAGTTTCAGACACAGTTTGAAAATGAGTTTATGTGAAAACCAAATTATTAGTCACAACCTTCAAATCCAGAGCTTTTTCTTTGCGTATTTGTTGGCATTCATTCTACAGTACCCCCACCCACTGTACGCTTTACCACTATACTCAGTACGCCGTTATGCGGATTTCCCACTGAACTGCTCTATTGGGTCCGAAGTCTCGAAGTCTGTAAATTACACTATATACTTGAAAAAAAACCTGGAAGTATTTTACTCCAATTAAGACATAGAAGCCGATACTTTTTATTGTTTATTTATTAATGAAATATTCAAATTACAAGTAAGGGCGTGGTAGTCTTCATATCAAGAAGAATAATGACAACGTGCATTCTTCTTTCATACTTGATTTAAAATTTCACAACAAATTAAGTATCTCATATTTTTGCCATCTGCACAAAATAAATACTTTTGCTCCCATGCTCCTTAAAATTAAGTTTTTACTTACTATCTGTTATGGAAAAGACATCGAAATATATTACCCTACACACTTGTAACATAACATGCGTACGTCCGCTGCTGATAAATGTCTTTACTTATATCGAAGTGATGGCTGTAAACAGAGGGTGGGGGTATGATGTCATGGTTACGCTTGAGTGGAGGCAGGGGCATGTGTCGCGACACAGCTTTTGGCGATCACTGATAATAATAATAATAATAATAATAATAATAATAATAATAATAGCAAAATGTAGATGTGTTTCATCTATATATATATATATATATATATATATATATATATATATAATTTGAACTGGTAATGGAAATTACGGGAAAACGGCTGAACAGATTTTAATGAGTGACACCTCATTTTCATGCCTGGCATCCAAAGTTTTTCGGAAAAATAGTAGTTTTCAGTGAAATGTCAGTTTTCCTACATAATTTTCCTATTTTCCAAAATCCATCTGTTGTCTGATTTGAGAACTAATTTTATTGAATCACGGCCGACTTGATTGAATTTCAGAACAAAAAACACACTACAGTAAACAATAGGCTATTACACGAAGGCCATGACCTGCAGGATTGCCGACATATTTAGAGCTCAATTCAATTTGTTATTAAAAACTGATTCTGCAGTGTATAATTTTCTGAGTACAGCTGTGTATTGGATATTCAAATCTACGAAACTTGAGGTGGTTTGATGACATTATTACCATTAGAAATTAAATATTATTATAGTTAATATCATGATGCGTCTATTTTTCATTAATTGTACATAATATTGATGCTATGTTGATGACATGAAAGTGAAACGTTTTGAGGTTATGTAAGTAAATGTAGAGAATATCTTAATTTCGATCTTAATTTCTATAATTTACTGAGTGACTGCTATATTCTATATAACTACAAAACTTAAGTAAGATAATAATATTGTTATTAAAAATCAAAAATTTTATACTTTTTAACACAGTGGCGTTGGGTCTTTTTCATATACTCAATGGCGGTGTAGTGTAGATATTGATACAGTATTTGTCGTCTTCAGTATTGGCTCGAGAGAGCGCAAAAATTACAGTTCCTAAGGACAGATAATAAGGTATTACTTACTGATAAAATAAGAGGCCTAGAAAATTTTGTAGTCTCCAGATCATTTCAGCATGATCTCGTAGTAGGATAAAATGATTTTAAGCTCTACATTTCAAGTTCTACATGCAGCAGCTATAGGAAAATGCTATTGTTCGAAAGCTTAGCAAACCTGACATTTTTTTTAACTTTTGCCTACATTCCACAATGGCTTGAAATAGCTATTGCTATCGTCCTGACATTGATACTTGCGTTTTCGCGCTGAAACTCAAAAACTAAAGTTGGATAATTTCAAGAAAAATTATTTGATCTAAAAAAATCCATTCAGATGGAGTATGTTTCATTATTATGGAAGCAAATAACTATCAAAATGACAAGTATTCTTCATTGAAAATAAATCTGGAAATTTTATATTTGAACGTCTAACGAACTTAGTTTGCAGCAGCATTTGCTGCACAAGCCACTAGTTACATATAATTCCAAGAGTTAAATGATTATAATTTAATGTAAAATAAGACAATTTGTATCAAAATAATGATATTTCATAATCAAGGACAATTTTTATTTGTATGTTAAAAATAAAAACAACATTAAAACCCAGATCTGTTTACGTTTAAACTCATGTCAGTTATATTATTTGTTGAAGTTTTGAGGTCAACAAGATTAAAACTCTTACGTAAGGAACTTCTTATATTCATTAGTAATTACAGGTAATAAATAGTGTTATAAATTCATTTCAGGCTCCAACGTATGTAGCCCGCATTTGCTAACAGAACGGACTGATAATTTCATAACTTGTGTTACAAGTTTTATAGTGGTAATGTTAATCTTTAGAAAATGAATAGTTCAGTGTATACTTTTATTGAACTTAGTATTCCCAAGAAACTTACTTACTTACTGGCTTTTAAGGAACCCGGAGGTTCATTGCCGCCCTCACATAAGCCCGCCAGTGGTCCCTATCCTGAGCAAGATTAATCCAGTCTCTATCAACATATCCCACCTCCCTCAAATCCATTTTAATATTATCTTCCCATCTACGTCTCGGCCTCCCCAAAGGTCTTTTCCCCTCTGGTCTCCCAACTAACACTCTATATGCATTTATGGATTCGCCCATAACTGCTAGATTCCCTGCCCATCTAAAACGTCTGGATTTAATGCTCCTAAATGTCAGGTGAAGAGTACAATGCGTGCAGCTCTGCGTTGTGCAACTTTCTCCTTTCTCCTGTAACTTCATCCCTTTTAGCTCCAAATATTTTCCTAAGAACCTTATTCTCAAAAACCCTCAATCTCTGCTCCTTTCTCAAAGTAAGAGTCCAAGTTTCACAACCAAACAGAACAACCGGTAATATAACTGTTTTATAAATTCTAACTTTCAAATTTTTTGAGAGCAGACTAGATGACAAAAGCTTCTCAACCGAATAATAATAGGTATTTCCCATATTTAGTCTGCGTTTAATTTCCTCCCGAGTGTCATTTATATTTATTACTGTTGCTCCAAATATTTGAATTTTTCCACCTCTTCGAAGTATAAAACTTCAACTTTTATAGTTCCATTTCGTACAATATTCTGGTCACGAGACATAATCATATACTTAGTCTTTTCGGGATTTACTTGCAACCCTATCTCTTTACTTGCTTCAAGTAGAATTTCCGTGTTTTCCCTAATCGTTTGTGGATTTTCTCCCAACATATTCACGTCATCCGCATAGACAAGAAGCTGATGTAACCCGTTCAGTTCCAAGCCCTCTCTGTTTTCCTGGACTTTCCTAATGGCATACTCTGGAGCAAAGTTAAAAAGTAAAGGTGATAGTGCATCTCCTTGCTTTAGCCCACAGTGAATTGGAAACGCATCTGACAGAAACTGACCTATACGAACTTTGCTGTACGTTTCACTGAGACACATTTTAATTAATCGAACTAGTTTCTTGGGAGTACGTAATTCATTAAGAATAAATTATTGTTCTAATAGTTGTCCCATTCTGAATGAATCTCCTGAAGTTAAAGTCCTCAGAATAATAATCGACTTACATTAACTTTTGGGATAAACTTGTTCTTTTTTGTGCATTAGATTAAGAAAAATTATTCAATATTTTGTCACCCTACGAAATTACTTGACTGTCCACACTTTAGGACTGATTTACCCCGCATTAGTACAAGCTATACTACAATACGGCATTATAGGATGGGGTAGTGCTTATAGTACCTCCCTCATGCCAATAACTCTGCTACAGAAAAGAATAATAAAAATATGCCTTCATAAACCTCTTGATTATCTTTCAGAGCTGCTGTATTCAGAATTTAAAGTATTCGACTTCCATCAAATTTATAACAATGTATTACTGAATTTCGTACATAAAACCCGAAATGTATTTAATTTACTGTATATCCACATACACTGGTGGCCATAATTCTGGAAACTTTTTGTTTTTGTACTGAATTATTATAACATTTGTATTAATTCACATATTTATACAATTGAAAATGTTATTCGTGACTGACCCGTTACTTATGAGGTTGTAATAAAAGTATTATATTAAATCCTGAATATTTTAACAATAAATTATCATTACTATGTGGGAAATTATGTTCTTGTCCTTTAAGATCTAAATATTAATTTCAGATTTCATTATAATTTCCCATTATTTACTGTAATAAAACTGGTCCATTCTTGAATTTAAGATTATTGTTGATCAGCAGAAGTATTGTTGAGCACTGGTAGCATAAAATACTAATGATGAAAGAGTAATGGAACGGAGAAAAATTCTCACCGGCGCCGGGATTTGAACCCGGGTTTTCAGCTCTACGTGCTGATGCTTTATCCACTAAGCCACACCGGATACAACTCCGACGCCGGTTAGAATCGTCTCAGATTAAGCTCCAACTCTTGGGTTCCCTCTAGTGGCCGCCCTCTGCACTACGTCATAGATGTCTATGAACGCAGGAACGAAGTCCACACATGTGCTGAGGTGCACTTGATATGAGTGACTAGTTGGCCGGGATCCGACGGAATAAGCGCCGTCTTAAATCACGAAGTGATTACGCATATCATATATATTATTTTAATGTACCGAAGTACATATGATATCAAGTGCACCTCAGCACATGTGTGGACTTCCTTCCTGCGTTCATAGATATCTATGACGTAGTGCAGAGGGCGGCCACTAGAGGGAACCCAAGAGTTGGAGCTTAATCTGAGACGATTCTAACCGGCGTCGGAGTTGTATCCGGTGTGGCTTAGTGGATAAAGCATCAGCACGTAGAGCTGAAAACCCGGATTCAAATCCCGGCGCCGGAGAGAATTTTTCTCCGTTCCATTACTCTTTCATCATATGATGACGCAGAATATCTGCATGGAAATATCATATGTACTTCGGTACATTAAAATAATATATAAAATACTAAGTCAATTGCTGTGTAGAACTTCCTATATCTCTTTAGAAGATTTCCTTCGATCTTTCAATGCTATTCGACAAATCTGCCTCACATCTCTTGGACTTACTTCAGGCTTTCTACCGGTCCTAAGTGTTGTTTTACAAGATTTTGTGGATTTGTACTTCTGCCATACCTTCTGGACGCCAGACAATGTAGCACCATTACCAAGTTTTCTTGCAATTTTCTTGATTGTGTAGCCTTCTTGTCGAAGTGTGACTGCCCTACAAGGTGTTCAGTTCTTTGGTGGATCCATTGTGATAAAATGATCAATAAAGTTTGTTGTAAAGCAATCAGTTGTTCACATAACGAAATCTTAAGTCAGACTAATGATAGAAACAAATTAATAATGTACATATTTTATGCTACCAGTGCTCAACAATGCTTCTACCGATCAACAATAATCTTAAAATCAACAAAGGACTAGTTTTTATTACAGTAAACATTGGGAAATTATAATGCAATCTGAAATTAATATTTAGATCTTAAACGACAAGAATAAAATTTCCCACACAGTAATGGTTATTTATTGTTAAAATATTCAGGATTTAATATAATCCCTTTATTATAACCCCATAATTAACGAATCAGACACGAGTAACATTTTCAATTGTATAAATCTGTGAATCAATGCAGATGTTATAATAATTCAGTACAAAAACAAAAAGTTTCCAGAATTATGGCCACCAGTGTAAATATAAAACCAAAATATCAGACAGCATATGCTTGACAGTATCTAAATGTACTACAGCTGTAGCATATAATCACAGTAGCAACTTCGGTCCAAGGCTTCTCAACATGATAATAGCTAAATTCCCAAACACACAATTTTCTAATGCTCCTTATTTAAAAGCAATCTATTAAAAATTGCTGTTAACAGAGAAAATTTAAACATACATCTTGATTACACAACTTTTAACACTATATCACTTCGGAATGTGTATTATATGCCTTTCTCGTGTTGAATTCTATCGTATTTGGTTAACATGTTTCGGCCTGCTCTTGGCCTTCTTCAGAACTGGTTGTTGCTGGTCTTGGCGCCTTTTGTTTTGTTTCCTGTGGGGGGTGTGTTTGTGTAGTGCAATGTGGAGTCAAAGTGTGTGTGTTCTGAAATTGAGTTGTGTGTTGAGAATTTCATTTGGATGTGTTTTTGTGTATCTGTGTATTTCGTATCGTTCTAGTGTGTTTAGTTTCTGGCTTTTTGGTTGCATGTGCAGTATTTCCATGTCTGTGTTGATGTCTCTGTTGGTGTGGTTAGCACTTGTGACGTGTTCTGCATATGTGGAGGTGTTTTTTAATTTTGTTATGGCTGTGATGTGTTCTTTGTAACGTGTTTGAAATGATCTGCCTGTCTGTCCTATGTAGAAGTTGTTGCAGGTGTTACATTTGAGTTCGTATACACCTGTGTGGTTGTATTTGTTTCATTGTGTTGTTTGTGTGTTGAGATGTTTTTGTAGACCAAGACAAACAGCAACCAGTTCTGAAGAAGGCCCATTCAAGGCCGAAACATGTTAACCAATTACGATAGAATTTAACATGAGAAAGACTTATAATACATATTCCGAAAATTTAAAGTTCAGTTATTGTAACATCTGTGTTTTTTATTCTTCTTTTTTTAATTTTTACTCTCTTATTTAATAAAATATCTTAACATTATGTGGAATGCCTCCTAGGTACCTGTAAATAACTTACTCTTTCAGGGGGTGCTACAGTGTTTTTATATAAAAAAAATCACTATGTATCTTTGTTTTTGCAATAAAGTATTATTATTATTATTATTATTATTATTATTATTATTATTATTATTATTATTTGAAATTTTTATTGGAATAAAACAGATGAAATATGCAATAGTTTGAAAAAAATATATGTCTGCAGTACTAGACAGCCTTTGCTTCAGCCTCTTCATTAAAGTTGCATAAACCCAGGGACTAAAACGAATTTTCTCCGAAATTAATGGAAGGTTCATGCAAGTTTTGCATCTAATTTTGTAATGAATTAGACGAGTTATGCATTTAATTACGATTTTCTAGATCTCATGAAACTGTACAAACAAATTCCATACGGTAGGGAATAACTTGAAGTATGCGATGCCGTGCCTTACTCATTTCTTTAAATTTTGGATGAGACGAGTTTTGCTTATAATAGCCTTATACAGATAGTAATATTTATAAACATTTTCTTCACAATACTAAAATAAACCATTTTCATCCTCTACTGGTTACATGAATTGTACAGTATGACATCCCAGGCATTGAACATGCAGATATATTTATGGAACCATTTTCAGTATTAAATTAAGGCTTTCCTACACACAAAAAGTGACATATTTATCATAAAAGGATAAACAATAATTTATTTTTAAGGTGCCGAAAAACGGCCAATACTGATTTACTTTGTGACCACTACAACCTGGCCTCCCATACTTAGAATATTTTTCTGCCTTTTCCTCGGGAGGAGAAATAACAGTTAAAATGTATTTGTAGCTTGATGGGTCTGCGTTCGGCCTCTTCGGGATCCCTGCCTCGTTTCAATAAAGTAATGCTCACAAAGAGGTCACGAGCAAATTATTGTCTAAACGTCGTTTCATGCGAGACGATACAAGTTCTTAAAAGATTTCTTGGTTTTCTGATTTTGTGATGCCTGTGTTGACGTACTTACATAGGACCAATGTAATTAGAACAGCTAGACTGAGACTTCAAAGAAACATAGGTACGGACTGGTCAACGGCGCGTGTATCTTGAAATGGTACAATCATGTAACATTTCGTCAAACGTATCAACACCTCCTTTCGCATCATTATAAAATTCAGTCATTACTGGTCCCTTTGTTTCCTCATTTACATCCGGAACAGTTTGCATTGTTGAGAAAATTATCATTTATTTCCCCTTTTAGTCATGGATGACACATGATTATTTTTGTCATGAATAGCAAACTGTGAGGACAATATATTATTTTCCCATTCTACGCGTTATCATTTACAATATACAGTCGGACACAAAAGTCTACATACACCCTAAAAATAACACTTAAATTCAAAGTCAATAAAGAAAATATTATGTATTCACTTTCTGTGACATAAACAGACATTTTAGGAGATGAAAAACAACATATATACTGCATTATTATTAACAGTTCCATATAATAACACAAAAGAAAAACCGTTCAGGTACAAAAGTCAACATACATTTTGATTATTTTCACTTTCAGGCACCATTTAATATTTTGTATTTCCACCTTTTGCTTCTATCACAGCTTCCAAACGTCGAGGCATAGATTCCACTAATTTTTTTGTGTCCGCTGATGTAAATTTATTCCACTCTTTCACTAAGGCAGCTTTCAAATCCTTCTTGCTTTTGTATTTTTTTAACCTCTGCATTAGTTCGCCCCAAAGATGTTCAATTGAGTTGATGTCTGGTGACTGGGGAGGCGAATGCAACTGTTTTGGTACATTGTAAAGTAGCCATTCTTTTACGACAATGGCCGTATGCTTGGGGTCATTGTCTTGCTGAAACATCCAGTCTGTTCCTAGTCCCAGTTTCTCAACAGATTGTTTCAAATTCTCCTTTAATATGGTGAGATACTTCCATTTATCCATAATGTCCTCAATAAATACTAAATTACCAACTCCAGCTCCAGATATGCAACCCCATACAAGAATATTTCCACCACCATGCTTCACTGATGGGACAAGATTTTGCTTTTTCAAACTTTCATTCTTTTTTCGCCACACCTTTTGCTTTCCATCACATTGAAATATGCTGAATTTACTCTCATCCGTGAAAAGCACTGTATTGCAGTATGTGGGATCTTTACTTCGATGCAGAGTTGCAAATTCTAGGCGCTTCTGTTCATTTATGCTTATGAATGGTTTTTTCCTTGCTGTTCTACTTTGAAACTCATGCTTTTTCAGAAGTCTTCGTACTGTGATGGGATGAACAATATTTCCACTAGTATTTGCGACATCTACCGCCAACTCCGTAGCTGTAATTATGGGATCTGAATTCACTTTTCTAATGATGTGTCGTTGCTCCCTGTTAGATAATTTTGTTGGTCTTCCACATCTGGCTTTGTTTTGTACACTTCCTCGATCATTGTTGTTTCTTATTACGGTTTGGACACTTGCATGCCTCCTTCTAACAATTTCCCCAATTTTACGCAGTGAAAAGCCCTTTTTATTGAGCTCAATTTTATGTTTTCTTACCTCCACTGATATTTCAGTTCTTTTTGGATCCATGATACGCGATCAAATTATGTATTGTAATACACATCTACTGTTTTAACAAACTGCACCAATTTTACTGTGTTCACTGCAACGTCTCTCCTACAACTGACGAAAGAATCGCAGTGTATGTTGACTTGTGTACTTCAGTAAACTCAAACAGTTGCACCTAACAAGCTTGTAGTGCAAGATACTGGTCTGAATACCTTGGTTTTTGTTGTTATGGAAGTGGACGCAGACATAGAGTTTCACGTTAACATCTGTGCATTCAGGGTTGTACAAAATATGCTAAAAATGGGGGTGTATGTAGACTTTAGTGTCCGACTGAACAGTCTTAGAAAAAAGTTTTGTCGCACTGATAATTTATAAGTTCCAGAAAGGAGGCAGCCCGCATTATCAGAGGACGAGCGTCTTGGTTCACAAGGGAAGGATTAGTTGAGGTAATAAAATTAGTTTTGTTTCGTTGTATGTCTGATCATGTGCACTGCCTCATTTCTGGGACTTAAAAGTATCTGTACCTCAGAACCTTCTTCTAAGACTGTACTTACCATCATCAACATCAATGTAAACTTCGTATGCACTATTCACAGAATCTGCAAATTTTTGGTATTTAACAATTATACGAGATGAAATTTATTAAAAATCTATAAAGAATTCGTAATTTCACGACATGCGTTTCAAACCTGACACAGTGTGTGCAAAAAAAATAATGCTCTATACAAAAAAAGATAGTAAGAAATTAACTTTGAGAAGAATATAAGATGATGTAAACCAGAGACTAGGCGATATTAGCTCCCAATCACGGTAGAAGAGCTCGACCTTGATCACGAGCGCATAGCGCATCCACTGTAACGTAGACATCAGGGATGTACGTACACATGCAGGGAATATAGGCAGCAATTATTACAATGACTTCCGTTACTAAATTTCTGGCTATGTAATAGGGCTAATTACTCAGTTATATAATATACAGGGACATCATTTTATTTTTACTTCAATTTTTATTGTACCTGAGTTTTTTAATGTACTTCACTCCCACCCCTTTGATTAATGAAGTTCAATCATCCTCCACACAGATCCAAGACCGCATATACAGTCACAGTAGCCTTACGGTCATGGTAAACAGAACGTTCCAAAAATATGTTCGCGTTTTCCAGTGACGAAAGAGCTTTCAATATTGAATCATTTTCGCACAGGTACTGTCGTCCATATGCCTACGTCGTATCCCGGTTTCCCCCACCAGCTTTCATTCGCCAGCTAGTGGCTGGGCTGTCTTAGCTTTTTTCTGAGAACATTAATTTCTGTTAGGACTTGGACGTCTACGTAATATTATACAAGTGTTTAAAATAACTTAAATAAAAGGGCCTCGTTAAGTAATTAACTGTCACGTGATTTCCTCCCTTTCTACGACCCTACGACATAACCACTTGGCGGACAGTCGATAGTATGTCTGAGTAATTTTATCTTTTCGGATCGGGCAGAAGTGAAGACTGAATTTACAGTACGTAAGGTACTCTTTTATAGAGTAGGTATAGAATTATTTCAACATGAGTTACTAGTACGAAGGACGAAACTGGTAATTGGAATTAGGTACAATAGTCTACAATGCGATAAAATGCACATTAGAACTGAAGCCTGTATCGAAATGAACGGCCACCATTTAATAAAAATGTTTAAATATCCATATAATGATTATTTTTCAATTGAACTTCATTCTCTATATTGTACGCTAATGTGCTGTAGACAGTATAATATACACTGCATAATGAATACGTCCACATGGACAGCTCAGTTCGTGAGTAAAAACACTCATTGTTAATACTGTACTGTATTTTGATTAAACAAAAACCTAATGAAAATGATCAAACTCAAAAGCGCAATATTTCCTAGTTTACGTAAATGGATGAACTACTTTTCTTCCCTCCTATACCTAGTAAAGTGATTTGTTTGTATATTACGCCAGTATCATCGAACTCCAGTCGTGGAAGGGAGTAGCAAACGGCGTTGATCCAGAGGTATAGGCAAGTTAATATTTAAAATGTTAGTAAAAATAAAATGATGTTCCTGTACATATATAAAGAAATCGCAAAAAGAAGGGTTTTTAGGAACAAAAAGAGAAATAGGAAATGTTAATTGTATGCAAACCATTTTCTTGTTAAAAGCAAATATTTATTATGTAAATACTTCACTTCATTGGTTAGGAGAAACTAATAGGGTCTACCTACTCGACGTGTGTGATCTCTAAGTACTTTTGAGTATTGTTGAAAAAATAATGATGACAATATTGATTGAAATAGAGTATATTGATTGTGTGATTTTGAAAATGTAGTCCTTACTCTCAGTCGTGATTATTTAATGAGTTTTCTTAGAGTGATTTGTGAGATGCACGTAACACGAAAAAAACAAATTGATTAAATTAAGATATTGAGAGCCATCGTAATTTTTGGGGTCAATCATTTAAGGGGATATGTATGGCTTTTAAAACTTCCAGAATTTCGGCTAAAATTTGTGAAATTTAAACTATATAAACAGATATATAATAATATCATCTGTAGAAAATTTGGTGCAATTAAGTCTAATAGTATTCAAATTATATTTTTAAGTATATTTTATGCTCGACCACGCCGAAATGTAGTAATTATACACCTGGTAGCAGTCCTTTAATGCATGCCATTAAAGTACACCTACTCATTAAAGTACAGGTGTTTTCAGCCAGTGAGAACTCAGCTTACAGTTGTTCAGCCAATGTCAAGTCAGCTTTGTACCGTTATAAAACCGCAAGTATCGATTATTCTCGGATATGCAATCGAAAGACAATTAGCGAAAGGGCACGAAGGCTGGAAATCCAATACTGTCGCAGAAGGTTATGTTCTGTTACTATAATAATTAGCGTTAATTGTAAATAATATTGAAATAAATTCAATTTGTCATCTCGTTTTTCAATGTCGAATTCAATAATAATGAAGGTTATACCAAGTTTAACGGGATTACATCAAGGTCAATGACATTATTGTTCCTCGGAAAAAATCAATACTTTCGCGTCTGCGCACATCTCACAATTCACGACCTAGAACAAGGTCACTTCCGATCTTGTCAGATACAAATAAAATGTATACATCTGAATACCAGTAATTTCAAGTTAGAAATATGGTCGAGGATAAAAAGTCGTATGAAACTCGCCTATAATGGTAATTAAGAAGCTCGTATGAAAATTATGAAACTCGCTTGCGCTCGTTTCATAAACATCCATACTCGCTTCTTAATTGCTATCGTTATAGGCTCGTTGCATAATGTACTATTATGTTGACGTTACTAAAAAGCTCCTTGCATCAAAGTTTTCAAAATGTTTAGTTCATATTTGCTCAAAATCCTTAAATAGTTTTTGGAATAAAAGTGAATTAGCATTTTGAGCTTAGTAATGGTATGAGTTAAAGTGCAATCAAAGATAAAATATTATTTCTAAATTAAAGAAACGCGTAGTCTAATAAAAGTAAATATCCAGAAACAAGGAACAAATACAACATCAACAATACATTTAAAATAAAGAAATAAAAGGAATCTAGATACTATCTGCTGACCCAAATGTATATTAATTTACCTTCGATGTCAATTCCGAAATGAATTTATTTCTCTCTTCCCCTGAATAATGCCTATATTTTCTTTTCATGTTGCGACTCATAATGCCGTTTTATGTTGCTTTTTTTGCAAATGATATATTTTTTACACAACATACACTGGACTTCATCACCATGTTCGAAGCATAAATATTGTGTCTTCCACTCTTCCTTGAAAGCTTTAAGCGCTTCCGTTCCGTCGTGATGCGCTGTGTTCTAAGATCTGTACATCCTTTAGCAATGTTTACAGGTAAAAGAGCTCCGCGCACGCGCAGCGGGCATAAAATAGCTCTCGCTCGCAATTATTAGTCACCATCGCAAGACCGGTGTAGACTATGTATGACGGTGCAATTAAAAAAAAAAAAAAAAGGAGAAATATTTGTCACCATGAATGGTAACAAGGTTGGCACACAACCCAAGGAAGCAAATCCGCTTACAACTGGATATAACTGGAGTATCGCCAGAGCAGAATCTTTGGACATTCAGGTGAGATTGATACAAGGGCACAAATGAATGAACAGAAATATCAATGCAACCCGTATAAAAATATAATTCGATGGGGTTGTGAACAGCTCCTGTTACAATACTAAAATTATACTTCCTACGTATCTCGCATAATGAGGAAAATGCTTTTATTTATTTATTTACTTATTTATTAACTTTTTATTTATTTACTTATTTATGTATTTATGTATTTGTTTATTTATTTATTTAGTTTGTTTATTTATATATTTCTTTATTTAACTAATTGTTTATTTATTTATTATACATTTAATTATTCATATATTTATTTATTTGTTTATTTATTTATTTAGTTTGTTTATTTATATAATTGTTTGTTTATTTACCTAATTGTTTATTTATTTATTTCTTTACTTATTTATTAATTTTTTTACTTTATTCGTTTGTTTGTTTATATATTTGTTTGTTTTTTACTTAGTTAATTATTTATTTATTTTATTTGTTTGTTTATTTATATATTTGTTTATTTATTTACATATTTACTTATTTATGTATTTATTTCTTTTATTTCTTTATTTATATATTTGTTTCTTTATTTATTTGATTATTTATTTATTTATTTGTTTATTTACTTATTTCTTTATTTATTTAATTACTTATTTTATTTGCTCGTTTATTTCTATATTTGTTTGTTCATTTACTTATTTATTTATTTGTTTATTTTTTATTTATTTATTTTATTCGTTTTTTATTTATACATTTGTTTGTTTACTTATTTATTTATGTATGTATTTATTTCTTTATTTACTTAGTTATTTATTTTATTTGTTTGTTTATTAATATACTTGTTTGTTTATTTACTAATTTGTTTATTTTTTATTTATTTCTTTTATTCGTTTTTTATTTATATATCTGTTTGTTTATTTACTTATTTTTTATCTTTTTATTTATTTATTTTATTTGTTTGTTTATTTACTTACTTATTTATTTCCTTATTTATTTATTTATTTATTTATTTATTTATTTGTTTATTTATTTACTTAACTGTCTCTGTCAGTTGATTTTCACATGACTCTTGTCTGAACATGCCGGATTTGATGGATTTCAGTTCAAATCATTCCCATATCAAATAGAAAGTAAATATAACATTTTCACCAGTACTAGCCTATGAACTACTTCTTAATTATCTAGCCCTGCTAATAACCCTATAGTACTATTTTATATATTGCATATCTACCATACCATATTAAACAACATAACACGAAAACATTAATAATAATAATAATAATAATAATAATAATAATAATAATCTCATTCAGGTTCTGGATGATATGTATATTATCAGATACTACATCTCACTTGACGATATGTGTCATTGGAAGAAGAGTTGTTTGTTCGAATTTGAAGTCTGATTAGTGGAATATGTAGCTAATCGGCGATGTATGCATTGCAGGGAGAAAGGAACTTGCCACTCTACCCCATTATCTCCCTACCTAGTTGCCTCATGAGTGATGTTTTACTGGTGTTACTTATGAGGTTCAAACCTGTCTTCGGACATTTGACTAAACAACAACAACAATAATAATAATAATATTAATAACAATATTAATAATAATAATAATAATAATAATCTATACTAATAATAAATCTGTAGCCGTAATTTTTCTGGTAATTTTCGATTTTCTAAAAATAATTGCTTCTAACATATACTATTAAACACCCTGAAACCGAAAATCGCTTTTTTGAAATTTTTCTTTGTATGTCTGTCTGGTTGTTTGTTACCTTTTCACGCGATAATGGCTGAACCAATTTATATGAAAATTGGAATATAAATTAAGTTCGTCGTAACTTAGAATTTAGGCCATATGGCATTCAACATAGTTTATTTGAAAGGGGGGTTATAAGGCGGCTCGAATTAAATAAATCGAAATATCTCCCTTTTTATTAATTTTCATGAAAAATACGAGTATTACATAACATAAGTTTCTTTAACAATGATTTCCGATAAGTTTTATTCTTTGAAAAATTTTGATAGGACTGATATTTAATCAGATAAATGAGTTTTAAAATTACAATAACAACGCCATCTAAGGCGGTGTAATGAAATAAAAAACAAATGACTTCGTCTATAAGGGGCCTTGGACAACAACAATCGAAAGCTATGAAACAGAGCCTACAGAGAATGTTTCTGTGTTTGTATGAAGTAATATCGGAAGCTAAATTAACCGATTTGTATAATTAATTATTAATTCACCACTGAAAAGTGTAGTTTCTCTAGATGGACATAATGCTATAATATTATTACAGTAACTTCTGAGTGAATCCAGGTCGGTAATATTAAAATAGCTTCTTATCATTTTCTTTTATTTCATTACACGGCCTTAGATGGCAGTTATTTTAATTTTAAAACTCATTTATCTCATTAAATATCAGTCCTATCAAAAGTTTTCAAAGACTAACACTTATCGGAAGTGATTTTTAAAGAAACTTTTGTTAAGTAACATTTTCACAAAAATCAATAATAAGCGAGATATTTCGATTTATTTAATTCAGGACCCCTTATGAGCCCCCTTTTAAATAATGTATTTTGAATGCCATATAGCCTAAAATCTAACTTATAACGAACTTAATTTATATCCCGATTTTCATCGAAATCCGTTCAGCCATTATCACTTGTAAAGGTAACTAACATCCAGACAGACAGACAGACATACAAACAAAAATTTCAAAAAAGCGATCTTCAGTTTGAGGGTGGTTAATATACATGTTAGGATCAATTATTTTTGAAAAATCTAAAATTACCAGAAAAATTTCTGCTACAGGTTTATTATTTGTATAGATTCCGCTGATTCAGAAGTCAATGGTCGCTGTGCATAATCTGTATACTAGTAATAAATCTGTAGCCGAAATTTTTCTGGTAATTTTCGTTTTTCCAAAAATAATTGGCCCTAACCTATATAATTAACCGCCCTGAAACCGAAGATCGTTTTTTTTTTTTTTATTTTTGTTTGTATGTCTGTCTGACTGTCTGTCTGTCTGTCTGTCTGTCTGTCTGTCTGTCTGTCTGGATGTTTGTTACCTTTTCACGCGATAATGGCTGAACCGATTTATATGAAAATTAGAATATAAATTAAGTTCGTTGTGACTTAGAATTTAGGCTATATGTCATTCATAATTTTTATTTAAAAGGGGGGTTATAAGGGGGCTTGAATTAAATAAATCGATATATCTCCCTTATTATTAATTTTCATGAAACATATTATATAACAAACGTTTTTTTAAAACGAATTTCCGATAAGTTTTATTCCATGCAAAATTTTGATAGGACTGATATTTAATGAGATAAATGAGATTCAAAATTACAATAACAACGCCATCTATGGCGGTGTAATGAGATAAAAAAAAATACTTCGTCTATAAGAGGCCTTGGACAAAAACAATCGAAAGCTATTAAACATAGCGTAAGAGAATGTTTCTGTGTTTGTATGAAGTAATGTCGGAAGCTAAATTAATTGCTTAATTATTATTTCACCATTAGAAAGTGTAGTTTCTGTAGATGGACATAATTTTACAGTGTTATTACAGTAACTTCTGAAACATATAGCAAGTAATATAAAGTATACACATTAAAACTAAATGATATGTCAATCTTCATTAAACTATGGTTGCATGTAATAACTATTAAGAAACATGTTAAAGGAATTGTCATTGCAACAAATGATTGCTCTCTGGACCAAAATGACCGCATTTTAATTACTTAAATACAATTTAAATTAAGTAACATATTAAACGATTTATCCTTCTATCAAACACAAATGTTCCCTGGATCAAACGTCCTATTTTAATTATGAAATTACTTTATATTTATTCCTAACCGGTGCAGCGAAGCGCACGGGGTACAGCTAGTAATAATAATAATAATAATAATAATAAAAATAACAACAATAAAAATAATAATAATTTTATTCAGGTACTGGCTGATATGTATATTATCAGATAGTACATCTCACTTGATATGTGTCATTGGAAGAACAGTTGTTTGTACGAATTTGAAGTCTGATTAGTGGAATATGTAGCTAATCGGCGATGTATGCTTTGTAGGGGGAAAGGAACTGGCCACTCTACCCCAATATCTCCCTACCTAGTTGCCTAATGAGTGATGAATTATTGCTGTTGCTTATGAGGTTCAAACCCGTCTTCGGACATTTGACTAAATAATAATAATAATAATAATTATTATTATTATTATTATTATGTATCATAATAAACTCACTTCACTATATTTACCATTCCTAAACGTTTCAATATTATTATTCTATGTCATCATTCCACTTGTTTATTGAACTGTTACGGTAAGAAGTTGTTAATCTGGTTACTCCTTAACTAATATCTTTTGCAGAGTGCAGGGGCCCCTCACATTATAATCTCTATTGAACTCAGTCTTTTACCTTTTTTCACATCTAATTTTGACTCTGAACAGAAATTTACCTGAGTTATTAAGCTCGTTAATGTTTAACGGCCCACTTAGTTTCGTGAAAACCATTTTCTCTTTCATGTTCAAAAGTATATTATCTATTCTGCTGATTCTGATTTCAATGGTCGCTGTGCATAATAAGCAAAATATAATTCTAAATAATAAGTTACCACCTTGTTGAGAGTTATTTCGCAGGATATACTGAGATACCAGAATACTAGTACACTCACTTTACTTGCCGTTCGTCGACAGCAGCTTCACACAGGACCTTGTCCTCTATAATAGGCTACTACGAAGAAATCACAAACAACTGACAGCAACGATGTTAACTTACTCTGCGTTAGGCAAACGAGTTTCGCAAAATGTAGTCTGGTTCCAATTAAAAGCAGGTTTTAAAGTTCTAATATTATTGCTTCATACTCTATCAGTTTTTTTTGTTGCAAATATGGAGTATCTACGCGTTTATTTATTCGATAATGACATGTATCATATTATAACGTAGATCGACTATTGATCAGATTTTTTGTATTCGACAGATATTGGAGAAAATTGGAAGTATAAGGATACAGTACATTAGTTATTCATAGATTTCAAAAAAGCGTATGACTCGGTTAAGAGCGTAGTTTTATATAACATTCTTATAGAACTTGGTACTCCCAAGAAACTACTTCGGTTAATTAAAATGTGTCTTAGTGAAACTTACAGCAGAGTCCGTATAGGCCAGTTTCTATCTGATGCTTTTCCAATTCACTGTGGGCTAAAGCAGGGAGATGCACTATCACCTTTATTTTTTAACTTCGCTCTAGAATATGCCATTAGGAAAGTTCAGGATAACAGAGAGAGTTTGGAATTCAACGGATTACATCAGCTTCTTGTCTATGCGGATGACGTGAATATGTTAGGAGAAAATCCTCAAACGATTAGGGAAAACGCTGAAATTCTACTTGAAGCAAGTAAAGAGATAGGGTTGGAAGTAAATCCCGAAAAGACTAAGTATATGATTATGTCTCGTGATCAGAATATTGTACGAAATGGAACTGTAACAGTTGGAGATTTATCCTTCGAAAAGGTGGAAAAATCCAAATATCTTGGAGCAACAGTAACAAATATAAATGACACTCGGGAGGAAATTAAACGCAGAATAAATATGGGAAATGCCTATTATTATTCGGTTGAGAAGCTTTTGTCATCTAGTGTGATATCAAAAAATCTGAAAATTAGAATTTATAAAACAGTTATACTACCAGTTGTTCTGTATGGCTGTGAAACTTGGACTCTCACTTTGAGAGAGGAACAGAGATTGAGGGTTTTTGAGAATAAGGTTCTTAGGAAAATATTTGGGGCTAAAAGGGATGAAGTTACAGGAGAATGGAGAAAGTTACACAACGCAGAGCTGCACACATTGTGTCCTTCACCTGACATAATTAGGAACATTAAATCCAGACGTTTGAGATGGGCAGGGCATGTAGCACGTATGGGCGAATCCAGAAATGCATGTAGAGTGTTAGTTGGGAGGCCAGAGGGGGAAAGACCTTTGGGGAGGCCGAGACGTAGATGAGAAGATAATATTAAAATGGATTTGAGGGAGGTGGGATATGATGATAGAGAATGGATTAATCTTGCTCAGGATAGGGACCAATAACGGGCTTATGTGAGGGCGGCAATGAACCTCCGGGTTCTTTAAGAGCCAGTAAGTAAGTATCATATTATAAAACCTTCAGCCGTTGATTCGTGCCCGCTTTCTAAATCCTTCTTTGCTTGTCTTGAATTTTCGGATCTCTAGTTGCTATATTCTTCAGTATCCTTCCCTCCATATTTATTTTCGGCAATGTTTAGCTCCTTTTCCTTGTATGTAATAAATGTTGGTCATATATGCTCTGGCGTTGTCAAAACTGCCCAAATCAATTTAATTCTTTTCTTTTAATTCTGCTCGATATTATTTTTATTATTATTATTATTATTATTATTATTATTATTAATGCTCTTACAAAGATCTTTTACAGAACACGGAGGTTCATTGACGGCCCCACATAAACCCGTCATCGACCCCTGTAATGAGCAAGATTAATCCAGTGTCTACCATTATACTCCACCTCCTTTAAATTCATTTTAATATTTATCACCCATCTACGTCTCGGCCTCCCTAAAGGTCTTTTTCCCTCCGGCCTCCCAACTAACACTCTATATCCATTTCTGGATTCGCCCATATGTTCTACATGCCCTGCCCATCTCAAACGTCTGGATTCAATGTTCCTAATTACGTCAGGTGAAGAATACAATGCGTGCAGTTTTGTATTGTGTAACTTTCTCAATTCTCCTGTAACTTCATCCCTCTTAGCCCAAAATATTTTCATATCTGTTTTATAAATTCTAACATTCAGAATTTTTGACAGCAGACTGGATGACAAAAGCTTCTCAACCGAATAATAACAGGCATTTACCATATTTATTCCATGTTTCATTTCCTCCCGAGTATCATTATTTTATATTTGTTACTGTTGCTCCCAGGTATTTGAATTTTTCCACGTCTTCAAAGGACAAATTTCCAATTTTTATATTTCCATTTCGTACAATAATCAGGTCACGAGACATAATCATATATCGTAATTTCCCATAACTATGGTCCAGGCACCCAACTATGGTCCAAAACGCATTATGTACTACTTAGTCCCCCAAGAGTTCGGTGTTTGCCATTTAAGGCGCCACTGTGATGGAATTGTGTTCCCTATAGATGCTTCTATCTACCATTACACGTGGCAATGATATGGATGCCTAACAAGGTCAGTGTGCATCGTTCTATTGAATGTGTGAAGACAAGAAATCGTTCAATTTGTGTTTGTCTGTTTTATTAAGCTCTCCTCTGTAGAACTGGTAAATTGTAGAGAAATGATTGTTTGTACAATTAAACCTGGCTATATAGTGTTTACTTTCACGTAATAATTACAGTGGCAGATGTTAAGGACTCTGCGTGAAAAATGTTTAACCTCAAGGCTAGAAGTCAGTCCTCAACTATGTACCACAATTTTTCGTGGACCATAGTTGTATTTCATTTTGAAATATTTGTTTTAATGAAATGTGAACAATTTGATTACTTACTTCTGCAAATATTGTATCTCAGTATATTCTAAAACACCATTTAACATTATAGTCCAGTAAATAAAGAAACAGGCTGTTCTAGCATCAATGGTACTAGCACGAATAATGGTCCGGTAAAACGAAAACTTCAGGGTAGAAGGATCACAACCGTCCCTGTAAGTGACTATGAAAGCGATGAAATTGAATTGGATACAGATTATAATGTTTCCGCTGTACTCTCCATATTTACAGACAGTGAGTCAGATGTGGAAAAGAAGACGAAATCTGTTAAAATAATGCTAAAGACACATAGTTATATGGTAGTTACTTATGAGGAGGAATTGTGGCCAGGGAAAGTTTTGGAAGTGAAGAACAATGGAGCTGTTGTTTCATGTATAGTAAGAAGCGACAATTACTGAGGGGAGGCAATATCCGCTATTAGTAACATCTGGGTGGCCACAAAATCAGTTGTACATTTGGAAGAAAATTGAAACAATTTGTAAGTTTTAACACCTTTTAATTATATCCATTTTTCGCGTTGAAAATAATACCGCAAGTATTAATAAAAAGAGTTTTTTTCTGGGAAGCAATGTTTTATTCATTTCATAATGGGTTTTCTGATTCTCACCTCATAAAAAAAATTGAGAAACTTTAGGTGGCCCTGTATTTTTGCCCGTAAGTGTAGTTGTTCATTATTGCAGGAAAATGACTTTCAGATTTCACTTGTTTATTGTGTGTTTATGCAATGTGTACTAATAAAAAGAATCCAAGTACTTTTCATTTATTTTTAATATTTGTGTGCTAGATTATGTTTCTACCCTTAAATTAGAAACTCAATTTATTTATTTACGAATAATTACAGCTCCATATATAGTCCATTCATGCTTTCAAGCATGAATATATGAGTGGACCATAGTTGGGCAACTCAGAATACAACTATGTACCAATGCTTATTATTTTTTTAACACTTGTAATTAAATAATTTCAAACACATGTGTCAATATTTATTTAATATACACTTACAAGAGTCCGAAGCAAAAATTTCACTCAATCTGGATGAATAGTATTGAATATACAAAGAAAAATATGACAAATGTGGACGGACCATAGTTAGGGGAAACTACGGTACTTTGTCTTTTCGGGATTTACTTCCAAATCTATCTATTTACTTGCTTCAAGCAAAATTCCTGTATTTTCCCTAACTGTTTGTGGATTTTCTCCTAACATATTCACGTCATCCGCATAGACGAGCACCTTATGTAACCCGTTCAATTCCAAACCCTCTCTGTTATCCTGGACTTCCTTAATGGCATACTCTAGAACAAAATTAAAAAGTAAAGGTGATAGGGCATCTCCTTGCTTTACCCCACAGTGAATTGGAAACGCATCTGACAGAAACTGACCTATACGGAATCTGCTGTACGTTTCACTGAGACACATTTTAATTAATCGAACTAGTTTCTTGGGAATACCAAATTCAATAAGAATATCATATAAAACCTCTCTCTTAACCGAGTCATATGCCTTTTTGAAACCTATGAATAACAGATGCACTGTTATTGGGTATCATCAGTGTGGTCTTAGGCGTAATAGATCAACTATTGATCAGATATTTTGTATTCGATAGACAATGGAGAAAAATTGATCTATTACGCCTAAGACCACACTGATGATACCCAATAACTTCATCTACATATGGAGTTAATCTTCTCAGAGGAATATTGGACAAAATTATGTACATCAACAGAAGTGATATTCCTCGAAAGTTACTACAGTTAGTCTTGTCCCCCCTTCTTAAAGATAGGTGCGATTATGAACTCCTTCCATTGTTCTGGTACAATTTCCTTTTTCCAAATAGGAAGTACAAGCTTATAAATTTCGTTAGGTAATGCCCTTCCACTCTCTTGTATTAATTCTGCTGGAATTATTTGATACATGAAGACTTATAATTTTTCAAATTTTCTATCGCAATTTCGACTTCAGAAAGTGTCGGTTCGGATATAAATGGCTGAGCATATTTTTTTATTTATTCATTCATTTATATATTTGTTTTTTGTTAGTTTGTTTGTCTATTTGTTTATGTATGTATTTATTTATTTTTTTATTTGTTTATTTATTTACTTATCTGTCTCTGTCTGTTTAATTTTCACATGACTCTTGTCTGAACATGCCGGATTTGATGGATTACAGTTCAAATCATTCCCATATCAAATAGAAAGTAAATATAACATTTTCACCAGTACTATCCTATGAACTACTTCTTAATTATCTAGCCCTGCTAATAAGAGTATAGTACTATTTTATACATTGCATACCTACCATACCATATTATACAACATAACACGAAAACATTAATAATAATAATAATAATAATAATTATAATAATCTCATTCAGGTTCTGGATGATATGTATATTATCAGATAGTACATCTCACTTGACGATATGTGTCATTGGAAGAACAATTGTTTGTACGCATTTGAAGTCTGATTAGTGGAATATGTAGCTAATCGGCGATGTATGCATTGCAGGGAGAAAGGAACTTGCCACTCTACCCCATTATCTTCCTACCTAGTTGCCTCATGAGTGATGCCTTATTGGTGTTACTTATGAGGTTCAAACCTGTCTTCGGACATTTGACTAAACAATAATAATAATAATAATAATAATAATAATAATAGTAATAATAATTATTATAATAATAATGGTAATGATAAAGATAATAATAATATATCATAATAAACTCACTTCACTAAAGTTACCATTCCTAAATGTTTCAATGTTATTATTCTATATCATCATTTCACTTGTTTACTAATCTGGTTACTCCTTAACTAATAACTTTTGAAGAGTGAAGGATTCGCTCACATTATAATCTCCGTTCAACTAGTTCTTTTATCTTTTTTCACGTCTAATTTTCACTGTTATCAGAAATTTGACTAAGTTAGGCTATTAAGCTTGCTAGTGTTTAACGGCGCACTTGGTATCGAGAAGGATATTTTCTCTTTCATGTTCAAAAATATATTATCTATTCCGATAATTCTGAGATCAATGGTAGCTGTGCATAATAAGGAAAATATAAATCTAAATAATAAGTGACCATCTTGTTGAGAGTTACTTCGCAGGATATACAGAGTTAACAGAACACTAGTAGACTCACTTGATTTGTCATTGACGGACAGCAACTTCACACACGATCCTGACTCTGCAGTACTACGTAGAACTGACGAACAACTGACTGCATCGATGTTAACTTAGTTTGCGTTAGGTAAACCAGTTTCGTAAAATGCAGTCTGATTGCAAGTAATAGGAGGTTTTAAAGTTCTAAAATTATTGCTTCATACTGGATGCAGTTTTTCTGTTGCAAATATGTTGTATCTACGCGTCTATTTATTTGCAAATGACATGACGTATCGTATCATAAAGCCTTCAGCCTTGATTCGTGACCACTTTCTAAATCCTTTTTTTGTGTGTCTTGAATTTTCAGATCTCTAGTTGCCGTACTCTTGAACATCCTTCCCTACATATTTATTTTTCGCAATCCTTAGCGCCTCTCCCTTTTATATAATAAACTAGTGGCTTGTGCAGCAAATGCTGCAAACTAACTTGATCAGACGTTCAAGTAACATTTTTTTCAGATTTAATTTCAATGAAGAATACCAGACATTTTGAAAGTTATATGCTTCCATAATAATGAAACATACTCCCTCTGAATGTTTTTTTATACAAAATATTTTTCTTGAACCTATACACCTTCAGTTTTTGAGTTTCAACGCGAAAACGCAAGTAACAATGTCAGAACGATCAGTGGGTTTTTCATGTGGGAGTAAAGCAATAGCTACTTCAGGTAATTGTGCATTGTAGGTGAAAGTTTGCTATGCTTTCGAACAATAGATATAGCATATTTGCTTAGCTGCTGCATGTTTCGTGAACTACCTTGAAATATATCCTGCTAAGAGATCTTGCTGAAATGATCGAGAAACTACAAAATTAAGCAGGCCTCTTATTTTATCAGTAACTAATACCTTTTGGTCTTTCCTTAGGAACTGTAATTTTTGCGCTTTCTCGAGCCAATACTGAAGAGAATGACACATATAAATATCTACACCACACCGCCAGTAAGTATATGAAAAAGACCCAACTCCACTTGATTAATAACTACAAACATATTTGATTCTTAAAAACAATATTATTATCTTACGTAAGTTTTGCAGTTATATACAGTACAGCCGCTACTCAGTAAATTATAGAAATGAAGATCTAATTTAACATATTCTCTACATCTACTTAGGTAACCTCAAAACATTTCACTTCCATATCATCAATATAGCGGGGCATAATTTCACGTATGTATTTCCCACAAGTGGACAATCAAAATAGTTCAATACAACATGTGTCCGGAAATACTTTATTTCCGAGTTATGGCCTTCACAACATTGAAATTCACCGGAACGTTTTTCTTTCCGCAGGTCGTTGCCGTCAAAGGAGACATTAAGAGGGCACTCTGACAGTTCATTCCGAGGCGAAGGTTACATTCAGTGTTGTGTAGGCGTTAGACTGTGCGACATGTATTCAAATCAAGAGCTGGCAGAGATACACTTCATGTACGGTAAGGCGGACGGCAATGCTGCGCTGGCTCGTCGTTTGTACCAGGAGAGGTACCCACAGCGACAATGTCCAGACCGGAAGACATTTGTACGTCTCCATTACCGTCTGTGCGAGTATGGAAAATTTAACTCTCCTGGTTTGGGAAGGGGACGAACAACATCTACAACTCCAGAAGTACAGGAGGAGATTCTGGAGGCTGTGAACATGACTCCTTCTATCAGCACACGAAGGGTAGCGTTGCAAGTCAATGTTCCTCATACGACTGTCTGGAGACTGTTGAAAGAGTATCAATTGTATCCTTATCATTTGCAACGTGTACAGGCCCTGTCTCCAGCAGATTACCCTGCACGAGTTAGGTTCTGTCAGTGGTTCTTGCAGCAGTGTGGTGTAAATCCGAACTTTCCTGCCTTAGTATTATTTACAGATGAAGCACAGTTCACACGAGATGGCATAACAAATTTCCACAATCAGCATGTATGGGCGTATGAAAACCCACGTGCAACTGTTCCATCTCATCACCAGGTGCGGTTCTGCCTCAACTTGTGGGCCGGTATCATTGGTGATCGATTAGTTGGACCCCATGTACTTGTAAACAGACTTACGGGGCAGGCGTACACAAACTGCCTGGAAAGCACCATACCTCATGTTTTAGAAGACACTCCACTGATCAATCGTCAACACATTCACTTCTTGCATGATGGCGCTCCTGCACACTTGAGTCGTAAGGCTCGCCGGTACGGTACTTGGATCGAAGGTTTCCTGATCGATGGATAGGTAGAGGTGCCCCAATTGCTTGGCCTCCACGCTCACCTGATCTGAACCCTCTCGATTTCTACGTGTGGGGCCATTTAAAATCATTGGTTTATTCGTCTACGGTGCCTGATTTGGAATCCCTTCGGAATCGAATTGTGGCATGTTCTGAGGACATACGCAATACTCCTGGACTTTGGGATCGTGTTCGCAGGTCAATGAGACATCGATGTGAGTCTGTATTCAAGCAGGAGGTGGACATTTTGAACATGTTCTGTAATGACAACGACCTGCGGAAAGAAAAACGTTCCGGTGAATTTCAATGTTGTGAAGGCCATAACTCGGAAATGAAGCATTTCCGGACACATGTTGTAATGAACTATTTTGATTGTCTACATGTGGGAAATACATACCTGAAATTATGCCCCGTATTTTTGAAACACGCTATATATATTTATAGTCCACACCTGTGGAGTAACGGTCATCGCGTCTGGTAGCCCGGGTTCGAATCCCGGTCGGGGCAAGTTACCTGGTTGAGGTTTTTTCCGTGGTGTTCCTTCAACTTAAATATGAGCAAATACTGGGTAACTTTCGGTGATGGACACCGGACTCATTTCACCGGCATTATCACCTTCAAATCATTCAGACGCTAAATAACCTAGATGTTGATACAGCGTCGTAAAATAACCCAATTAAAAATATATATAATTAATTAAAAATAGTTACATCATGGGATTAACTATAATAATATTTCATTTCTAATGGTAATAATGTCATCAAACCACCTCAATTTTTGTAGATTTTAATACTCTGCACTCAGAAAATTACACACTGCAGAATCAGATCTGTAAATAATTTTAGTAAGTCTTGAAGTTTTTAATAACCAATTGAATTTAAGCTCTAAATGTGTCAGCAAACCTGCAGGTCATGGCCTTCGTGTAATAGCCTATTGTTTATTGTAGTGTGTATTTTGTTTTATTCTGAAATACAATTATTCTCAAAACTGACGAAAGATGGATTTTGGAAAATAAGAAAGTTATGTAGGAAAACTAACGCTTCACTGAAAGTTACTATTTTTCTGAAAATCCTTGGATGCCAAGCTTAAAAATGACGGGTCATTCATTAAAATCTGTTCAGCCGTTTTGCCGTAATTTCCATTACCACTTCAAATTATATATATATAGACTAGTGGCTTATAGCAGCAATTGCTGCTTGATAGAGATGAAAACCACAATGAAATGATGCTACTTACGATGAAGAAGAAAAAGAATATGATAATAATAATGGTACTAAATAAATAACACACGCACCTTGAATACAAGGTCACAACAGTCTCTAGCTTTCCCGAGTTATTCTTAAGGTGCAGATAGCGTAGCTAAGTCAACTGAACGCGGCCTACTTTAAGATAATTTTTGCTGGAATATTCAAAAAGAAGGAGCGGATTTCAAATATTTATTTCTTCCAAGCCACAAAAGATAGAAACACAATTCCAACGTTCCTGGACAAACGAAAGTTTAAATTTTGAACAGTCCGGGTAGAAGTTCCAATCACGGCCGCATTGGCGCTGTTGATTGCATTGTTAAGGCCAATGTCAGGCATAGGGGGGATAAAAACACGGTCTTTTACATACCCCCCACAGATAAAAATCACAAGGAGTGAGGTATAGAGACCTGGGAGGCCACCGGCGATGAAGTTGATCTTCTCGTCCTCCTCTTCCAATCCAACGTCCTGGAATGGTGTCATTCAGGTAACATCGGACGTGGTTAGAGAAATGAGGCGGATCACCATCTTCCATGAAGATGAAGTCATCTGAATCATCTTCAAGTTGAGGAAATAACCAGTTTTGAAGCATGTCTAGATAGGTTATTCCTGTCACAGTTTTCTGCATGAAGAAGAAAGGTCCATAAACTTTGTTTACAGATATGGCACAGAAGACGTTAATCTTCGGTGAATCTCTTTCATGTTCAATAACTGATGTACGAATACGCTCGACATTTTCATCTATGTGCGTGAACGTCCCGTGCTTTTCTGTTTGCAGATGCAACCATCTTCTACGAATTTTCGATGCCTCTGGTAAACCTGCTTATGACGAGGCGGTTGTTCATTAAACTGACGGCGAAAAGCGCGTTGAACTTCAATAATGGACTCTAGTTTTGCTAATTACAGCACAGAAAATGCTTTTTCTTGTTGTGTCGCCATTTTACTACAGACAATAAACAGCGCCAATGCGGCCGAGATTGGAACTTCTACCCGGACTGTTCAAAATTTAAACTTTCGTCTGTCCAGGAACGTTGGAATTGATGTTCTATCTTTTGTAGTTTAGAAGAAATAAATATTTGAAATCTGCTCCTTCTTTTTGAATAGCCCTGTACTTCGGGCTGTTTTATAAGATATAGCATATTATGTATTGGTACTTTAAATCTTAGATAGTTATTGTAATGCTTATAATATTACAGTAGAATTTCTGGGAAGTTCACCTCTCATGCGATTAGCTGGGGCTGAATCTATAATGGAAAGCTAACCATAAGGTAGTAAGCAATTATCATGAGGCAATAAATCCGATGTGTATCTATAGATTTGCCCTTGGGTTTTAAAACAGTAGGGTCCTATTCCAGTAATTTGAATTTTATTTACAGAAAATGATGCAAATGCCATTGCACTGTTGTATTCCGTAATGTTATTAATGAAATTTTTATGATTTGACATGAGTTCTTTGAGTTCATTATTTGTACACGGCTCAGGGAAGGAAATTAGACCATTGTGACAGCATGAAATATAATGCCCATTAACGATCTCTTCCTTAATATTAAGGGCTTGACAAATACTATATTTTTCGTTCATTGGACCGACATCGTAATATGTAATACTCTCTTCGTGCATAATTTCATTTCTTGAAACGTTACAAATAACATTATTTCTACATACTCGTTTATGAGTTCTTGATGCAGTCACATTTCTAAAAATTCTACCACGTTCTCTTGCTCTACCAGCTAGAGTCATAATAATGAACTAATAAAGCAGAACTAAATTCACAATGTCAGAACACTATTACTTTTTAGTAACACCAGATAAAAGAAAGAAACGTATATTGAAACACGAAAAAAATACGTGATAGTTGAAAGATGAACAAACAATTATTATCGAGATCTCGAAAAGCGTGATATTGTGAAGTCAAATTCTCGCATGTACAGAAGGCTTCGATAACCATATATCTTTTTAAGGAATCTCGTTGTTCCATTGTTTGAAATTTCATTATTTGACCTAAATATAGCCTTTCCTACACACAAAGTCCCACATTACAGATACTATTCATGGCTGCCAAGAAACCTAACACAGATGTATTAATAACTCAAATGAAGATAAAGTACATTTAAAGCCAGTACGTGAACCACGGCCCTCTGCACAACACCACGAAATGAACTGCAAGATGTCTTACGGTATACGCTTTGCTGAGACGAGCGCACACATATTTTTTTTTAATTTAAAGCTTCTTATGAACTTCGCTAAAAACCATTTAGAATTTCCCGCAATATTAATATTATTAGCTCCCGATTGAGACATTACACAATAGCACAGGATGTATAGTTTTCATAAAATTTTCCGCCACAACTCAAATTAAATATATAGATATTTGGCCATCTATGTTCTGCCGTTCTCAAAACTGCCCAAATCAATTTAAATATTTTCTTTCAATTTTTCTCATTATTATTATTATTATTATTATTATTATTATTATTATTATTATTATTATTATTGTTATTATTATTATTATAGGAGATTACTTGTTTTATTATGGGGAAGGAAACAATAATCACCAAATAGGAACAGGATACTTATTTATGCTCAGGCCTGCGAAGATGTCATTCTACTGAAGCATAGCGGTATGATAGATGTTGTCTTACTGATGCACAAAGATACGATAGATGTTGTCATCGTACTCATTCACAGCTGTACGATAGATGATGTCTTACTGATGCACAAAGATCCGATAGATGTTGTCATCGTACTGATTCACAGCGGTACGATAGATGTTGTCTTACTGATGCACAAAGATACGATAGATGTTGTCATCGTACTGATTCACAGCTGTACGATAGATGATGTCTTACTGATGCACAAAGATACGATAGATGTTGTCATCGTACTGATTCACAGCGGTACGATAGATGATGTCTTACTGATGTACAAAGATACGATAGATGTTGTCATGGTACTCATTCACAGCTGTACGATAGATGATGTCTTACTGATGTGCAAAGATACGATAGATGTTGTCATCGTACTGATTCACAGCGGTACGATAGATGATGTCTTACTGATGTACAAAGATACGATAGATGTTGTCATCGTACTGATTCACAGCGGTACGATAGATGATGTCTTACTGATGTACAAAGATACGATAGATGTTGTCATGGTACTCATTCACAGCTGTACGATAGATGATGTCTTACTGATGTACAAAGATACGATAGATGTTGTCATCGTACTGATTCACAGCGGTACGATAGATGATGTCTTACTGATGTACAAAGATACGATAGATGTTGTCATCCTACTCATTCACAGCGGTACGATAGATGATGTCTTACTGATGTACAAAGATACGATAGATGTTGTCATCGTACTGATTCACAGCGGTACGATAGATGTTGTCTTACTGATGCACAAAGATACGATAGATGTTGTCATCGTACTGATTCACAGCGGTACGATAGATGATGTCTTACTGATGCACAAAGATACAATAGATGTTGTCATCGTACTGATTCACAGCGGTACGATAGATGTTGTCTTACTGATGTACAAAGATACGATAGATGTTGTCATCGTACTGATTCACAGCGGTACGATAGATGATGTCTTACTGATGTACAAAGATACGATAGATGTTGTCATCGTACTGATTCACAGCGGTACGATAGATGATGTCTTACTGATGTACAAAGATACGATAGATGTTGTCATGGTACTGATTCACAGCGGTACGATAGATGTTGTCTTACTGATGCACAAAGATACAATAGATGTTGTCATCGTACTGATTCACAGCGGTACGATAGATGTTGTCTTACTGATGCACAAAGATACGATAGATGTTGTCATCGTACTGATTCACAGCGGTACGATAGATGTTGTCTTACTGATGCACAAAGATCCGATAGATGTTGTCATCGTACTGATTCACAGCGGTACGATAGATGTTGTCTTACTGAAGCACAAAGATACGATAGATGTTGTCATCGTACTGATTCACAGCGGTACGATAGATGATGTCTTACTGATGTACAAAGATACGATAGATGTTGTCATCGTACTGATTCACAGCTGTACGATAGATGTCGTACTGATGCACAAAGATACGATAGATGTTGTCATCGTATTGATTCACAGCGGTACGATAGATGTTGTCTTACTGAAGCACAAAGATACGATAGATGTTGTCATCGTACTGATTCACAGCTGTACGATAGATGTCGTATTGATGCACAAAGATACGATAGATGTTGTCATCGTACTGATTCACAGCTGTACGATAGATGTCGTACTGATGCACAAAGATACGATAGATGTTGTCATCGTATTGATTCACAGCGGTACGATAGATGTTGTCTTACTGAAGCACAAAGATACGATAGATGTTGTCATGGTACTCATTCACAGCTGTACGATAGATGATGTCTTACTGATGTACAAAGATACGATAGATGTTGTCATCGTACTGATTCACAGCGGTACGATAGATGATGTCTTACTGATGTACAAAGATACGATAGATGTTGTCATCCTACTCATTCACAGCGGTACGATAGATGATGTCTTACTGATGTACAAAGATACGATAGATCTTGTCATCGTACTGATTCACAGCGGTACGATAGATGTTGTCTTACTGATGCACAAAGATACGATAGATGTTGTCATCGTACTGATTCACAGCGGTACGATAGATGTTGTCTTACTGATGCACAAAGATCCGATAGATGTTGTCATCGTACTGATTCACAGCGGTACGATAGATGTTGTCTTACTGAAGCACAAAGATACGATAGATGTTGTCATCGTACTGATTCACAGCTGTACGATAGATGTCGTATTGATGCACAAAGATACGATAGATGTTGTCATCGTACTGATTCACAGCTGTACGATAGATGTCGTACTGATGCACAAAGATACGATAGATGTTGTCATCGTATTGATTCACAGCGGTACGATAGATGTTGTCTTACTGAAGCACAAAGATACGATAGATGTTGTCATCGTACTGATTCACAGCGGTACGATAGATGTTGTCTTATTGATGCACAAAGATACGATAGATGTTGTCATCGTACAGATTCACAGCTGTACGATAGATGTTGTCTTACTGATGCACAAAGATACGATAGATGTTGTCATCGTACTGATTCACAGCGGTACGATAGATGTTGTCTTACTGATGCACAAAGATACGATAGATGTTGTCATCGTACTGATTCACAGCGGTACGATAGATGATGTCTTACTGATGTACAAAGATACGATAGATGTTGTCATCCTACTCATTCACAGCGGTACGATAGATGATGTCTTACTGATGTACAAAGATACGATAGATGTTGTCATCGTACTGATTCACAGCGGTACGATAGATGTTGTCTTACTGATGCACAAAGATACGATAGATGTTGTCATCGTACTGATTCACAGCGGTACGATAGATGTTGTCTTACTGATGCACAAAGATCCGATAGATGTTGTCATCGTACTGATTCACAGCGGTACGATAGATGTTGTCTTACTGAAGCACAAAGATACGATAGATGTTGTCATCGTACTGATTCACAGCTGTACGATAGATGTCGTATTGATGCACAAAGATACGATAGATGTTGTCATCGTACTGATTCACAGCTGTACGATAGATGTCGTACTGATGCACAAAGATACGATAGATGTTGTCATCGTATTGATTCACAGCGGTACGATAGATGTTGTCTTACTGAAGCACAAAGATACGATAGATGTTGTCATCGTACTGATTCACAGCGGTACGATAGATGTTGTCTTATTGATGCACAAAGATACGATAGATGTTGTCATCGTACAGATTCACAGCTGTACGATAGATGTTGTCTTACTGATGCACAAAGATACGATAGATGTTGTCATCGTACTGATTCACAGCGGTACGATAGATGTTGTCTTACTGATGCACAAAGATACGATAGATGTTGTCATCGTACAGATTCACAGCTGTACGATAGATGTTGTCTTACTGATGCACAAAGATACGATAGATGTTGTCATCGTACTGATTCACAGCGGTACGATAGATGTTGTCTTACTGATGCACAAATATACGATAGATTTTGTCATCGTACTGATTCACAGCGGTACGATAGATGTTGTCTTACTGATGCACAAAGATACGATAGATGTTGTCATCGTACAGATTCACAGCTGTACGATAGATGTTGTCTTACTGATGCACAAAGATACGATAGATGTTGTCATCGTACTGATTCACAGCGGTACGATAGATGTTGTCTTACTGATGTACAAAGATACGATAGATGTTGTCATCGTACTGATTCACAGCGGTACGATAGATGATGTCTTACTGATGTACAAAGATACGATAGATGTTGTCATGGTACTCATTCACAGCTGTACGATAGATGATGTCTTACTGATGCACAAAGATACGATAGATGTTGTCATCGTACTGATTCACAGCGGTACGATAGATGATGTCTTACTGATGTACAAAGATACGATAGATGTTGTCATCGTACTGATTCACAGCGGTACGATAGATGATGTCTTACTGATGTACAAAGATACGATAGATGTTGTCATGGTACTCATTCACAGCTGTACGATAGATGATGTCTTACTGATGTACAAAGATACGATAGATGTTGTCATCGTACTGATTCACAGCGGTACGATAGATGATGCCTTACTGATGTACAAAGATACGATAGATGTTGTCATCGTACTGGTGCACCTTTTAGTTACTTTAGGACAGCTTTAACTATCACAAGCGATGCCTTTTGTCTAAGATTAGTATAGCGTATTGCTTACAACCTTTAGAAATGCATCGTATCGCCCTAGTCTGCAGCCCTCCTAAGACGAATGGAGAAATAGGGAATATAAAAGAATGTATGGTTGTCAGTGAAAAACCTGCCTTTGGGCACAATACTATCAAGTGACTATTTTTTACATTGTTCAGATAATGAGAATGGAATATTATGGTTTTATTTTCGTTGATAGAAAGGTACTTTATGTCAAACCATTTTTTTATTAATTTAAGTCTATTATTTGAATTATTATATGCATCATACCAGAATGTATTAAAGATGATGATGATGATGATGATGATGATATAGCATGTTATGTTATATTACATTACCTTTCATCATAGGAATAAGTGGACAGCTTCAAATACTTAGGGTGTACTATAAGCAGTAACATGAGCTGCTGCCAGGAAGTCAAAAGGAGAATAGCAATACAAAGGAAACTTTTAAAATAAAAAGGACCATCTTCTGTGGACCTCTGTAGAAGGAACTACGGAAGAGTCTAGCGAAGTGCTTTGTGTGGAGTGTAGCACTATACGGGGACAGAAACCTGGACATTACGACGAAGTGAAGAGAAGCGAATAGAAGGATTTGAAATGTGTATACGGAGAAGGATGGATCTCGTGAAATGGACAGACAGAATAAGAAGCGAAGCTTTGTTGGAAAAAGTGGATGAAGAAAGAACGGTGAGGAAACTGATCGGAAAGGGGAAAGGGAATTGGCTGGGTCACTGGTTGAGAAGAAACTGCCGACTGAAGGATGCACTGGAAGGAATGGTGAACGGGAGAAGAGTTCGGGCAGAAGAAGATATCAGATGATAGACGACATTAAGATATATGGATCATGAGGAGACGAAGAAGAAGGTAGAAACTAGCAAAGACTGGAGAATGCTGGGTTTGCAGTGAATACCTGCCCTCGAGCCGAACACTATGAATGAATGAATAGTACAGGGCATATCAAAAGTTCGGTAACACTTTCAATATTTTATTACACGAAAACTACTAATGATAGCACTTTCAAACACACGTCAGTTTAAAGTCAAACTCTCAAAGTTATTCAGCCGCTTAATTTTCAGCGACGAAGCGACATTCCATACGAGTGGGAAAATTAACAAGCACAACTGTCGTGTTTGGGGTACACAGAATCATTGAACATGAGCGTGATTCACCAAAGGTGAATGTTTGTGCGCGTTGTCACAACGAAAACTGTACGGACCTTTCTTCTTCATTGAGGCTACTGTGACTGGACATTCATATCTGGACATTTTGGAGCAATGGTTGGTGCCTCAACTTAGACAAGATCTCGATGACGATTTCATCTTTCAGCAAGATGGGGCTCCGCCACATTTCCACAATGCAGTTCGTGCTTACCTGAATACGGAGATGTCTGGTCGTTGGATAGGACGTGCTGGAGTAAGGGACAGATGTTTCATGACATGGCCACCAAGGTCACCCGATATGACTCCATGTGATTTTTTTCTATGGGGGTACTAAAGGGCCGTGTGTTTGTACCGCCTTTGCCACGTGATTTAGAGGAACTAAAAACCAGAATTCGAGAAGCTGCCGCCACGGTCACAGAGGATATTTGAAAAGGGTATGGGAAGAGTTTGATTATCGTTTGGACATCTGCCGAGTCACTCGTGGTTCACACATTGCATCTCTGTAAGATGTAAACAGAACTTTGGGAATTTGACTTTAAACTGACGTTTGTTAGAAAGTGCTATCATTACTAGTTTTTATGTAATAAAATATTGAAAGTGTTACCGGACTTTTGATATGCCTTGTATATTATATTATTTTACTAGCCGTACCCGTGTGCTCCGCTGCACCCGTTAGAAATAAATATAAAGTAATTACATAATTAAAGTAGGACGTTTGGTCCAGGGAACATTCGTGTTTGATAGAAGGATAACTCGTTTAATATGTTACTTAATTTAAATTGTATTTAAATAATTAAAATGCGATCATTTTGGTCCAGAGACCACTCATTTGCTCATAAAAATTATTTTAGGAAATCCAGGAAACGAATATACAGAATAGCGTATCAAGTTTTCTGTGCATAAGAAGCTATTTTAATCTTACCTGTCCTCGATTCACTCAGAAGTTACTGCAATAACATTATAGATAAGCTACACTTTCCAATAGTGAAATAATAATTAATTATACAAATCGGTTAATTTAGCTTCCGATATTACTTCATACAAACACAGAAACATTCTCTGTAGGCTATCTTTCATAGCTTTCGATTGTTGTTGTCCAAGGCCCCTTATAGACGAAGTCATTTTTTTATTTCATTACACGGCCTTAGATGGCACTTATTTTAATTTTAAAACTCATTTATCTCATTAAATATCAGTCCTATCAAACTTTTTCAAGGAATAAAACGTATCGGATGTGATTTTTAGAGAAACTTTGGTATGTAACATTTTCCACAAAAATCAATAATAAGCGAGATATTACGATTTATTTAATTCAGGCCCCCCCTTATAACCCCCCTTTAAAATAAAGTATTTTGAAAGTTATATAGCCTAAAATCTAAGTTACAACGAACTTAATTTATATTCCGATTTTCATGTAAATCGGTTCAGCCATTATCGCGTGAAAAGGTAACAAACATCCAGACCGACAGACAGACAGACATACAAACAAAAATTTCAAAAAAGCGATTTTCGGTTTCAGGATGATTAATTATACATGTTAACTCCAATTATTTTTGGAAAATCGAAAATTACCAGAAAAATTTTGGCTACAGATTTATTATTAGTATAGATTTCATATTGTATTGTATTATTTATCTTAATACAGGTGTTTGCATTAATTCTGAAACCACGAATGCTTGTGGTAGGTGAGGATAAATGTCTGTTAGCACATGCACAGAAGAATCGCGTGTTTGAAGGATAATTTCGTATGGTATATATTAAAAATGTGTTTTCCCTTTAAGTTCTTAAGGTAGATATTTTTGTTTAAAACAGTTTTGCGGTACTTTCCCGCTACTTTTTGTAAGTAAGTAAATGACGAACTTGTAATATAAATGAAGTATATAAATCAATGAGCGTACGAGAAAAAAATTAGCATATCGAGCGGAATAACTTTAGAAAAACTGGACATAATGAGATATGTTGTTCTCCTTCAGTGCCGCACACAACTTTGTTGCAATCTGCGCCACACTTAATTGTACTGCGATTGACGTCAAATGTCCAGGACCGAATCAAGGCCATGATTGTTTGTCACATTGATCAGTATTTCATTCCGACACAATATTATATCATTTACAGGAAAAAGATACTACTGTACCTGTAAGTGATATTGATCTTATAAAATATGAAGAAATGGAACTAATTCTGAAATCCTTATCTGATGATAAATCTCTAGGTAGCGACGATTTGGATATAGAACTTTTGAAATATACCCCAGTGGGAATAAAACAACGCTTACTGTATATATTAAACATCTGTTCGTTAACATTTAAAAAAACCAGAAGAATGGACAAAAGCAATAGTAATCCCAATATATAAAAAATGTGACCGCGGAAATTCCAATAATTATCGAGGCATTAGTCTATTGAACTCCACTTACAAACTCTACGCCAGTTATGTCAAAGCAAGCGCGTTTTTCTTACCTTGACGTCGTGCGCGGGCATCAAGCGCTAGGTATGCTAGGAGGAATAAGCAGCCTGTTGGATTAAGAAAACAGTGGTGCACAAACTTCAAACGGAACGTGACATTTTATGTCGTTATTTTTATATGGCTTCTTTCTGTTTGTTATTTTCTATATTGTCTGTAAAACAAAAGCACTAATACCTATTTCTTACCCTAATATTGCAGTTGTGTTTTAAACGTTAATAACATAATAAAGAGTACAGAAGAAATATTCACACAAATTCCATAATAACTACAACTATACTGTACTAAGTGAATTAAACACATCATTCATAAGGAAAGACACTGAATATGACATAAGTTGAAATTGATATTGATGGTATCCTTAGCCTTATAAAAGTAATGAAAACAATATTATAGTACAAATCAATGTTGTCTAGGTATATGTTTTAACTGTAATTAATATTACATAATAAAACTCTTATCGCATTATGCTTTTAGGTGATATTGGTGCGCAACTTTCTGTTATCAGAATATTAAATTATCTCGAAATCTGCTGAAGCTATAGAGCTGAAGTTTTACCAACATATAGACACATATCGTTTGTTTGTGATGTAACAGTATTTGCTTTGTTAATTAATTTCCTTAGAAACATTTTCCATGCGAATATTTTCAAACATTTTAATACACTGTCTTCAGTAATACGTATTTACGATATATCAGATTTACGAAAACATTGTATTAGTACCTGTAAGGTACAACTATATCTGAAAACTTTCTCAGACAAATCTAAAAATTACCATGGATACAGTTTTAATAAGTTCTTTTCCCTTTATCCATTGAATCTGTGCTGGCCATCCCTGAATATAGCTCGACCAAGCGGCATATACTACCTCTTTCGTCTGTCTCTTTCCTTTCCGCTGTAAAGCGCTCAGGCTCTCCTGGGCTCTAAAGCGCGCGCTTGCTCCTATGGGCATCAGTTGACAACACTGCTCTACGCTAAAATGATTACTCGTCGTTTGAACAACATTAGAGAAACAAAATTAGATGAAATTCCATGTCGACTTAGGAATGGACGTTCCTGTGCCGATTGTGTGTTTGTGATTCAACAAATAATCCAGAAAAGAAGAGAATTTAATCTCCCAACATAATAATGTTCGTGGATTACGAAAAATCCTTTGATAAGTTTTTAAGAAATAAGTTATGGAATATATTGTACAAGGAAGGATATCCAACACATCTAGTGAAAACTGTTAAAATCTTATACGAGACAAGGATATCAGTAAGGATAGGAAATAAGACAAGTTAAATCAAAGTGTTAAACAAGACTGCCCACTATCTGCCACATTATTCAATAAATAAATAAACATATAGACAGAGTTGCAAAATAAAATAACAACCGGCATAAATATAGGCACGACATTATTGAAGTCCACGCTTTCGCTGACGATCCGATCTTGATGGCAGAATCGGAGGATGACTTACAGGTGGCAGCTTATCAACTACAATTAATAATTAAAAAATGTAACCTTAAAATTTCTAATCATAAAAGAAAAACAATGGCCTTTGAAGGAGTTGATCACAGAAGATGTAATAGTAATATACGTTACAAGAGCGGTATGTTGACGGTTTCATGGTCGAGGAAAAGATTGATAAAGCGAAACGTAGTTGAGCTTTTTTAATTTCCGAGAACATAAAAGCAAACATACCGCTCGTGTATCGTACATTATTTTGTGCGAAGATCGTTTATTACATACCTGAAAGACGAATTTCTAATTAGTTGCAATGAAATCTCCATGTTGGTTACTGTTTAATGACGGCAACTCTGGAAAACCAAAATATATTTCTTCAACATTGTTGCTATAAAATGTTTTATGTGCTTAGTATACTCCAGCAGGCCGTGATATGCGTCTGTCTTTTTTTTCCCCCCAGTCTATAAATGCGAACTTAAAGCAAACGGTAAGGTTATGTAATAATTTATTTTTAATTTTAATATTTTAACAATTTTATTTATGTAACATATTGCAGTAATAACATCCGCATCTGGAATCTTGTTCGTTTTTTCACGGCTTCCTTAATGTTATTTGTATCAGGAATGCAATAAGTTTCGTGGAGTAGTAGACTTTACTTAATTTTTGCAAATATTTAAAAACAATAATTAACATTGCAATTTAGGTGAAATTGCAGTGGTAAGTTTCCAATTTATAATTATTACTATGTTAAACGTCTCTATAAAATAATATGTTAAAAGCCTAAAGCAGTAAAATGAATGTCGCGCATAAGCGGTAAGAAGAGGGAAATTGTTATGTGTGTTACGTTGGGAATACTGAATGTGGTATTTCACAATTTATCGCTTATTGGTTCTGTGCTGAAAACAAGCAAATACACACGATCTCGCACAAAATAGTTTTAAATCATGATATCATGGAACTGGTATCCTCATTTAACCATTTAGGCTGCAATATATCGTACTTAAAAAAAATTAAAAATAAAATGAGTAAATTTAAACAGATGTGTGGAACAATACGAAGGACCTTAAAAAATAAAACACAACGTTCAACACAACTAAAATTTCATACGTTAGCTGTCTCACTATTAACCTATGGTTCAGAAAATTTGTCTATAAACCGAGCAAATAAAACGACAATGGGGGCGCCTAAGAGTAGGCTCTGAGGATGGTGTGAAGAAACACCGAAACAGCTGTAAGGCGCACATGCTTACATAATTAACACGAGTTAGATCGCCATTTAATGAATTATTAATATTCAAGTGTTAAAAGTAGTTTACGAAAGATTCAACATGTATAATTAATTACTTTGGCCTACTTATGGCTTTTAAGGAACCCGGAGGTTCATTGCCGCCCTCACATAAGCCCGCTATCGGTCCCTATCCTGAGCAAGATTAATTCAGTCTTTACCATCATATCCCTGTTCGTCAAATTCATTTTAATGTTTTCCTCCCATCTACATCTCGGTCTCTCCGAAGGTCTTATTCCCTCCGGCCTCCCAACTAACATTCTACATGCATTTCTGGATTCGCCCATACGTGCTACATGCCCTGTCCATCTCAAACGTTTGGATTCAATGTTCCTAATTATGTCAGGTGAAGAATACAATGCGTGCAGCTCTGCGTTGTGTAACTTTCTCCAGTCTCCTGTAACTTCATCCCTTTTAGCCCCAAATATTTTCCTAAGAACCTTATTCTCAAACACCCTTAATCTGTGTAATGCTGTGGTCGTGCAAGTGAATCAGTCCCATTCCGAGGCTTATTTGAAGGATTCGTAACAAGCTGTTTTTATGGTGATGAGTTGTTAGCCCTTCGCCCAAGCTGGAGGACCGCCCCTTATAGGCTGCCCGAGACTGCTTATTCAATATCTTCGTATCTACCGTCCATATCTGGAGGCTGTCTCCCCTATTCCATGACTTCATGACCAGAAAAAATTGAGGATTTTTCAAACTTTGTAGTAACATCATAGATGTTTATCATTTCAAAACTTTGCAGTGTTTAACTAACCTCTCCATAGTACAACTAAAAAAACTACCTTTAAAATGTAATATAAATGTTGTAGGTAAATGATTTTTTTTTCCCCACACAGGAGTGATTTTGTTTTTGCCACATCTGATAGATGTTATTGGATGTAAATGTAATTATTATAAACGGAGAACACAATCACGATAATGCAAGAACTGTATCAAGTTTTCTAGTAATAATAATAATAATAATAGTATCTAATAATTAGTGTATCAATATTTGCGTCTGTAACAATTGTGCAGCATGATTATTCGTTTTATTATATTTTCTGTGACGTTATCTCTGAACTAATATTGTTATTAAGGGAATGAACAGGTGAAATATTCAAATTATGCATTTGTGATGCTAATGGACTGAAATTTTTACCACAGGGTGCTGATATGTATTTAAAACATCCCTATAAATTTCATCAATGTATCTTAATTAGTTTTGAAGAAATTAATTATTTACCAATTAATACTAATTAATATTTAAAAAATGCTGCATGATGAACGCTTAACATTATGAATTTAAAAAAAATATGGAACAGTTCCTCTAACAATAATAAAACATCTATCACATGATTTTTAATTAGCACTTCTTAGTTTCTGAGAAAAAAATTCAAAACTGGGTGAGTGCCAAATTTAAAGAAAAAAATTAATTTCATGCATCTTAATCAATTTATATCTTGGCAAATAATAAATATTTTAAAAATCTATGTGACAGTCTTTTTCCTTTAGGTAATGTGGGCTTGTGGTAAAAATTTCATCACAATTGATTAAGAAATGCATCATATGGAGCAATTTGAACATGTTAAAATGTAATAAAGTTTAAAAGGGAGAAAATCAAGTTTTAAAGTACAACACTATGTTTGAGTACTTACATGTTATGGAAATTGCTTAAAACCCTCCTGCCTGATATGTTGACCCCTCCTGCTGCTTTTTCCTACTTTCAGTGACACTTTTTGACAAACGTAGCTTCTTCCTGCTTGTTTTGAAGTTCTCACTGGTTGAAGTAGCCGCTTGCTGCAGTCGACGCTTGTCTCTCCTATTGCCAATTTTGTATGCTGCAGGAGATAATTTCACTGTTGACACTAAATCTCTCATGGAAATGTTTGCTGTACAACCCATGTTAAATTCAGTCACAGCAGAAGTAACAGCCACTTCAAGTTTTTTTTTTTATACAAAAATTTCTTTTGGGCACTTCCGCCATATCACACTATGAACACTTTCATTCACATTTTGAGTTTTTCCTGCAGTGCACTTGCTAAGAAGTTCATCACTAGCTAGTCTACAGTACACTGGCATGATTTTAGCCACAACATCAGGTCGCAACACTGTCTTCATGGTTTTCAAGTCATGCTTCGGAACAGCTTCTTGCTTCGCAATGGCCCGGTTGAAGAAGCACCATGACTTTTCACCACTAGGGCATCTTGACTGCAGGGGCTTGTCATCCGTGGACATTGCATGGTCAAGTGTTGCATAGATGGCTTTCTTCATCTTGTTTACATCGGGGATATTATCAATAATGGCCTTTCTGTAGTAATTTTGCAGTCGAGGTATCATTTCTGCAGTCAGACTTCCCTTTTTTTTGCCTCCGATTGAGGAATCTGTCCCTCTCCATTCCCTAACAATATTCTGTAGACCTTTACCTACTCTCTTAGCAACGTGGTTCACACATTCTTCTTTTCTAATGTCAATGCCTTCACCATAAACTTAAAGCTGCTGAAGGTGATGGTGTGTTTTTGCATCCCCGTCAGACAATAAGGTTGTGTACCTCATATTACACAACCTAATGGACCGGGTCCAAAGAATTTCTGCAGCTTTCATCTCCATGGCATTTGAAGATCCATCAAAATTTTTCTCACAAACACCAGCATATTTGTGACTTTGATACCACTGTTTATATTCGTCACTTGCAACATCCATTTTTTTTTTCTGTCTTTTCACAAGTACTGCAATATTTTGACATTATTTCAAAATCTAACACTAGCCCTGTTAAAATATATATGACTAAACCTAAACCATACTTTGATGTATGTCCACGCTTCATCCATGTGCCATCGTATGACACACCAATATTTATAACATCACTATCACTAATAGAACTGTCCACTTCCATGTGAGCTCGTCTAACTGCAGAGTGAGCATTTCTCAACACATGTTGTCTAACAAGTTTGTTTTCTTCCGTCAGTTTTATCAGGTGAGAGTTGAAGGATGGTGAGCTCAAACCTGCCATACCCATAGCCATACAATGTTGTTCCATAGCAGAGTGTCCTTTTCCCATGGTAACAAAGGCATTGACCATTCTCCTATTTACATCGAAGGGAGGTCGAGTTGACTCAGTGTTACCTACCTTAGGGCTTGTATACATTTCATTCAACACTGTGTTGCAATTATAACACTTCACTATCACTTTAAATGCAAAGCCTGATGGTTCAGTAAGCTCAGCTTTTGCACTATCCATTCCACATTCACCACATTTTACTCCTTTATACAGTTCACTCCACAAATTTACATGCACTAATGTGTAGTCTTCACTACACTGGGGGGCACTTATATTTGAATTCTCCTGCAAGTTGCCATATTTTATCAACTTTATCTCACTAGCACTTTGTTTATTATTTGGTTCTTTTGACACTTGATCTTCATTATCACCAACTAGGCCTAACACATTTTCTTGTTGCACACATTCCACAATAGTTTTGGCATTCTTCCACCTTATATTTGCTAAATTTTTAGCCCTATTAGCATATTTTGATCGTTTCTTGCCCTTATTATGAATGTCACTTAGTATATTCATGTTAGGAAACTAAAACTATGCCTAAAATGCTAAATGTTGAGTTATACACTTGGTCTTGAATGTTATTGTGACGATTCCTAACCTAATGCACTTATACTAACTTATTCACACTAATATATACAACTAATTGAATACAAAATTAGTGTAAAACTTTAATAACATCCTAAATAACACGAAATCAGCAAAACAAGTATGAATATTCACGTACAAACGCACAAACTCGAGAAGAAACGATCCACAAACAATATTTTTGCCGTTCACAGTTTCAAAACAAAGTATTTGCAGGGCTGACAGGCAAGCTGATAGTGTATTCAGGAGTGACAACAAACTTAATTTCACTAGATACACACCAGAAAAAAAACTAGCCCGCTTTATTCAAATTACAAAGCTCAACATAAACTTTAGAGCTGACAGCTCGTTTAAATGGCAACGAAGCATGTGCAAGCAGACATTTAAACGTCATGTGACACGGTTTAAAGGGCTCGCAAATAAAAAATGAGGCCATATTATGAAAGTAGAAGGTTTAAATAAAATTATGAACATAAAAACAAAAATTTGTATTTTTTTCCATTTTTCCACATTTTTCACCTTTTCGTTCCCTTAATCTACTGCTATATCAATAATATTTTGTAAAACATTTCTACATTGTCGCAGTATATAGACGGAACATTATGTATGGACCTATTATATGATATATGTGGTATATCAAATATTGAATAATTATTAATTATGAATAATAACTGTATATCGTAGTTTTTCATACTATTTTATTTATAACTTCATGTTCCTGTTTTGGTACGTTCCATTGACTGTTCCATTAAACGTTTGTCATAAACGCAGAAAATAAAGCCTTATTTTTACCGTGTGAGCAAAACATATGTGTATCTTATCTGTCGCCTTCCATACAAGATAAGACATGTCGATGAGATGACCTTGTACTGTGCTTCTATTTATTACGAGCGTATCATGACCGATCGTATCTCACTCGAGGGTGCGACACTCGACCGAGTTCAAGCGAGCGATTTAACTCCAATGCAGCACTCTGACTCCCATGTTCTGAAACAGTTCCTCACTAAAGGGCATCCTTGTCGTATTCCTTTGCATATTGCACGTCCTTCAGACATTTTTTTCTCCTGTCTTGACTTTGACTTGTTTCATGTTTCTGTCTTTGCAATTCACACTTATTTTCTTTGGGATGTCGGTCAGTTCGTTCCAAGCCACTCTGTCAAACGCTTTTTTCTAGGTCTACAAATAGTATATACACTTTTTACTCTTCTCTAGGTATCTTTCGCCGATTGTTCGTAGTAGCCCAATTGCATCCCTTGTATCTTTGCTTTTTCTGAAGCCAAACTGCTCTTCTTCCAACTGTCCTTCCTCTTCAGAAAATAAACGTCGATTCAGTATTCCAAGGAGAATATTCGTCGAGTGCGATATCAGACTGATAGTCTTGAACTCCTGTGTATAGCATTAATGTATAAGAATAAATTAGAACATATGCATTATAGGACCCACCCCGGGTATTCCATAGTATCGATTATATATTGTATATTTTCGTTTATTATATCAAGTATGCCATCTTAACAAAACTAAAAACATAGTACTATAAACATGTATAATTTAATGAAACCGACAACAATGAAATTAAGCTCATATTAGTCACCTTTGTTATACAATATATTAAATTGTATTCAAAGTACAGTTAAACAAACAAACCAAAGCTAAACTTAAAAACAGTAAAATTAAACTTTCAAACAATATAACATTGGTATTAATGCAATGATAAAATTAAGTTCATATTAGTTATCGTTATAATGTAGGCTATTATAAAATACTAATTCTACTCTATTTATACTGTATTTTTGGTCCAGGGAAAATACTAGCCTTTCACAGAAATACATTTTTACTAGTGTTTTACCTGGACCAAAATATTAAAAACAAAATTGGTGTGAAAGTAGCATTTTACCATCGACTTCACTGGAGATGTTCCGTTTCATCTTCTCCGTTATCCGAGTGATTTCACGAAGTGCTACGATACGGCGTTCCTGTGTTTATCATTTAAGACCTTGTAATTTCCAATGACGTCTCCACAGCAGTTCATCTTGTTTACTTTTAAATTTCTTCAGTCTCATCCCAGGATTGCATGTTTCGCAAAACATTTCACTCCTAAGTAAAAAAACCATAGACATAGCCTACATGTCTTTATTCATGGATAAAGCTCTAAAAAGTTTACAGCTTATTTATAATTCCATAATTTCCATTTCGAGTCCTACATTTTAAATCAAGAGGGAGAATTTGATCCACTTCTTTTTTATATTTAAATATAGAATTCGAAATTTCCGCCATGATTATGATCAAACTAATTTACAACAATATTGATTGGTTGACAACATAATGAAAACAATATATATCGATCATTTAATTGATCGAAACGCAACTTCCGTTGACGTTTTTATTGTAGCTTTGCATATTTTATGCTCGACCTTGCCGAAATGTAGTAATTATACACCTGGTAGCAGTCCTTTAATGCATGTCATTAAAATACACCTACTCATTAAAGTTCAGGTTTTCAGCCAATGATAACTCAGCTTACATGTGTTCAGCCAATGACAAGCCAGCTTTGTACCGTTATAAAATCGCAAGTATCTATTATTCTCGGATATGCAATCGAAAGAGAATTAGCGAAAAGTCACGGAGGCTGGAAATCCAATACTGTCGCAGAAGGTTATGTTCTGTTACTATAATAGTTAGCGTTAATTGTAAATAATATTCAAATAAATTCAATTTGTCATCTCGTTTTTCAATGTCGAATTCAATAATCAAGGTTATAATATTATAATATTATCAAGTTTAACGGGACTACGTCAAGGTCAATGACATTATTGTTCCTCGGAAAAAATCAATACTTTCGTGTCTGCGCACATCTCACAATTCGCGACCTAGAACAAGGTCACTTCCGATCTTGTCAGATACAAATAATATGTATACATATGAATACCGGTAATTTCAAGTTAGAAATATGGTCGAGCATAAAAAGTCGTAAGAAACTCGCCTATAATGGTAATTAAGAAGCTCGTATGAAAATTATGAAACTCGCTTGCGCTCGTTTCATAAATATCCATACTCGATTTTTAATTACTATCATTATAGGCTCCTTTCATAATGTACTATTTATATTTAGGGTGGGTCCTATAATGCATCTGTTCCAATAAATTATATCATATTTAGCGTTTCAAGGATCTACAATAATAATAATAATAATAATAATAATAATAATAATAATAATGTTTTAATTTCGCTGGCAGAGTTAAGGCCATAAGGCCTTCTCTTCCACTCAACCAGCCTTAATCAGTACAATACATAAATTTAAATTACAAATATTTACACTACACTTAAAAGGTTCTCCAGCAATATTCTTCACTACACATTTATTTAAATTTAGATAAATCTATAAGGTAAAGTAGTACCTTAATTTATGAGCTAATTTAATTCAATGAATTATAATTAATTTGAGATTTGAGATAGCTAGTAAAATGATGGAAATTAATTAATATAAGCTTGCTAGGACTATGTTACATGGAGAAAAAAATATATATAAATCTAAAATATATTTCTATAATGAGAATATTAATGTATTTGCCATTAGAGGTTTTGCAAATCTATTTAGAGGAATTAATTATAATAAAATAAGAATGAACAGATGTTAGTTTCATTATAAGTAACAAATATTAATCAGCAATTCATATGTTAAGTAAGAATTTATTTAATTTTGACCTAAATGAAGTTATTGTCCAACAACCCCTTATATCACTCGGAAGCGAGTTCCAATTTCTAGCAACTGAAACTGTATAGGATGAAGAATATAAAGATGTCTTGTGGTAGGGTATAATGAGTAAATTGTTATGATGAGATCTTGTACTTAGCTGATGATATGCGGATAAATTTTGAAAACGAGAAGCCAAATAGATTGGGGTAGCGGTGCGCAGAATTTGAAAAGGGAGAACAAGAGAATGCAGGTCCCGTCGATCGCTTAGCCTTAGCCAAGACAGAGTTTGGAAAGACGGGGAAACATGATCATACTTACGAATATTACAAATATAACGGACGCACGCATTATGCACACGTTGTAGCCTGTTGCTCAATTTTGCATTTAGGTTACTTAATATCATAAAGCAGTAGTCAAAGTGTGCATCACGAGTGTTTGTACAGCTGTCAAAAAAAAAAGTGGCCGCACTCGTGAACAGCGAACATTTTCAAAGTCCACTTCGGGTCGCGGCGATGTTACACGATGCATGTGCTTGTACAAGCAGTTCCCGAGCTATGAAAGTGTTCCATGTCTGCGCCTCGTAGGCCAGCGGTAGAGTGATTGTTTAATGATTGAAAGGTTGTGGGTTCGGGCCTTCTTCAAGTTTTCATTTTATTTTTTAATCGTTCTTTAGCGATGTAAATGCTATTCAAATTATCATTTATATTCAGTTATCGTTCTTTATGGATATCACGTTATTTATATTTTGTTATCTTTCTTAAGAGATATGAATAAAATTCAAGTCATCATTTGTATTTTGTTATCGTTTTATAACGATATGAATAACACTTATTATTATTGTATCTCCAATGGGGGTTAGCCTTATTTTACATATGTATGTTAGGGCCATAGTTTCATACACAAAAAAGATAAGCATAAAGAGAAATAGAAAAGAAAATTAAATTAGCTTACGCGATGTAAACAAAACATAAACAAACCGTAAATTAGGCATTGCGATTGCAAAATAAATATCAGGTATCAATTTGAAACATAGAAAAACATTAACAACACACATACGTAACACTTCTATAACACAAATACGCAGCCTTCCGTACCATACATCATAAATTAATACACAATAATCACACAAACAAAATCAAACTATAATTACGACATTGCGACGACATCAAGCATCCCATAACTGACTCACATACATAACAAATCAAGCATCCGTTACAACACATACACTTCAACATAATAACCACACTTTTAAAAGTTACAAATTTGGCTCCAAGAAGAATAAATAGGACACTGTTACTAATTACTATTCTTCTACAATTTCTTAAATATATCTGTAATAAATCTGTGAAATTCCGATATGAATAATATTCACGTTTTTTATATTGTTATCGTTCTTTAGCGATATAGATAATATTCAAGTTATCATTTATATTCTGTTTTCCTTCATTAGCATTATAAAATAATATTCAAGTTATTTATATTGTTATTGATCTTTCGCAATATAAATAATCTGTATTTGATGTAAGTAATTATTATAACACAAATAACCATCTTTCTTTGTACAATAGGTTATTTTATTTAGATAATTAAATAAGTATTATATAATATCTTATATTAATTAAACAAACCGATATTTATCATTTATATTCTGTTATCGTTGTTTAGTGATACTGTATAAATAATATTCAAGTTATTTATATTGCAATCGTTCTTTAGCTATATAAATAACATAAATTTAATATTAGGTTTGGAAAAATCCAGTTGCATAATACTGGTATTAGTTTTTCTTCTTGTATTGTTACATTATACTATCTTGAACCACAATAAAATGAAAAGGAGTAACGAGGAATTGAACCTGAGACGTTGACATCTAAATTTCGACGTTCGTCCGCTGAGCTACGAGGGTAAAAGTGTGGAAACATTTTCGGAAAAATTGGCCCAATCACACTCTAAGATTTTCTGATGATTCGTAGAAGCTAGTCCAGGATGCGGGGGGCAAAGGCTAATTGAGATTTCCCGGTCTCTGATCGGGTCAAACATCCTGATAGAATTAATATTTAACCCTTGCCGTGACTTTCGGTGAAGTCCGGAGGGCCCAATTAGTCAAATCCACTCTCCTCATCTCCATGCTTGGGTCCCCTGGAATTTAATACGATGCGAAAGAGATAGTGGTGTGCGGAAAGCAACTGGATGTTACCGCATTTAGGCCTATCCTTCCCAAGAAAAGCTGCAAACATGAACAAAGGAAGCTTTTAATAGAAGAAGAAGGATCTTCTGCGGACCTCTGGAAAAAGAACTAAGGAAGAGACTAGTGAAGTGCTTTGTGTGGAGTGTGGCATTGTATGGGGAAGGAACATGGACATTACGACGAAATGAAGAGAAACGAATTGAAGCATTTGAAATGTGGCTGTGGTGAAGAACGGTACGTGTGAAGTGGACAGACAGAATAAGAAATAAAATTGTGTTTGAAAAAGTGAGTGAAGAAAGAATGATGCTGAAACTGATTAGAAAGAGAAAAAGGAATTGGTTGGGTCTCTGGTTGAAAAGAATAATAGAAGACATTAGGATATGTGGATCATATGCGGAGACTAAGAGGAAGGCAGAAAATAGGAAAGATTGGAGATTGTTGGGTTTGCAATGAAAGACCTGCCCATGGGCAGAACACTTATGTATGTGGGTATGTTCAGAATGCCTGGAATATCGTGTCTAAGAACAGTCGCTATTTGCAAAGACTAGTTGATTCCATGCCCACTCGACTGCAAGATGATCGAGATAAGAGGAAGATAGACTAAATATTGAATTGTGGCTTTTTGTTTTATTTTTTGAACGCTTAATTGTTTGAATGTTTTAAGGCCGACGCCAGTAAATTTGTTTTGTTTATGCCACGAAAGATATTTTTATTGAGAATAAAATCTTTTTTCTTTCCATTTGCAGCCACAATATCATAATGATAAAGTCATGGCATAATATATTAATGAACCTGATGTTAATTACTAAAATAATCGTAAAAGAGAAAGGAGCCATTATGTATAGTTTGTCTCTCTCAAAAACATAACAAAAAAGAACATAAAAAGCACGAGGTTGTAGTCGAACGCAGGACCTCATGAATAAGAGGCCTGAACGCTACCATTACGCTACCGAATCACAGAGAGAATACTTCAATTATAACTGTAGATATCAGGCAACGTGGTCCAACAACATGTAACATCGCCTGTTTCCGAATTATAGCGAAGATACCCGAAGGGAACTGTGTTCCAGGAGAGCGGCCACTTTTTCTTTTGACAGCTGTACATGGATTAGTTTTAATTTATCAGGAAGAAAGTGCTTCAGTCGCTTTACTGAGTGAATAATGGAAAATATTTTTTTGGAAGTGTACAACAGGTACTTTGAAAATTAACGCATGGCTGAGAAGGTGAGACCTGGAATGTGAGGGCAAAGAATCAACCAACACAAAGAGAGTCTGTTTCATGATGGTTAATATTGTGCAAGTCATGTCAGCAGTAGCTCGTCGTGTACTTCCGGGCACTCGTGCAATTGGGCGCCTACACTTTTTCCCTCTTTCGCTACAAGAGGGCAGGCAGGAACGAATAAGTAGGTTTACACTGGTAATACAGGATTGCTTGCTTCACAGTACCTGCCGATTACAACATGATGGCTTGTGTAATTTATTTAGTTGAAGTGATGGGAAGAATTAGTCAACACTTTTAGATATATATATATATATATATATATATATATATATATATATATATATATATATATATATACAGGGTGTATCTAAATTGGTGTCAAATATTTCGGGGACATGTTCCTAACACCAAAACATTACAAAAAGTTCATATGAACATTGGTCTCAAAGTAATTTATTTCAGAGTTACAAGACAAAATTTAATGTTACAAAAATTGCTCGGATGGCTTCCTCCTGCTTCGATGTGTCCCCTAAACCTGCGTTACATGCTCTGGCGTACTCTGTTGAAAATTCCTGGAGTGTTTCGTATATCGTGAAATCCAGTTTGGATACGCCCTCAGAATAAGAACATTAAGTACATGCGTCGCAAAATCAGGGACTTTAAATGTCCCCAGACGAAGAAATCCATTGGATTCAAATCAGGCGATTGAGCAGGCCATGCAATGAATCCCCTTCGACCAATACATCTTTGGGGAAATCGATCATTAAAAAAAGTTACGAACTATCAGACTGAAATGAGCTGAAGCAGCATCGTGTTAAAACACATTCGTTGGATGACGTCCAGAAGCACATCATCAATTAAATGATTCAAATCATTTCGTTCTGTTCACTCACAGAATACATTTTCTTCTGATTTCTTCGGTCTACAAAATATAAACAAACATGAAACCATTAATCAGCGGTCAATGAAGGGACAAATTCTGTAATAACTCCCTAACAAATGGTTTTCAGACCCATGTTCTTATTAACTTATTAATTGTTTTGATGTTAAGAACACGTCCCTGAAATATCTGACACCAATTTAGATACACCCTGTATATATATGTTTATTTATGGGAAGTTGATCCATATTACTTTAGCGATATCAGTGTAAATATGAAGGCTATTAACTGACACTTAAATCGCACTACTAGTTCTAGAATCAGCAATAACTTAGTGTTATTCAATCTTAGCGTGAAGGTTGGTTATTAAAACTTTCAAGCCGCAATCACATTATCTGTAAGATATGTAATGTGCAGCGACATTACGATGTAGGCCTATATACTTGTTATGAATACAAGAACGTCGCAATAGGTGATAGGATGAACATAGTTGATTATATATGAAGACTTCGCGGGAAAAACGAATGTCACATTTCTGTTAAGGATTAGATAATGATCTAATTGAGTCTATAACTGCAAGATGTAGTGCTGTTTCTATAGAAAATAAAGGAAAGGGTTATTGTATTCGTGGTGATAATTCTCCTTTTTACCATTTTTCATAACAACAGCACTATATTTCGTAGTGTTTCCATTGAATTAGATAATGACATCAACCTTAAAGAAACAGTGACATTCATCGTTTTTACCGCGAACTCTTCATATATTGCAAGTTAAGCTTTCAGGAATAACTCCCTGTAAAGTTAATCTGAATAATTTCGAGGGAAAAATTGTTCCGGGGCCGGATATCGAACCCGGGACCTTTGGTTATACGTACCAACGCTCTCGCACTGAGCTACCCGGGAACTCTACCCGACACCGATCCAATTTTTCCCTCTATATCCACAGACCTCAAAGTGGGCTGATAAACCGTCAAGCAACCAAGATTTGAGTGCACACTAACTCTGTGTGACTTTAAATTGTGGTTTTCTGTTACGTACAGTGACGTGTATTATGCAAATTAAGCTTTCAGAAATAACTCCCTGTAAAGTTAATTTGAATAATTTCGGGGGAAAAATTGTTCCGGGGCCGGGTATCGAACCCGGGACCTTTGGTTAAACGTACCAACGCTCTCCCACTGAGCTACCCGGGAACTCTACCCGACACCGATCCAATTTTTCCCTCTATATCCACAGACCTCAAAGTGGGCTGACAAACCGTCAAGCAACCAACATTTGAGTGCACACTAACTCTGTGTGACTTTAAATTGTGGTTTTCTGTTACGAACAGTGACGTGTATTATGCAAATTAAGCTCATTGGGAAGGTTTTCTTGGATTTTATAAACGTGTATTGCTTGTAATTTTCAAGGCAAACTCCAGATATGAAAATGTGATAAACTTGATTACACGTAGATGTAAGGCAATAAATAGCGCAGGTACTTCATAAGCAATAACAGACTTGGAAAACTTCATTACGTAATCGTGTTTGTATTCAGAATGGTACTGAGCAGTCAGTATCACTCACAGCTTCAGAGGAAGTTGTCATATTTTCTAAAGATCCAAACGCGCAAAAGTAGTCCTAATATACAGGGTGATTCACGAGGATTTACCGCCTTTTATAGAGTCTTTTTAGTTGGTTATTTAAAGACACTGTATCAAACGTTTGAAACGTTTTGATTATCCAACTAAATTAATTTATTCTGAATTTAATGTATTTAATATTGAACAAATTTATAAGTATACGCTGTTAAAATTTTATCATAAAAATCGTAATAAGTTTGTATTACAGACACATAATTTTGACACAAGACGAAATATTAATTCAACATTAGTAGAACCTAAATGTCTCACATCTGCTGGTCTAAAGCATAGCATTAATTTTGGCCCTCGGTTGTACAATACTTTAACTAAATTACACCCAGAACTTCTAACATGTAACCCACTAACATATAACAAGAAAATTAGAAACGTGTTAATATCTTCAATTTGATTATATAAATTTATAGCCTATGTGTATGAATTAATCAACCTATATTATATCCGTATTTTATAATTTTGAAATATATTTACAGAATGTTTAAAAAATACGGGGCATAATTTCACGTATGTATTTCCCACATGTAGACAATCAAAATAGTTCATTACAACATGTGTCCGGAAATGCTTTATTTCCGAGTTATGGCCTTCATAACATTGAAATTCACCGGAACCATACCTCATGTTTTAGAAGACACTCCACTGATCAATCATCAACACATTCACTTCTTGCATGATGGCGCTCCTGCACACTTCAGTCGTACGGCTCGCCGGTACTTGGATCGGAGGTTTCCTGATCGATGGATAGGTAGAGGTGGCCCAATTGCTTGGCTTCCACGCTCACCTGATCTGAACCCTCTCGATTTCTACTTGTGGGGCCATTTAAAATCATTGCTTTATTCGTCTCCGGTGCCTGATTTGGAATCCCTTTGGAATCGAATTGTGGCATGTTCTAAGGACATGCGCAATAGCTACTCCTAGAGTTTGGGATCGTGTTCGCAAGGTCATTGAGACATCGATGTGAGGTCTGCATTCAAGCACGAGGTGGACATTTTGAACATCTTCTGTAATGACAACGACCTGCGGAAAGAAAAACGTTCTTGTGAATTTCAATGTTGTGAAGGCCATAACTCGGAAATGAAGCATTTCCGGACACATGTTGTAATGAACTATTTTTATTGTCTACATGTGGGAAATACATACCTGAAATTATGCCCCGTATTTTTAAACACCCTGTATATATATATATATATTTCTTCTCTAGTGTTAATATTATATTATATAATTCCATTGCCGCTGTTATTTAAATTTTAGTTCCGATTGTATTTTACTTATTTATTTTTATTTTTTTCTATATTTCTCTTATATTAATATTGTATTATATAATTTCAGTAACTGTAATTTTAATTTTATTTCCTATTTTATTTTATTTTATTTTATATTGTCTTATAGGCCTATTAATATTATATCTGAACTGCGACCGAACACGAGCGCTGCTCATTCGGTCTCAAATTTTGTTAATACTACTGTATCTCCTGGTTTATATTGTTAGTATTATTGTATTTCTATTTCTCTTGTTCGTTTGTAATTTTATTCTTTATTCTGTATATTTAAATGTAAATAAATAAATTAAATAAATTAAATTAAATAAGAAAAAAATACGAGGTTATTTGGCGCTGATAAGATTGGTGATAGCGAGATGGTATTTGGCGAGATGAGACCGAGGATTCGCCATAGATTACCTGGCATTCATCTTACGGTTGGGGAAAACCTCGGAAAAAACCAACCAGGTAATCAGCCCAAGTAGGGATCCAACCCGCGCCCGAGCGCAACTTCAGGCCGGCAGGCAAGCGCCTTAACCGACTGAGCCACACCGGTGGCCCGGAGTTTATTTTCGAAGACATTCTGAGAAAAAGATATCATATAAACATTTGTCCTAATCTCAACATTTTCAGGGTACACTAATGTCAAGTTGTTAGTAAAATACCTTTATTCCTTAGTTTTAAGGGTAAAAGAATATTACAAACAGAAAATTAACTATTAAGAAGTGTCATTTTTATTAATTAGCTAGTATTCTGAAACTAAATATGTTTTGTTAATTGCTTTGTACAGATTTTGTTTTTCAATTTTTAATTAAAAATTACATCATTTTTCCGCACTTATCACAACTATTGTTACAAATTTTAGAATTTGATCCTTTACAGTTTAATTATGCATCCTAATGTACAATCTTAAGTAATTTACAAGAGTGACGTGATATGTAAAAATTGTTGCGATATGTGCGTAAGAAAAATATAAATTTGTATTTAAAAATCGAAAAAAATCTGTAAAAAGCAGCTGTAGAATCCAAACACATTTTTAGCTTCACAATACTAGCTAATTAAGGCAATGCTACTCCTGAATACTTCATTATTTATCTTTAAGATTCTTTTAACCTTAGAACTAAAGAATGAGGGTATTTTACAAAGAATTTCAAATTAGTGTAACTCTGAATATATCGTGAATAAGATACATGTTTATATGAAATTTTTTGGTCAAAATATCTTTGGACATATTCCGTAAATGGCCATAAATTCTCGTGAATTAACCTGTGAAACAATTCGGTATGGAATTGGCTCGTAAAGCAGTGATATGTTTCCGACAGAAACAGGAACATGAGAACGCAGTATTCATTTACATCTTCACATATTTAAATAAATCCGATTATTCATTACTTTATTCTAAACCTGTTATATCACGTAATAATTTTCTATCTTACTGTCAACGAAGTAACGGAAGGCATCTGAAAGGGTATGGACGAACGTAAAATTACAATACTGACACTACTAGATTTCAGTAAAGCGTTTGACACTGTAAATATCGACTTACTGACGAGAAAATTACGATCACTCCAACTATCAGAAAGCACACTTTCTTGGTTCTCCTCTTATCTCAGCGAACGTCAGCAGTGTGTTTGGAGTGAGAGTCGGATTCCTGTTGGCGTATCGTTGATTCTGGATTCCCACAGGGATCTGTTCTATCACCATTACTATTCACTATTTACGTAAATGAAATCCCCTCGACTCTACAGAACTGTAAGCATCACCTCTACGCAGATGATTTTCAAATCTATATTCATACAACCCCTAACTCACTAAATGAAGCAATTCGCAATCTGAACGAGGACCTTGAATCTATATCTTTAAGGGCCAGAAAGTTTGGTTTGACTCTCAATGCAAGAAAATCACAAGCAATCCTAGTGGAAAATCAACGTCTATTATGCAATATTACTCCTGCTCTTTCAGTCAAGTTAAACGACACAATAATCCCTTTTGCTTCCTGTGTTAAAAACCTTGAAGTTTATTTTGATACGCATTTAAACTGGAATAACCAAGTAACCCATATTACCAAAAAAGTGCTTTCCATACTACATTCCTTAAACAGCATTCGAAAATTCCTCCCGCTATCACTCAAGAAAATACTAGTGGAAACACTAGTAATGCCCCACTTCGATTATTGTGATTTTCTACTGACTGACCTCAATGTCAACCAGTCGCAAAAATTACAACGTGTTCATAATTCTTGTGTTCGCTTCGTCTGCGATGTCCGTCGCGCTGACCACATTACCCAATTCTTCCGAACTCTAAACTGGCTACGGCTTAACGAACGTATAAATTTTCATTCTCTTGTTCTCCTTTTCCAAGTCCTTCACACATCTACACAGCTTTGAAATGCCTTTCGGTTTACTACAAGAATCGAAGTAAAATGAATATCAATAACAGTCAAAGCGACCTCGTGTGTACCACAGATTTGATGCAATGAGCATGCGCATAATTTAAAAACCTTAATGCAATTTATAAAATTTCAGGGAAAACAGCTTTTATTACACTGGACAACAAATTAAAATTTTGTTTCTGTCCTTTAGATGAAACTATGAAATTTTAACCTAATGAGAGGTGCGGAGTACATTTCTGAAAATCAAAATTTTCTAATACCTACCAAGTCCTTCACACTTCTACACCTACCTACCTTGCCTCCCGTTTGAGTTACCTGTTATCATATCATCTCTTCACACGCACGCAAAATAGCCGCATACAAGCCATACCAACACATAAGACATCATCGTATTCATCATCATACAAAATCTCGCTCTCGCGCTTGTGGAATACCCTACCCAGTGACATCAGAGACTGTCGGAATTTAGTAGCGTTCAAAAGCAAACTTATTAAGCATTTTCTTACTGCGTAGAGTAGATTTAATTTTTACTTAATCAATAAAAGAAATGCTTCTCTCTTCTTAACTTTTACAATAAACTGTCTAGCTTTTATTAATAAGTTAATGTTTTAGTACTGTGCTTTAATTTCTATTGTATTTGTAAATTTAATATTAATTATAATTATAATTGTACTTGTATTCTTAATATTTTAGTTGTAATCCCCTCGTAGAGGGGAAGAGAAGGCCTGATGGCGTTATCTCTACCAGGTTAAATAAATAAATATAAAAAATGTAGATAAATTTGAATTGCCTCTATTCGTTTCGTCGTAATGTCCATGTTTTTGCCCGATACAATGCTACACTCCATACAAAGCACTTCTCTAGTCTATTCCTTCTTTCTCCAGAGGTCCGCAGAAGATGCTCCTTTTTCTATTAAAAGTTTCCTTAGCTATAGCTATTCTCTTTTTGACTTCCTGGCAGCAGCTCATGTTACTGCTTACAGTAACCAAATACCTCAAGTGTTTCGTTGTTATTATTTGTATTATTATTATTATTATTATTATTATTACTATTATTATTATTAATATTATTATTATTAAAATAAGATATTAAACTCACCTTTATAACTGCTGAGATTAACAGAGTTTAAATGTAGATCTGACTTGTATATAGTAATAAAATTGGAATATTTTGATTAGAACGAACTGTATCTTGATTTTAACATAAAAGTACATTAGGGAAGAATGTAGCCTATTCAAAAAAGTTAGGTCAAAATGTCCACCTTTTTAGAAATCGTTCTACATGAAGTTCTTTTATGCACATTTATCATTAATACCAAGGCGTATTTTTATAAAGTAAAATATGTTTCAGCTCCAGACAAATTGCCTCAGAATATTAATTCGTATTTCATTACAGAATAAATGTGCGAATTACATGATTTTAATAGTGGTTATATCGCCTATTAGATGATAAGATCCTTACTGCATAGCGAGCAGAGGTCAATTTTTAATATTGTTTTGTGTTTTCCAGTTTAATATTATCATATTACAGACGTTTACACAATATCATAGATTCTATGATTCATGAATATAGATGAAGCACTATCCAACCTCTACCACACCGTTTTTCTTAAATACAACGCCGCACTAAATGTGGCTTCCGTTTGATAACTTATGTTCCCCACTGTACAGGGTGATTCAGACCACACGTAACAGTAATTTATTTCGGAAATTAGTGCATGAAAATATTCGAGACAAAAATATTTATAACTGAACCACATGTGAACTTTCACTTGAGCTTGATTTCATGAATCAGCTCTAACAGGAAGTAGGGTCAGTGGCGTTTCACTTTAAAATTTCAAATGGGAGTCGGGGTCAAATGAGGTACCATTTGATAGAGCTCTTCATAACAAATAACTTTAATAGGAAACGTTTTTATTAATTCCTGCTCTTTCAATGACAAAACGTACAAGAGTCAATGCCATCAATATTGAGAAATGTTACAAGACGAAAATGTAAACAAAACAATTAAAGTTGACATGTTACTGAAAGGCTGGAGAATTCCATTAATTTTTTTTTTTTTTACAAATGTTCAAACTGTCTGCCGTTCTGAGCAGCACGCACCCGTACTTTTCTTCTAACACTGTCAGTGACTCCTAATACTTCGACGTGGTCAAGTGACTGGCAGAGTAGGAATTAATAAAAACGTTTCCTATGAAAGTTGTTTTGAAAAGCTCTATCAAATGGTACCCTATTTGACCCGACTTCCATTTGAAATTTTAAAGTGATACGCCACTGACCCTATTTCCTGTTAGACCTGATTGATGAAATCAAGTTCTAGTGAAAGTTCACATGTGGTTCAGTTATAAACAAAGCTCGGAACTTGGGGACTTGTGTGTCGTGTGCATGAGTAAGGTTACAGGTACAACGTACACAAAGCTCACTCTGCAAGTGCTCAGGGACAGTCGTGTGTGCTAAGAAATTGGTCACATCGAATGACAGAAAGACGGACGAGGAAACTGTGTCGTGTCGAAGCCAATGACATTCAGATAATTAATTAGAGGTAAACGGTCTGTTTGAAAATAAGAAAATACGTATTACTCGAATGGGTATTGTATACGTTTGAAAATATATTTCTTAAAATTTAGGTACAGAATTTCGTGGAGGAATTCTGAGGAGATACATTATTTTCTTCGAATGGAGAGTTTATATTTTGTAACTTGTGTCAAACACAAACTAGAGATTGGAAACGGGCATTCATTGAAATACATTGCAGTCCCTTAAATCGGTGGAAAATTTGTCCATAGCCATGGATCAAGTCGTAGTGGAACCTTCCCTAGTAGTGACATAGAAATTGAAAACTGTTTTCGACACAAATTTAGGATACTTATCTTTCTCAGATACGAGATCAGCTAGCAACTACTGAAAATCGAACAGGAAACAGTGACACTGAAAACATTCAATACTTTATTTCGGCCTAAGACTTTATAATACAATTACAAATCATTTTCCAAATTTGAAATTTTTTTAAATTGAAGCTTTTAAGAAATAAATTTGTAAAATTATCCACGATATCATATAATATTAACAAATGCATTTTTTTACCTTTTATTTCTGTCTACTATATTCTTGTTTTTATTAGAATATCACTGGCTTCTGTCTGATTGTCAATTTATATTAAATGTGTATTTTTCTCTCTTTATCTCTTTCTTCTTTATTCTTGCTCTTGTGTTGTATTTATTTGTTTCAATTAAGTTACTTACTGTATTTAGTAAACTGTCCTTGTAAATTTTATGTTATATTATTGACTAAGACCACACCGTACACGAGCCTGACTCTTACGGTAGTGGCTAGAAATATTTTTGTTTTATAAATGCAATTTGTATTCAGTAGGTAGCTAGTTAAAATAAATAAAATAAGAAAATTAATTTTCCTCTCGTCACTTCATGTGACGTGGAAATAAGTTTCTTTCGTTTCAAATCATGTTTAACTAACAGACGAAGAAGGTATGGGTTAGAAAAATATTCGAATGTATGTAGTCATACACTGTAATAAAATATACAGAGCAGAACTGTAAATTTGATGTATTTTGCATGTTTATTTATATATATATATAAAATTACTTGTTTCAACCTACCATAATATTATCATTATGTTGTTCCAGCCAGGAACCACTTTTATAGCAGACCTGACAGTACCTCTGTGCTGGAAGCGGGAGTTAGTTGACATTGAAGTCCGGTCGCTTAGCCACGTTCAAAGACACAAGTCCCCAAGTTCCGAGCTTTGGTTATAAATATTTTTGTCTCGAAAATTTTCATGCAGTAATTTCCGAAATAAATGACTTACGGGTGGTTGTATATTATCCAGTGAATATGCATCGAAAAATGTTTCGTTTCACGCACATAACAAATCCTTCACGTTAATTGGTATCCAGGGATCTTGTTGGTTAATACTGGTCTCATTTAGCACAATGACTGCGACATGGTTTTACAGTTCATTTTTTCGCATGCGAATACAAGTTTTTACAGCGAACAGACACTTGAGCAATCTAGTCTACGTGACACAATTTCAGAATTATCATTAACTGCGGACACCTCTGTTCTTGTTTAGTGAACTGTCCGAAGGAAAGTCTGAACCTCACAACTGATATCAACAAGACACCACTCATGAGGCAACTAAGCCAGAAAATAATGGGATAGAATTGCAGTTCCTTTTCCCTTCCATTGCACACTCGCCGACTAACTACATCTGCCGTGGCGAAAATGTAATCGTCCGCCGAGCCACTGTGTAACCTGCAACGTGCATAGCACCTATGGAGGGAGGCGGACACCCGAAGGGGAAGTGAAGCAACTGTCTGACTTATTAACGGATTTTCATTTTCCTTACGTCATATAATTTTATACAGTACAAGACTACAAACTAATGTTTAGTACGTGTAACGAAGAAAGAAATGAACAATAAATGAACAATATCACAACCTAAAATTAACTGCCTTCAGAATGTCTCTGCGACAGAGTTTCAAAATCAGGAATTATGTCACTTACTGCCAGTCGTAGTTGATCACGAAGGTATTTGTCTGTCAGTCGTGATCTAAATTTGGTTTTTACTATTTTAGTTGCTGAAAATAATTTTTCACAAACGTAAGTTGTAGCGAACATGGCTTCAACAGAGCAAGCGAAAGAACGAAGCTTCAGATATTTATTTTTTTGGCAAAGATTTGAAAGTTCAACATTTGTCAAGTCCTTACATCTAGCTTTCATTTGACATCACATTGTAAATCAGTGAGTTCAAATTGAAGAGCTAACCGCATTATTCGTGCATCTGCTGAAAAAGGGTCGACGTACAGAGATGATGATGATGATGATGATGATGATGATGATGATGATTATAACAACAATAACACTTAACCTTTTAATGTTTCATGAGTAACATGTAGTATAATGCCGTTTTATGTTACACAACCCTTTTTCCTCGTAATACTTGTGAACAAATCATACATTTAATATTCTCATCATATTGACAGCAAAAAAATGCGTCCTCCCATTCTACTTGGAACTTTCGTATATGGTTTCGAGAGAGATATATGCCACTCGCAGGGCAGAGACAAATACAAATGGAACGGAGTTTGACTCCAGTGAGTGAGAGGGTGGGGGTTGGCGGAGGTTAGAAGCAACGAAATGCACAGCTATCACAATGCAACAATGTCTCGCGAGTCACGTTCTCGCCACGGCTGCACTACATGTTACACTTATCCAGACCTACAGAACTCGTAAGGAGGGGAAATATGACGTCAGCCTCACTTCACTTCTATTGGGGATGATCGATTTCCGCGTAAGATTATTTACCTTCTCTTGTCGTCAAAGGTCCATCAGTGGCGGCATATAATTTTTAAAAAGGATTGTAATAAATTCATTGTATTTATAATGCGTTATCTCGTTTCGAGGTTTACAATTATTCTAGATTTCCTGTCGGTAGTTTCTTTGAGATTTCTTTTCACCTAACCTGTTTTAGATTTTAGAAAACTTTCCTCCTATCATCACCTACGGAAACATAAATTTATAGCATTTAAGTAATTAACCTTGAAAGTCACTATTAATTTCAAAATGAACACAACGAGTGACGTCCTTAATTTTACAGTATATAAATAAATAATCAATATACAGTTCGTAATAATGAACTTACCCGAAAGTTTATGCATTCCATAATTCTTAATATGGACTTTGTTGAAATGTGGTTTAATATTGAAATGACGAGTGGAAATAAATTGGATGGGACACAGTAAACAAGCAATTTTTCGTCTTCAGCAACAAAATAATCATATTCCCATTTCCTTTGGAAGTAGTATTCCTTCACTTGTTTAGATTCTGGCATGTTCCAGTTCTCTTTAAACTGCAGTAAGCGTATTATTTGTTTGTTTGTTTATTTACTTATTTACTTACTTACTTATTTACTTACTTACTTATTTAGGCCTACTTATTTACTTATGTACTTTTTTACTTATTTATTTTCGTATTTACTTACTTATTTATTTATTTACTTTCTTACTTACTTTTTTATTTAATTATTTATTTGTTTATTTATTTATTTATTTTAATTGCTAGTAAGTTTGAAATGAATACAAGTTAATAAATACAATGAAGATAAACTAGCCCACTGCTGAATGAGTAAGACTCGTGCTAAGGAGGGGATTCCAATACAGACAAAAATTAAATTAAAACTGATAGTGAGTACAGATTAAATAGTGTTTAATATGTTTAAACCCAAACTATAAATCCAATACAATTTTTTTTTATTGTTTTATTAATTTGGAGAGGATTCGTGATTGACATATTATTGGAATAAAATTTGTTTAATAATCTGGGACCTTGACTCACGCTATGATATAAAGCTGCATTGGTTTTACATTTTGGTTCAGACAAACGCAGAGAATTCATATTTTTAGTTCTATATTTATTTATGTACCTTTCAAAGTTATTAAAATTTCTATGAAAATATTTTAACAAAATAAAATAATACATTTGTTTAATGTTGAAAACTTTGAAATGTTTAAACAACAATTCAGTTGGGTAATCTTTCTACTTTTTGAAACAAATTTTTAATAATTTCTTCTGTAGTAAAACTAACGGATAAAGGTTGGATTTATAAGTTCCACCCCAACCTATAGTAAATATAGATTTAAATAACTCTAAATAAATTACACGTAAACAGTTAATTGACAAAATATTTCTTAGAATAACAAAGTAACATAATATTTTACGTAATTTATTACAAATATATTGAATATGATTATTCCATTTTAAATGATTAACAATAATTATACATAAGTATTCAACCTCATTAACTTCATTAATAACTGAACAATTGCAATTTATATCAGAACAATCAGAATTATGCATTTTAATTTGTAGTATAGATGAAATTGGTTTATTACCTTCATTATTTAAACAAAATGGGATAGCTATTCTTTTATCTTTATTAATTACAAGTGAATTTAAATCGAACCATTTTTTTATGAATTTTAAGCCGTAATTTGCATTATAATAAGAATCAGTCCAAGTTTTTCCACTAAAAAGTGAAACAGTATCATCAGCATATTATCCCATTACTTTCTTTTCGACATCTCAAATAAATGAAATCATAATGTAAAATGAATATTAAGTAATCGGGCCACTTCTCTATTGTCAATATGGCGGTTCTCTGCGTTCACTGCGATGGTCTGTATACACTGAAGCAGCTTAACTGTATATTGAGGTGCTGTGATAAACCGTCCCACAGAACGAGTAGTTACTTTAAATAATGACTTTATATGAATATAATGCAATTTTAAAATTCAAATTTATTTCCAATTTACATTTGAAATGAAAGCATATGTATGGATACCCGAAATGAGCATATGCTCGTGCTCGGGTACAGTCCAGTAGTCTACATAAATTTTACAGAGATCAAATAATAATGCTGATGATAGAAATAATAATAATAATAATAATAATAATAATAATAATAATAATAATAATAATAATAATATCATAATCGTGACATAAATGATACAAAGATTGTAATACAAAATAATTCATTAATAATAATAATAATAATAATAACAATAATAATAATAATAATAATATCATAATCGTGACGGAAATGATGCAAAGATTGTAATACAAAATAATTCTTTAATAATAATAATAATAATAATAATAATAATAATAATGATAATAATAATATCACAATCGTGACGGAAATGATACAAAGATTGTAATACAAAATAATTCATTAATAATAATAATAATAATAATAATAATAATAATAATATCATAATCGTGATGGAAATGATACAAACACTGTAATGCAAAATAATTCATTAATAATAATAATAATAATAATAATAATAATAATAATAATAATATAATCGTGACGCAAATGATACAAAGATTGTAATACAAAATAATTCATTAATAATAATAATAATAATAATAATAATAATAATAATAATAATAATATCATAATCGTGACGGAAATGATACAAAGATTGTAATACAAAATAATTCATTAATAATAATAATAATAGTAGTAGTAGTAGTAATAATAATAATAATAATAATAATAATAATATCATAATCGTGACGGAAATAATACAAAGATTGTAATACAAAATAATTCATTAATAATAATAATAATAATAATATTAATAATAATAATAATAATGATGATAATAGCGATAAAAGAAAAATATTTACAATAATAAAATAAATACTAAGACGGATAAAATAAAATATAAAACCACTAGCGAGAGTTAACACAACTTAAATAAGCATATAATAACCGGAAAAAATGACGAACTCGAAAATCAACAGAAAAGTTCGTTGTATCGCAGACGACAGCAACCGCCGTATTGACATTGTGTTGTGCATTATTGGTAGTAGTGGGGAGCTGAAAGTCTACGTTACTGCCGTTCTCTTCGAATCTTCTCGTACAATCATGGGAAGTTAATGCTGCAAAAACAAAATGTCTACGAGTCAAACTGTTCATTATTACCAGGATAATACAAATAATACTGAAATATATTAATCAAGTTTCAGTTATAGATCTCCCCTTTTGTGCAAGAGGTATCATATAAAAATATTTTATGAATGACGGGGAAAATATAAATTTCAATAACTCTCTAGTGACAAGAGATAGTGACAAGTACAATCAAGTGTATCTGTGGCGATGCTAAGAAATCATTTATTGGAGATATACACTGTTATTAATTAAGAAAATGATCTATTTGTATTTATTACAATATTTTATCTTATAGATCACATGCATCAGATAAATACAATAAAAATTAGTACCATATAATGCTAGTAACACTTAAAAAATAATAATACAATTTTCCAAATATCATACAAACATTTTCACTTTATTTTTAAACTTAAGAATGTGTAACTTGCTTAGGTCTGGATTATTTTTCAATACTGAATTGTATAGTCTTGGTCCATAATTCCTACTGTGTCTTAATCCAGCTGTAGTGTGGCATTTAGGTTCTGCCAAAAGAGTTGGGACATTTTTTCTAGTGTTATGTATATATTATTAGTATGATGCATACAAAAACTCACCTATATCTCTAAAATGTAATGCTTTACCAAGGGCGTAAACAGGTTATTAAGACCACTACAACGCAATAAAAATAGTCATTGTATCCAACTGTAGTAGTCCCAACGTTTACCGTAAGATTGCACCACATATTTGCCGAAATATATAAGGAGCGATTATATTTGGAGTCGGGGCCATATTTAGAGGTTTACCATTAATAGCGAGGAGATATTCGACGAGATGAGTCTAAGGCCATTATGGCAATCGCCTTAGAGTTGAAGAAAACACCTAAAATATACGAGTACCTACTTTGCAACGCGTCCAGGCGGGAGTTGAACCCTCGCCAAGCACGAGTCCAGTCGCTGAACTCTAAGCTGGTGGCCTTACTGTATATTTAAATGAACGGCACGTGTAATTCTTTAATTAATGAAATATCCTTGGAAATAGATAACTAATTTAAAAGATATCTTCTGAATGGAATAAAACGGGCACTGAACAAAACCGGTTACAACATTTAAGCCTATAACTAGAACACGTAAGCCAGGTTTTTAAAGAAGTTATTGGTGGTTCATACTTTGTGGAACACAATAAAAGCAAAACCAGTTCGTACCGGTAGTTATTATTGTAGGAGATTTTAATGTTTCTGATTTTAGTCAATCGTATATTTTAAAATAGTCTAATTATATTGTTCTGCAACCGTTGATCAGAAATATTTAAGAATTCAGAGGAATGATCTCGCTCACATAATTGTTGTTTTTACAGAGTTCATTTGTATACAGGAGTTTAAAATTTTCAATACACTTTCGATTTATATTCTTAATAATACGAAATAAATTACTATAAGTGGATCAGTTGTCGAAAAATAATAAATGTGGACAATCATAGATAATGTGGCAATTGTATGGTTAGAAATGAAGAAAATAAACATTACTTTCTAACAAAACCTAAATATCTTCGATGTTATAAGTTCCAATAGACACCGGCGTAGCTCAGTCGGCTAAGGCGCTTATCTTCCGGTCCGGAGCTGCGCTCGGGCGTGGGTTGGATTCCCGCTTGGACTAATTATATGGTTGGGTTCTTTCCAGAGATTTTTCCCAACCGTAGACGAATGTCAAGTAATCTGTAGTGAATCCTAGTCCTCATCTCGCTATCACCAATTCCGTTGACGCCCACATTTATTTATTTATTTATTTATTTATTTATTTATTTATTTATTTATTTATTTATTTATTTATTTATTTATTTATTTATTTATTTATTTATTTATTTATTTATTTATTTATTTATGTATTTATTTATTTATGTATTTATTTATTTATTTATTTATTTATTTATTTATTACTTTGCTAATAATTGTAACACAAAATATATTATATACCGAAAAATTTTAGCTCGCCCCTGAAAGAGTAGAACTCCTGCTCAGTGGCGGATTCCTGAATTGAAATTAATAATTATACAATACAATTTGTCTTATGTCTACTATGCAATTATAGTATATAAATTTAAATTTATAATTTTTCAATTTTTATAAAATCCATGCATAACTTTTTAAATTTAATACTAGAACTATTAGAATTGACAACATTAGGATATTTAAATATAAATTTGTTATATATTCTTGGGCCTAAATTACTACTATGATTAAATACTGTAACAGTGTTGCATTTTGGTTCAAACAATTTTAAAGAATTCATACATTTTGTTTCATAACTATGAGAATACAATTCAAAATTATTTCGATTTTTATGTATGAATTTTATTAATAAAATATAATAAATTTGTCTTACGTTAAGTACATTAAAGTCGAGAAACAAATTTTGAGACGGAAAATCAATAGGTTTATGAAGAGATATTTTAATTATTTTCTTCTGTAATAAATAAAGTGGATTAAAGTTGGATTTAAATGAGCTAGCCATCCTATAATTCCATACATAATTACCGATTGCAATAAAGTGAAATATATTGTACGTAATAAAGTTATTGACAAGTATTTCCTCAATAAAAGAAATTAATATACTATTTTACGTAATTTATTACAAAGGTAATTAATGTGTTGGTTCCATTTTAAATGAATATCGAAAATGATGCCTAAATACTTAACTTCAGAGGACTCTTTAACAATCGGACATTTACACTGTATAAGACAACAATAAGAATTATGTAATTTAGTACTAAATATAGATGTAGGAGGTTTGTTATATTTTTCAGATAATGAGAATGAAATAATTATGGTTTTATTTTCGTTGATAGAAAGATAATTTATGTCAAACCATTTTTTATTAATTTAAGTCCATTATTTGAATTATTATATGCATCATACCAGGTTTTTCCACCAAAAAGTAAAACTGTGTCATCTGCAAAAGAATAGTGAACACCATTGTATTGTTGTAAGTCAATTTTTAATAAGTCATTAATATATATTAAAAATAGAATAGGGCCTAGAACTGTGCCTTGCGGAACACCTATATTAATAATTGAAGGTTCACTTGAATAAATGTCAATTTTCGTTGTTTGAATTCTGTCGTTAAGATACGATTTCATTAAGTTTAAAGCATTACCTTTAATTCCTAATAAGTCTAATTTCTCAATTAAATAATCTAGTAGTTGATATAGCGTCGCTAAATAACCAAATAAAACATCTCCATTACTGATTTGTATTTAATATGTAATTGAATTAAAGAGGATCGTTTCTACTAGTGTAATATACTGTCGATTGGTAAAAAAGAACTGGCACGAACTTTTTCCAAAATTTCATTTTCGACATAATTTGCCATGTCCTTAATCCGGCGGTTGATCGTATTGTCGGACAATGGTACCACATTGAATTTTTTTGGGTAAGATTCTTCAAGCGTGCTCTGTACTACATACTGTCTTTTAAGGGTTTGCAGAATAGTAGCTCCTCTTCTACAGATTCCCCATTAATATAACAAACGAAAAGTAAAAAAATGACTAAATTGGCAACATCAGTCGTTTCGTCAAGTTGAACCGCAAAAGAAGGACTGGCATGACCTCTTTCCAAAATTTTATTTTCGACATAATTTGCTATGTTTTTAATTCGAAAGTTGATCGTATTGTCGGACAATAATACCGTCACAGTCTGCTATATATAGTCACGAAGCTTCAGTTTTGAGGGTGCTAGAAACAATAGACTGTGACGATTCTATTTTGCATTGTCTGTAATGAGCAGATATTAGCGATCCTAGTAGTGAGCAACTATCCAATGTTTGCATATTTACTACGTATTGAGCTTCGCGACTGTATACAGGGTGATTAAGACCACCAGTAACAGTAATTTATGTCGGAAACCAGTGCATTAACATTTTCGAGACAAAAATATTTATCACTAAAAGCACATGTGAACTTCCACGTGAGCTTGATTTCATCTAAGAATCTTAATAGGAAGTAGTGTCAGTGGCGTATCCCTTTAAAATTTCAAACGGCAGTAGTGGCCAAATATGGTACCATTTGATAGAGCTCTTCAAAACAAACAACTTTCAGAGGAAACAATTTTATTAATTCCTAGTCTTTCAATGAGAAAATGTACAAAAAACCAATGAGTGATTCGGACCACCGTTGTCATTTATTTCGGAAACTAGTGCATTAAAATATTCGAGACAAAAATATTTATCACTAAGGCACACGTGAACTTTCACTTCAGCTTGATTTCATCAATCAATCTTAACAGGAAGTAGGGTCAGTGGCGTATCACTTTAAAATTTCAAATGGGAATCCGGTCAAATTTGGTACTATTTGGTAGAGCTCTTCAAAACAAACAACTTTCATAGGAAACGTTTTTATTAATTCCTAATCTTTCAATGAGAAAACGTACGAGAGGCCTGCCAGTCACTTGACCACGCCGAAGTATTAGGAGTCACTGACGGTGTTAGAACAAGAGTACTGATGTGTTCTGCTCAGAACGGCAGACGTTTGAACATTTGTAATAATTAATGGCATTGCCCAGTTTTCAGTAACATCTGTCAACATTAATTGTCTCTTTTACATTTTCGTATTGTAACATTTCTCAATATTGATGGCATTGTCTTTTCGTACGTTTTCTCATTGAAAGAGTAGGAATTAATAAAAACGTTTCCTCTGAAAGTTGTTGGTTTTGAAGAGCTCTATTAAATGGTACCATATTTGACCACTACTCCCATTTGAAATTTTAAAGTGATACTCCACTGATCCTACTTTTTGCCAAGATTCATTGATGAAATCAAGCTCAAGTGAAAGTTCACATGTGCTTTAGTGATAAATATTTTTGTCTCGAAAATTTTAATGCACTAGTTTCTGAAATAAATGACTGTTACGAGTGGTCTGAATTATCCTGCATACTAGATTGTTGTACCATATTGACTTTTTTATGAAAGATTCTACAAGCATTCACTCTGCTACATCATTTATACATGGCCGCACTAAATCTTCAGCTATTGAATGAGGTTCTGCAGTTTTAGCAATTCTGTAGCTAACGCGATAAGACGCTTCAAGAGCTTTCCCATTGCCATTGTTTGCAGCGGATACAATAGTAAAATGCGTTACAAGAGCAGTATGTTGAAGTTTTCATGTTCGAGGAAAAGTTTGAAAAAGCAAAACGTAATTGAGCTTTTTTAAGTTCCGAGAATTGAAAGAAAACATACCGCTCCTGTATCATACATTATTTTGTGCGAAGATCGTTTATTACATACCTGAAAGAGGAATTTCTAATTAGTTGCAATGAAATCTCCATCTTGGTTTCTGTTCAATGACGGCAAATTTGCAAAACAAAAATATCTATCTTCAACATTGTTGCTTTAAAATATTTTCTGTATTTACTATACTCCAGCAGCCATGATATACGTCTGTCTTTTTTTCCCCAAGTCTATGACGAGTCTGGAATCTTGTTGATTTTTTCACGGCTTCCTTAATGTTACTTGCATCACGAATGAAGTAACTTTAGTGGAGTTGTAGAGTTTACTTAATTTTTTGCAAATATTTAAAAGCAATAATTAACAGTGCAATTTAGGTGAAATTGCAGTGGTAAGTTTCCAATTTATAATTATTACTATATTGAACGTCTCTAAAAATAATATATTAAAAGCCTAAAGCAGTAAAATCAATATGTCACTTTAGCGGTAAGAAGAGGGAAATTGCTATGTGTGTTAGGTTGGGAATACTGAATGGGCAATTTTAGACTTTCCGCGGATTGGTTTTGTGCGGAAACCAAGCAAATACGCACGATATCGCACAAAAGTTGTTAAATCATTTTTCCACTCGTTAGCTTTTCGTGTAAAACATCAGCAGATTTGTTTACGTGGGTGGATTCAGTTAATTGAAGAGAAATTCCCTGTTTATACTGCAAATGATATTAAAATAATTAATTTTCAGAATTTAACTAATATATTTTTAAGAGCAGTGTCACCAAAAATAAAGACAAGTTTAGTGTAACAAAATACAAGCGATTCAGGTTCAGTAGGGGCCATGTTGATGAAGTTTATGTTGATACCACAACGAGTGGTATTATGCCATAATATTTCAGGGTATTGGAACCTAATGCAAAACCTGTAATTCCCTCCAAGAAAGCTTACAAAAGCCAGATTCCTGTAAGTGAAAAGAAATTTAATGATATGAAATCTTTGATGCAATTCTTACATAATGATGCTGTGAATTGCATTCAGTCACATATCGGTATAATGATGATGGACATTATGACCATGAATAGGTCAGTTTATAGGCTTTTTGTTTCTGTGTAATTTTCTGCCTTCAATGCGTTTCATTTATATAAACAAGTGAGTGATTTCAAATGTCTCACAAGTCCACAACCTTCAGATGTCGTTTAATAAGGTCTTAATGCAAAACTGATACAAAAGAACTTACTAAGCAATTGGATACTTTAAAGTAGAAAGGTGCAAAGTGCCAAAATCATAGAAATCGAAATTATTATGCAGAAAAGTGCAATGTACCTAGGAGGATGATGTATGAAAGAGGCTACATCCACTTGTGTTTCTTAAGCGAGATATTCAGATGTTACGTTGCCAGCACCATGCAGTTTCAGACGGTAAGCGCCCTGTTGAGCTGCATCATAGAATCCAATGGATCTTCAACAGGTCATGTTTGTGCCCAAACTTACACACAGCGAAATGTTTCACAGATGTCAGCTTTCACGTTATAACTTTGGAGTTTGTGCATGTTATACAATGCAGTCTTACATGTGTACAGTATGTGGGACGAAAGCATCGCGAGTAGAGGTGCCAATGAGATTGCCTCGTGTGTACTAAAACTGATGAATATGGACATAACAAACAAGAAGAATCTGATAACTGTGCAGCTGAAAACAAAAATCGTGTAATGGTTTTCATGTGTCTCTTTTTAGTTGCCATTGGCTCATTTGAGCATATAGAACAACGTTTCCTTCTCAGCGGCCACAGTTTCTTGCAATGCGATTCTGATTTCGCTTTGATTGAAAAACGACAGAAAGTGACAAAAGCCTTCATTCCTAGTGATCTGCTTAAAATCGTACAAGACTCTAAAGTTGTAAAACCATTTCAAACCGTTTCAATGCTAGAGTCACATTTCCTTAATATGCAAGATGTTGCTGATCAACTAATTTCCATCAAGAATTTGAATATTTCTAAGACATGTTGCATTCAATATTATGTTAGTAAAGCTGGTAGTGTTTCTGTGAAACAGTCCCATGACAATGAAGCAGTGCATACCATTAAAGTGCTTAAAAAGGAAAAAAAAAAAAAAAAAACATGAAAGATGTGCAGTCAGCATTGTTTCAAGTTAAGGCATAAAATAGGGAAATTACTGAAGAAAAGAAGGGGGATCTACTAGCAATAATTCCCTATCTTCCAAATCAGGAGCATAGGCAGTTCTACAGGCAGATCTGTGAGTAAAAATTGCTCCAGAATAGGAAAAAATAGGTATTGGACTTTGCACCATTCTACTGCAACTGTACCCATTACTTAACCCTTTTCACAATCTGTGTTATATAATTAAATATGAAGAAATAATGTATTTACATACCACTATTATTAATGAATAAACACTGTACTACTGCTGTTTTCCATCAGTAAAAAGAAAACATGACACAAATATGTGTACAATTATTCTTATAGCTACATTTTTTTATCTTATATCCAAAGTTTCATTTTGGCAATTTGCACCCTTCTACTTTAAGGGGAGTTGGTCATTATCGCATGCAAAATAATGGTAAAAATAGCCTATCTTCTAGCAGTCATAAATATAATAGTCTACTATTTATCAGTGGTTTTTCATTTTTTTTAGCTATGTGTGTATACATATTAAGCTTTAAAATGAAAAAGAATGGTGACGCTAGAGTAAATGTGTATTCTTGAATTAATTTTTTTAATTAAGTACAATTTTTTTTATAAATTCACTACATGTCTGTGATTAGGTACACTCCATTCACTTATTATAACACATATAGAATTGAAAATTTGACCACTTACTGCTAACAGATACTAAAACATACCCTACTAAAATTATTCATATATCTGCAATATTATGGGCATAGGGCTTATAGAAATCATCACCGTCAGTAAATTAAAAAAAAATTGAAGATTAGTATAAGCCCTACGCCAATAATATTACAGATATTTTAATAATTTTAGTAGGGTATGTTTTAGTATCTGTTAGCAGTAAGTGGCCAAAATTTTAATTCAATGTGTGCTATGATAAGTGAATAGAGTGTACCTAATCACAGGTATGTAGTGAATTTATATAAAAAATATGATTAAATTCAAAAATTAATTTAAGGGTAAGATTTACACTAGATTAACCATTCTTTTTTCATTTTAAAGTTTAATGTGTATACATATATCACTAAAAAAAATGAAAGAGCTGTGATATATAGTATTACATTTATGACTGCTTGAAGATAGGCTATTTTTTACCATTACTTTGCATGCGATAACGTCCAATTCCCCTTAAAGTATCCAATTATTATAATATCATTCTAAAATATGATACTTTAAAAATTAAGTTTGTTTTAAAAAATACATATTTATACTTTTTTTTGTTCACATCTTGAAAATTTTACTTCTCTGGACTTCCGCAGTTTTTGAACTCTCATTTCATATATGCTTGTTGACGCATTTCATGGAGACTTGCTAGTCATTTGCACCTATTTACGGAGCTGTTATTTCTATAATAATAAATATGAGTGGTTGCAGTGATCGAGACGGATATAAACATAAATAGGTATCGATAATGTGAAGAAAAATACGTTGCTAATTGAATACTCGCAATAAAATGAAATATGTGAGTTCGAAGGAAAATTATCGTAAATATATAGCTAAGATGGACATGGTAACGAATCACAAATAGTAAAATTACGAGATAAGCGTTTATAAATTATAGGGACACTATATTAGGAATGAACATGTCACCTAAAGAATCTATAGCTTACAGAATGCAAAGATAATCAAGTAGAGGAAAATATGCATTGATTACGCACAAATAAGTACACTTGTCTCCAGATATCCCCTCTCTCTTGAAGTGGTTCATTTAAAAAGTTAAAATGTTCAGTTATATCGGCCGTGAATACAAGATCACATTTCCAATTAATATTTGTGAGTTCTGCAACAAATTCTCCACTCATTTCCAGGAACAAATTAATGTCTTCCAATGATTTGAAAAATCTAAACAGAACTTTGCTACACTCCACAAAACTGGCTTCATTTATACACCGACGGATCCTTGATCTCCAGAGAACAAGGTGCTGGTACAGGTGTTACGTCCTGTCTCTTCTCACTTTGAAGATCTCTTGGATATTGAACAACAAGTTTTGATGGAGAAATCGTTGCAATAAGTGAAAGTCTCAGGAATCTTCTATTTCACATCAATAAATTTAATAATGCAGTTATATTGTCAGACTCCAAAGCAGCTATTCTATCAATAGTCTCTAAACACACACCTTCATCTCAAACAGCAGAAATAACTAAAATGCTCTCTCAATTAACATCACTCAATAAAAGAATTGTATTCCAATGGATACCATCCCATTGTGGAATCCTGGGAAACAAGAATGCGGATGCTTTAGCAAAGAAGGGCAGCACTGCTACTTACAGACCTGTTACTAAATCTACGTATTACTCTGTGAAAAGATTTATTAAATATACATACTTAGACTTCAACAAACAAAATGTGATAACACAATCGCAAAGGAAAAAATGGAACTCTCTGCATCAGAATCCACAGTTAATTCCCGATTTACCACGAAAATCGTCTGTAGCAGCATTAAGATTGGCAACAGGCCATGATTGTTTGGCCAAACACCTGCATAGAATTGGAATATATCAGTCCCTTAACTGTCCATTGTGCAACTCAAACCAAGAAATGGATTCGGAACACCTCAAAATCTGTGCTTCAATGGCTGACCATGATAATATCTTTGAAAAATATTGGAGTGCAAGAGGTCAAATGACTATTGTCAAACCCCTGGCATTAGAAAACAACAACAACATAAAAGAATTGTATTGCAATGGATACCATCCCAATGTGGAATCCTGGGAAAGGAGAATGCGGATGCTTTAGCAAAGAAGGGCAGCACTGCTACTTACAGACCTGTTACTAAATCTACATATTACTTTGTGAAAAGATTTATTAAATCTACATACTTAGACTTCAACAAACAAAATTTGATAACACAATCCCAAGGGAAAAAATGGAACTCTCTGCATCATAATCCACAGTTGATTCCCGATTTACCACGAAAATCGTCTGTAGCTGCATTTAAATTGGCAACAGGCTTTGATTGTTTGGCCAAAAACCTGCATAGAATTGGAATATATCAGTCCCTTAACTGTCCATTGTGCAACTCAAACCAAGAAATGGATTCGGAACACCTCAAAATCTGTGCTTCAGTGGCTGACCATGATAATATCTTTGAAAAATATTGGAGTGCAAGAGGTCAAATGACTATTGTCAAACGCCTGGCATTAGAAAACAACAACATTCCATTAAGAAGTTTGTTGCTTCCCACTCAGAATTGAAATTGTCTATTGACGTCAAAGGCCTTCCCTTTAACAGGTTTCTTTCCATTACAAACAGCCACCACTGCTTCCGAGGACAAACTGTACGCATCCAAAGCTCCGCTCGCACTGAGCCCGCCCACAGCATCGCCGGCAGCCAGTTGGTTGCCACTGACGTAAATGGAAGTGTCCTTCATCAGACACGACCCACTACTTTGCTATTGTCGTTTACCAAGTTCAAGATTCGTTATAATACTGGAGGCAGCTTACTTTGTCTTGCTCAGTATACGTTTCCAAGCAATTTGAATCGTATACAGCAGCGGTGGCGAAAATGTGATCGTGCGCCGAGCCACTGTGTAAGCTGCAACGTGCATAGCACCTATGGAGGGAGGCGGACACCCGAAGGGGTAGTGAAGCAACTGTCTGACATTAACGGTTTTTCATTTTCCTTACGTCAAGCACTTAAATAAAATTATATACAGTACAAGGCTACAAACTAATGTTTAGTACGTGTAACGAAGAAAGAAATGAACAATAAAACATAGGACACAATATCACAACCTAAAATTAACTTTCTTCAGAATGTCTCTGCGACAGAGTTTCAAAATTAGGAATTATGTCACTTACTGCCAGTCGTAGTTGATCACGAAGGTATTTGTCTGTCAATCGTGATCTACATTTGGTTTTTACTATTTTAATTGTTGAAAATAATTTTTCACAAACGTAAGTTGTAGCGAACATGACTTCAACAGAGCAAGCGAAAGAACGAAGCTTCAAATATTTATTTTTTGCCAAAGATTTGAAAAGTTCAACATCTGTCAAGTCCTTACATCTAGCTTTCATTTAACATCACATTGTAAATATGTGAGTTTAAATTGAAGATCTAACCGCATTATTCGTACATATGCTGAAAAAGGATCGACGTACAGAGTTGATGATGATGATGATTATGTTGATGATAACAACAACAACAACACTTAACCTTTTAATGTTTCATCAGTAACATGTAGTAACTTATAATGCCGTTTTATGTTATACAACCGTTTTCCTAGTAATACTTGTGAACCAATCATACATTTAATATTCTCATCATATTGTCAGCAAAAAATGCGTCCTCCCATCCTACTTGGAACTTTCGTTTTTATAGATTTACATGGTTTCGAAAGAGACATTGCGACGATACGCCACTCGCAGGTCAGAGACAAATATACATGGAAAGGAGTTCGACTCCAGTGAGTGAGAGGGTGGGGGTTGTAGGTAGGAAGCAAGGGAAATGCACTGCGAGCGACAATGTGCTCGTGAGTCGCATTTTCGCAGCGGCTGGTATACAGATAAAACTTCAAATCTTGAAGCAGTGTCCAAGTACACTACTGTCACGTAAGATTGTCGCTGAGCTGACCTTTTTCGACTATTAAACGCATTTTTCCGTACACGTTCCACATTTCTGGTCTACGTGCTCTTTTGACACCCACGATAGCACATTATTGTGATTAGATATATTTCGTTTATGAAATTTCAATCGGAAACCACGATGCTATTGCGCAGCAATTGACTCTATTTCCATAAACATTTTTCCCGTAACAATATGGTGTTGTGGCCCCATGTAAAACACACGACAAACTTTTGCTCATAAACTGTCAGGTATTTTTGTTGCACCCAGTATTTTCTTTGCCCTGGTTATGGTAAACATTAATAGTTCAAGTTCTTTGTTTTGTGATTATGTAAGATTATCATCAAGCGGAAACCTGTGATTATTTGATACCACACAATTAGCAACCACTTAAACGTTCCACGCAATTATGGGTATTCTACAAATCCTCTGCCAAGTTTATTTTAATAATTTGTGTAGGGTTTTTGCAATTAAACACACTTCTTAGAGTTGGTTCTCTCCAATAGTTAGCTTAATGTACGAAATATTCTTATCACGTTGATATTGTTAAGTGACCTAAGTTCTGAACTGTCAGTCAAGTTACAGCGAGCTCAGAATATGTGCGTCAGATACGTGTGCAACATCCGACGATATGATCACATATCACCGTCCTTCGCAAGTCTCTCGTGGCTCCGACTTAAAGAACATAGAACTTTACACTCTTTGTCTTTACTCTTTCGAATTCTGCACACCTCAACACCAAATTACCTTTCGTCTCGTTTCTCTTATCTATACTCTAACCACGACGTAAATACCAGATCACTTATCTGTGGCACGCTAAGTATACCTCTTCATAGGACATCTTGTTATTCATCATCTTTTACAATATCCACCTCGCGTCAATGGAATTCCTTGTCACAAAGTATTAGGGGCTGCAAGACAACAAACAGCACAGCTTAAAAGATAACCTTATTAGCATTTCACTACTGATTTAAACTATCACTGACAACATTGTTGCTTCTTTCTTTAGACATCATCCTGATAGTGCTGTATTTTCAAAATTGTCTCATAATAATCTCTTTCTATTATCTAATATTATTTGAAATATATTAACATTCTATGTATTTTATTTTAATTCTGCTACACAGTTTATTTCAGTGTTTAATTAATAGTTCCTAGTATTTTGTTGTTTAATTCGTAAATAACACTTGTATACATGTAACTCTAATCTAAATCAAATTGTTGAATTCTTTATAAGTTCATGCATATGTATATACACTTTTCGCTGATTGAGTGGAAGAGAAGGCCTTACGGCCTTAACTCTGCCAGCTAAAATAAATCATTATTATTATTATTATTATTATTATTATTATTATTATATACTGTGAAGTTTAAATCTTTCTTTCTTTAAGAATTACTTGTGAAAGTAATTGGCACTTGAATGTGTTAATAGGCCATTTTTTGTTTTATTTTCAAAATCGTGTCGCGATCCCCCTTACTTCTTTACATGACCTCCCAGGGGGTCGCGACCCATACTTTGGGAAACGCTGGGCTATAGAATGCCATGTCACGCTTTATGAGTGGAGAAGAGTTTATAGCCAATGGCAGAAGTTGATCCAGATAAATGCAAGGCAGGTAACAACACTCATATTAGCATCAATGAAATTGTTGATTTCATTTCACCGACATCAACCTGGAATGTGGCATTCTTAATAACTTGAAAATGGAAGGTCGGCACACAGCTAGCCCCCATGTGTACGCGTCGGCTCAAGTGGAAAAGCGGTCGTGCTATAATCTCCTTAAATATTTGCACACGAGTTGGTGCTTTTAAGGAAAACTTTTTATCTCGAGATAATGTGCTGTTCACATCTAGGAAGAGGTTTATAACCTTTTCTGTCAGCCAGTGTAGAGCGTGCACCAAGCTGTAGCTTGCCTGGCGGAAGGAAATTGGAATATATCACACCTTTTATATACACATTTCATAGATCATAGAATCCCAGCTTTAAGATGTGCAATAAGTCAAAACATACACAAAAATATACAATACATAGGAAGCGTTTTTATTGAAATATAAAATGCTTTAAATTTAGGCCTATTATTAATATCACTGGTACCTGTATTATATACTTTTTTCCAAGAATTATTTTCCATTCTTAAATTTGAAAGATTAAATGATTCAGCATTTACTGAATTAAAAAAAATGATAGATTCAGAATTTACAGAATTAAAAAGATAAATAGATTCAGAATTTAGTGAATTAAAAAATTGATAGATTCAGAATTTACAGAATTAAAAAGATAAATAGATTCAAAATTTACAGAATTAAAAATATCAATAGATTCAGTATTTACAAATCTAGAAGATCAATAGATTCAGAATTTACAGAATTAAAAAGATCAATAGATTCAGTATTTACAGAATTAAAAAGATGAATAGATTCAGTATTTACAAATCTAGAAGATCGATATATTCAGAATTTACAGAATTAAAAAGATCAATAGATTCAGTATTTACAGAATTAATAAGATCAATAGAGTCAGTATTTACAAATCTAGAAGATTGATAGATTCAGTATTTACAAAATCTAAAATATTGATAAATTTGATATTTAAAGAATTTAAAAGATCAGTAGATTCAGTATTTACATAATTTAAAAGATTGATAGGTTCGACATTTACAAAATTTAAAAGATTAATAAATTCAGCATTTACAGAGTTCAAAAGAATAACAGATTTAGCATTTACAGAATTAAAAATATTAATATTTATATACTTATTTACTTACTTACTTACTTACTTACTGGCTTTTAAGGAACCCGGAGGTTCATTGCCGCCCTCACGTAAGCCCGCCAGCGGTTCCTATCCTGAGCAAGATTAATCCAGTCTCTACCATCATATCCCACCTTCCTCAAATCCATTTCAATATTATCTTCCCAACTACGTCTCGACCTCCCCAAAGGTCTTTTCCCCTCTGGCCTCCCAACTAACACTCTATATGCATTTCTGGATTCGCCCATACGTGCTACATGCCCTGCCCATCTCAAACGTCTGGATTTAATGTTCCTAAATATGTCAGGTGAAGAGTACAATGCGTGCAGTTCTGCGTTGTGTAACTTTCTCCATTCTCCTGTAACTTCATCCCTCTTGGCCCCAAATATTTTTTTGTAAGAGCTTCATTCTCAAATACCCTTAATCTTTGTTCTTCTATCATAGTGAGAGTCCAAGTTTTGCAACCATACAAAACAGCCAGCAATGTAATTATTTTATAATTTCTAACTTTCAGGTTTTTTGACAGCAGACTAGACGAGAAAAGCTTCTCAACCGAGTAATAACAGGCATTTCCCATATTTATTTTGCGTTTAATTTCCTCCCGAATGTCATTTATATTTGTTACTGTTGTTCCAGGGTATTTGAATTTTTTCCACCTCTTCGAAGGCTAAATCTCCAATTTTTAAATGTCCATTTCGTACAATATTCCGGTCGCTTGATCTAATAAATTTAGAGAGAATTTTGTTATGTATCTTCAGCGTTTCCATAGCTTTTGTCAGTTGAAGCAGTAATTAGGAGAGGGAGAGACCGATTTATTAGCGAAGTGATATCTCCATATTTGTATTACATGTATTCGCGGGGATGTTCTGGCGACTTCGTTAGAATTAGCTTCCCCACACAGGTGTTTCGTCACTTGTCAGCATCGGACAGATTTAGGGCCACCTTGAGCGGGGTTTCGTATAGAGACTCGATGAAGCATAAAAGCCGAAGTCGGACTAGACCCGTGGGAAAGATACCGCCAAGCTTGGGTTTTCCAAAGAACGGGTATTCTTGTGAGATATACAAACTAATTTGAGGTTATGGGAAATCCAAAGTCTAAATTTAGAGATGACATATTTCGCGCCCAATAAGAAGAGATCTTGGTCCAGCTTATGAGGTCACTTTGGACCAATAGGGAATAGATTTTAGGCCAGTTAGTGACGTAGTTTTTAGCCAATAGGATAGTTAGTTTTAGCATAGGATAAGTTTTTATAAATAAGGGTGACGGGGAGCGGAGATAAAAAAAAACAACTTCACATCGTGTCGGCGGCCCTACATACAGGGCACAATAACTACTTCGTTTGGTGTCGACAGGACTACTATTTCGCTTCGTGTCGACACAATCACAACATCTCATCGTGTCGGCGGCCCAACTTAATAGTCTTTCTTCAGGCGAAGACTCGATAGATTGAACTTTGTCATCGGCGAGACTACTCGCCAACGTTTAGGAGCTTCGATCGTAGTGTACGGGACAGAGTATTGAATTTATAGTATCGGATAGAGCTTATTCAGAGCTGCAACTGAGTCTATACAGAATTGCGACCAACGATTGAATTATAAGTCAGCCGGAAATACATACTCTAGGGTTTACCAAGTGAATACGACAATAAACTTATAGTTTTGGAATTTACACTGCCTTTTATATAAGTAGCCGGCTTGGGATTATTCCCGACATCAACCTACACCACAACCGTACCTCGGCTACCCTGAGTGAATCTCACGCAACACCGAGACGCACCCACCCTCAAATGGCGCCCAACGTGTAGTCACAATAACGACACCACCCACAAATGGCGTCCAACGTGGGACCTCAACAACGATACCACCCTCAAATGGCGCCCAACGTGGGGCCACAATAACGACACCACCCACAAATGGCGTCCAACGTGGGACCTCAATAACGACATCCACCCACAAATGGCGCCCAACGTGGGGCCACAATAACGACACCACCCACAAATGGCGTCCAACGTGGGGCCTCAATAACAACACCACCCACAAATGGCGCCCAACGTGGGGCCACAATAACCACTCACCCTCAAATGGCGTCCAACGTGGGACCTCAATAACAACACCACCCACAAATGGCTTCCAACGTGGGGCCACAATAACGACAACACCCACAAATGGCGTCCAACGTGGGGCCTCAATAACAACACCACCCACACAGTGCCCTATTTTCTGTAGTGTCTATAGGCTATGTTTATTCCTTTTTTTAGTTAATCGTCATTGTTACCCCTAAGTAAAGAAATCTTTTCACGTTGTTCAGTCCTCGACTTTCCTGTGTCCAAGAACGTGGTGCTTGAGGTTAGATGAACACGAGGCAGGCTCTAAAGTCTAATTAAGAACGAAAGAAAAGAGAAAAGAATATTCGAGGTCCATATACAGGGACATCACTTTATTTTTACTAACATTTTTAACATTAACCTGGCTATACTCGGAAACACTGTTACCCCATTCCATTAAAGGAGTTTGGTTTTACTAGTGCAATATGTAAACAAATGATTTTACTAGCTATAGGAGGAGAGAAAAGTAGTGTATCCATTTATGTTACAGGGAAATAAAGTATTACGATTTTCAGTTTGGTCATTACTTTACAGTATTTTATCAAAAAACAGTAGAATAGTAAAAATTTTTTCCACAAACTCAAGTCTTCAGGCGGTTATATACATTAAGTAATGCCTACTTTATTCAGCATATTACTAATCTAATTTATTCCTAAGAATTTTGTGAGCACTTCCGTAAGAAACCCCAATTTCTAGAGCTAACTTCTTGACCGACTTATTAGGACCTCGCTGCATCCTTTCTCTAGCATCTTCTACAGCATCTTCTGTCACCTTTGTTGGCCATATTACACTTTTCTTCCTTTCTGTACACTCTGTTGCTCTAAATTTATCTACCAGATTAATGACATTTCTACGAAAATATTCCGTAATGATATAATCAGGGAATTGTGAAGGAAAAAAAAAAAGAAAAAGAAAAACTGTTGTTCACATTCGGTTACATTGTAATTCCAGTTTCCATCATCGTCCTTCATACCTACAAATAGTAAAACAAAACTCTTGTATAAATAATGCTGTTAAGTACCGTACCATATTATAGGGTACCATACTTTCGGTAACTCTAATCTTCACTTGTGCTCAGTCCACACAGATAAATTCAGTTATGCTACACACTATACTTGTGTGAAAATAAACTTCAATAATATAAACTTTTTCTTCTATAGAAAATGCAACATATTTCTGAAACACTCTGTACTCTGTACTGTTTATTTCACTGCTAGCAACAGCGGCCGTAAGTTTGTGTGACTGACGTTAGCAAGGACATTAGTGAAAGGGGTGGGAGTCAAGTACATTTAGAAACGCAGGTACAATAAAGATTGAAGTAAAAATAAAATGATGTCCCTATTTTATGTGATAAGCGAATATGCCAAGAAACAATTTTTAACGTAACCTTGAGGGATGTCAAATTTGATTACAGTGATCTTGAAGGTCAGGGAGTGAAATAAATTACAACGTACAATGATGCTTTGCACTTCAGTCACAGAACGTGAGCCAGTGATATGTAGGTTAAGGAAATTCACAGTTTGTGGTTAGCTTTTTAAGTGCTTTGATGTAGTAGTGGGTTGTGTTCAGAATTCAACCAATAGTTTATAAAGACACGTGATAAAGCAGCGCGCCTGAGGTCGCATACATTTCTTATAAGCTTTGCCCTGGTCAGAGGCGCGGAGGCTGAATGCAAACAAGCTTGCACACAACTTCTCTTTTTTCCTTTCTGTGTTTGTCTTGTGTCTCCCCCTCTCTACTCAACTTTTCCCTCCTCATCATCAAGCCAGTCTTTACACCTATCGCAGAATAAACAGATAATAAATAGGTCATGTTCATGGGTGGGCAACTCGTGCTCTCAAAGTGTCAAAACAACTTCAGGGCAAGTAGAACGGACTCCGAAGGCCTACTAGTTGTAAACTGTAAGCGGTTCTTGCAAGACGCATGTTCCCTCGCGTCTGTAGTATGTGGCGGCTCGTTTTAAGTGAAAAACAATATAATCCCTAGATCAGGCCTGCACAAGGTTTGCACTCTCCGAGCCGGCTCACAGCTCATGAGCGGAATGCAGATATTAGCTGCGCTCCTTATAAGGGTGGACTGGAAGAAGGGGTGGATCTGGTACAAAATGTACACAAAAGGAAGTACTATTACGAGTGTTTATTAAAAGAATCCCCGTTCAGTGCTTGCAAAACTACCTTGGACTATTATTAATTAATAAAGAAATATTTATTTTAAAGAAATAATATAAATTCTATAATGTACAATATCATTTTGTTATATTTTTATTTATCAGTACATCAAAACGAGGCTTTATGCTGTTGGCAGCTGAAAGGAACAGTAGCCTACTGATCATAATGAAACATCAGTTACAGATGTTCGATGTCTGCCTTTATTAAAGTTGATTATAGAAAACAGTTGCTCACAAATATAAATGTTGAGCCAAACATAGCAATCATTTTCACAGCCAGCCTGTGTAGTCGTGGATATTATTGTTAATGTTTAGTCTTGTGAAACTCAACCAGGCTAGTAGTATTATTCAAACGATCTTTAGCCCTTAGGTCACATTGAAGATCAATAAGTTCGAGCTGTAAATCGTTAAATGTTAAATGTTACTTTCCGTCTTTTACATTCCTCCATACTGTACTGTAGCAGTAGGTAAGCAACGTGAAACAGTTACTGAGAATAGGCCTACACACTGCACTCCACTAGGTAGCTGAGTGGTCGTTTCCCTCTCCTCTACCTATTGGAAGTCTATGTCATTCTGACGTATCTTCCTCTCCGTCCCGGCGAGCGATAAACAAAGCTCTCGCGCTCCGAAGGAGCGCGCGCGCTCGTTGAGCGCTGTTTGTGCAGGTATGCCCTAGATCATTTCCCTTTAGTCATGAGTCGAAAGAGAGAGATTTTTTCGTTAATAAGGGAGGTAAAACTTGTACTATGTTGGGTATATTACACTTGCTTACGCATGACATCTTGTTACAAATAAACACAGTGAAGTTTTCAGTAAAGAAATACAGTCTAGATCTGATTTAGAGCAGCTAAAGGTAAAAATGGGATATCAACAAGGTGCGACTGATATCAAATATCGTTAGAACGTTGTGCGTGCGAGTTACAGAATTGTGCGACATATGATCGACTAGCTAACAAGCAAACATTCTGATGGGGGCAGATAAAAATCTTATTTTTTTTTTCTTTCACTATGTTATTATGTCGAAAGAAATGATTATACAAATTTTAGCCACTCGACCGCAAATACAGTAGCGTGAAAATTAATCCGAACAACGTAATTACTTATGCAAAAACACTCAAACGGGATAAAAAAAAAAGGATCTAAGACGTACCTCAGTAATCTATGTGGCCTCCCTTGTTCCTAATAACAGCTCTGAGACGATTTGGCATGGATTCCACTAATCTCCCACAAATATTCTTCATTTCTTCATCGCGAAACCATATATCAATGAGGGCAGAAATCATCTTCTCCTTTGTAGAACAATCCATTTTTTGCATTCTTCTCTAGCAAATTGACCACAAGTTCTCAATGGGGTTGATGTCGGGTGAGTTGCCTGGCCAGGGGAGTACCTGAATATTCTTCTTGTTGAAGAATTCTGTAGTGTTTCGAGACGTATGGCATGGTGCCAGTTCTTGTTGGAACACACCTCTGCCATCCGGAAATGATTTTTGCAGTTGGGGTACGATTCTGGTTTCCAATAAGTGAATATATTTGTCAGAATTTATCATTCCCTTGATAGGTATTAATGTTCCAGGGCCTTCATGTGTAAAACAACCCCAAAACATTACTTTAGGGGGGTATTTGGGTGCTTGTTGGAGATGAGCTGCTGTTACTTTTTCGGATCCTTTCCGTACGTAAGAAACACGGTGGCCGTGGACCTCGAAATGAGACTCATCGGAAGAAAGTACATTCTTCCAATCATTCACTGTCCAGTGTTGATGTAATTTTGCCCACATTATGCGGTTTTTTGCACATAACAGGGGTTAGCAGTTGCTTCTTAATAGGCTTACGAGCCCTTCGTCCAACTTCCAAAAACCTACGCCGCACTGTTGTGACGTGAATATTCGCCCCAGTGGTAGCCATTAACTCACGGGTTAAGACGACAGCAGTCAGTGTAGGATTTAATTTACTTTTCCTGACAATTAAGCGATCATCTGCAGGTGAAGTCTTCCTTTTCCGGCCACAGTGTCCTATTTTCTGGGGTGTGATGGATCCAGTCTCCCTGTATCGTTTTATGATCGAATTAATAGTAGCCATACCGATGTGACATTCTGCAGCAATTTGCCTCTGTGTCATAGGAGAATGCTCTGCTAATGTTATAATTTTAGACCGTTTTCGTGGAGTTGTATCCATTTGTGAAGACGACAGAATGTACACAGGATTGCAGTATTAAGTCTTCAACACAACTGAAATGGTTATAAGTACAAAGCGACAGGAAAAATGTCACATATTATAAAAAAAATAATGACAGACCTTCAACAATGGAATTACACGTACTACAGATGCCAATTAAAGCGGTGTGAGCAGCTGTGAGGCCAACAATGGCAGAAAGTTTAAAAATATGTTGTGTTCGGATTAATTTACACGCTACTGTACGAGGGCCGCCGTAAAAAAACCCAGGGGCCGTTAACAGAAAGAAAACATGATTACAGTAGAAAAATTTATTGGAATAGTCACAGCAAATGTTGAGGTATTTTTCAAAATATTCCCCACCGGCAATGAGACATTTGTCTTATCATGCGATCGACAGAGGTGCAGGCGTCAGTCAAACGCTGGTTCCGATCCCAGGCGGCTGACTGCTACTACACAAGGATACAAAAATTGATTCTATGGTATGACAAATGTCTCAATTCCAGTGGGGGATATGTTGACAAATAGCGCAACAATTGCTGTATCTGTTTCAATAAATCTTTTCATGCAATTGTGCATGTATTCTGTAAATAGCGCCAGGGAAAATCACTTTCTGGACGGCCTCGTAATTGCGGTCGAGTGGCCAAAATTTGTATAAGGACTTCTTTTGACATTATTAACATGGTGGAAGAATAAAATTTAACTTTTTTATCTGCCCCCATCAGAACGTTTGCTTGAAAGAGTATTTATGGATAAATTGTGAAATATGGTAATATAATGTAAAAAGTAGACAACTTTACTCTCTTTGACTATAAACTATCTTGAAGACTGATAGGAATTTTTTTTATCAAATATAAGATCCTATTTCAAGACCTAAGCAGAATTCATTGGTAAGTTTTGCAGAAACAGTGACAATTGACAATGAATCGAGATTATTCTGAAATCCTTTTGGCTTACAGCCTATAGAAGATCCTGAAAGTTTATAGCTTGAATTGATAAATCTACAGAACAGCACGCCACTCAGATTCCAGCAAAATTAAGAATCGAACTGTTCGTAATGCTAAGTCAAATTTTCCAAATAGGATTCTTTGCTTCCATTATATATTGTATGTGCCTGAGGCAGAGTTTAATACAAAAAAGAAGTGTAAAAGATCTCGATGTACGTACAGAAAGAGCTCAGATGTAAGTTTATTTCATCTGCCGTGACATGTAAAAATACTTCCTTTTGTGATTGCGAATACAGACTATTACCATTCTGAGAACAGAGGAATATTCTTTAATGTATAAAGACTTGCAAATTCTCGGGTTCTATGTTTCAAATAAGACATATGATAATAAATATTAACAAATAGTGTAATAATAAATAAGTGTTGCAGCTATATTTGTTGTATCTTGAAAATGTTGTATTCAGTTTGTGTCTCCAGTACTAAACTAATTTACAAAGCTAGGAAATAATATAATTTTGTTTGCCAGGCTTATGTTGCAGATATGTGTCTTAAATATACGGAGGTGTAAAAAAACACAAAATTCGACCCTTGGCGGGCTCGCCCTTCTCTTACGGATCACAACAGCGAGACATTGTATTATATGATAAGAGAAGTTCTAGTCTACTATTAACTACACTTAAATTATTACAGTTATGTAAAAAGTAAAATAGTGAACGGATCGTTCATAATGAACAAATCATTGAACTGAACGAAAACAATTTTGATTCAGTACACGAAATGAATCGAATCCTTTGTAAATCGAAAGTTCAGTAGATCGTCTTCTCGGTTCCCGCTCCTTATGAATTCTTTTCTACAATGAATCTTGTGAATCATGGTTACTTCATCGTTATATATCAGCTAGGTTCACTTTGATTACGGATGGAAGGAACGACGTTGAAAAGAGTGAAACAAAGCGATAAACGCAATCAGCGGAGTTTGCGACGTCTGGTGCTTCAAAAAGGAAGCTAATTAACATCATGACGATGAATAGAAGTTTTCAATGTTATTTTTTTATTTAAATTCATTTTTTGATAATGACTGCCTATTTTGTTAAAGTTTTGATACGGGAATAAAATAAAATTAATGACTTTCGCAATATTTATGTGTATATTTAATTACCACACCAACCCAGGGAAAATTAGAATTGAGATATTGGCGAAATTTAAAATATACAGGTCAACTTATTCATAACTAGCCGTACCCGTGCGCTCCGCTGCACCCGTTAGAAATAAATATAAAGTAATTACATAATTAAAATAGGACATTTGATCCAGGGAACATTCGTGTTTGATAGAGGGATAAATCGTTTAATATGTTACTTAATTTAAATTGCATCCAAATAATTAACATGCGATCATTTTGGTCCAGAGACACTCACTTGGTGCAATGACAATTCCCTTAATTTCTTAATTTTCATAACATGCAACCATAGTTTAATGAAGATTGACATCATTTAGATTTAATGTGTATACTTTATTTTACTTGTTATAGGTTTCCATTGAATTATGGTAATAACTTAATTTTTACCCTCGTTTTCTACGTATTCAGTAAATGACGCTTGGCCCACTATGGTTCTGAACCCTTCAAATAAATTAAATTATATTACATAATATTACATATTATATTATATATTATTATATTATTATATTATATTATATTATATTATATTATATTATATTATATTATATTATATTATATTATATTATATTATATCAGAAGTTACTGTAATAACATTATAGCATTATGTCCATCTAGAGAAACTACACTTTCCAATGGTGAAATAATAATTAATTATACAAATCGGTTAATTTAGCTTCCGATATTAATTCATACAAACACAGAAACATTCTCTGTAGGCTATCTTTCATAGCTTTCGATTGTTGCTGTCCAAGGCCCCTTATAGACGAAGTCATTTGTTTGTTAATTCATTACACGGCCTTAGATGGCAGTTATTTTAATTTTAAAACTCATTTATCTCATTAAATATCAGTCCTATCAAAATTTTTCAAGGGATGAAACTTATCGCAAATTATTTTTAAAGAACCGTTTGTTATGTAACATTTTTCATGAAAATTAATAATGAGGGAGATATTTCGATTTATTTAATTCAGGTCCCCTGATAACCCCCCTTTTAAATAATGTATTTTTAATGCAATATAGCCTAAAATCTAAGTTACAACGAACTTAATTTATATTCCAATGTTCATCGAAATCGGTTCGGCCATTATCGCGTGAAAAGGTAACAAACATACAGACAGAGAGACAGACAGACAAACAAAAATTTCAAAAAAAGCGATTTTCGGTCAGGGTGGTTAATTATATATGTTAGGACCAATTATTTTTGGAAAATCGAGAATTACCAGAAAAATTTCGGCTACAGATTTATTATTAGTATAGATTATACCTCGAAGTTATTCACTTCGATACGAACGCTATTATTGCTTATCACGTACTTAAAAATATCATTGTCCTAAGTAGAGTAAGACAATTTCTGAACGTTTATGAAATAAAAGTGTGCCTGAAGTCTAAGAATATGAAAACGAACCTATAGGAAAACACAAAGAACCAAACTTGTGAATAGTAAAACACAAATATTTTGCCATTTTTAGATCATTTGCAAAGAATGAAATGTAAAAAAAGAAAAAATTACGAAAGAACAGGCACTTATTTAATGTTCACTTGTTTCTATTTCTTACGTTTATGTAGTATGTTCTTAATAATTTTGTTATAACAAATGTCAATTAACTCGATCACGAAGATGACAGTCTTCATTTCTTACCACGTCTATTTTCTACTGATTCAGTCAACTGCAAAGTGCTGTCACCTAGTGAAGAAAAAGTGAACGTGAAGCAATTATTATAGTTTCGAACGGATGATATCGCTGAATGACAATGCAACTCCATTCTTCATACTGATCTTGGATCATCTCTGAATAAAATAATTGAATAAAATGAACAAATACCTTTAGTGAATCATTGCAACTGACACGTTTCTCCCTAATGAATCAGACACCAAATTTCTAGATGACACATATATGAGCGGAATAGCGGTAAAGTTCGTAATCGGGTACATACTGTATTTAACTGATGTGCGTAGCAACCAGTGAAAAGGGCATTTTTATCTCTCTTTCCAACCCTAATCGATCTCTCTTGACATCTCAAAACAAGAGCACAATCATAACTTCGACCAATGAGCTTTTCGGATATCACATTTTCATTGTCTAGATAAATAAAGATGGCATCACTTGTACTTCTTCTGCACTGTGGTTGGTTAGTCGGTCGGTAGCTAGTGGTTCTTTTTGGTTGAACGACACTAAAGAATCTTTTACTTATTTTCTTCAATAGCTGATGTCGAATTAACATATAAACTAGATGTGATACAGATCCATAGTCAGTTGTTTCATCAACTTCTCTCACTGTGTACTTTGTGTTAATTCAGTTCTTAATCAATTAAGGCAAACTTCATAGTTCGAGATCACCAATGCATTTTTAATATTTGACATACGTATATTTTTTAAATGTTGCTTGAAGACATTGTCGAGCTTGATACTAGACTAACTACTCATATAAAATTCCAGGATTGTTTCTTTAGTTAGTTGTTTAATAACGCTGTATAAACGACTAGGTTATTCAGCGTTGATGGAATTGGTAATAGTGATATGGTAAGTGGAGAGATGAGACCGATGATTCGCCACACATTACTTGACATTTGCTTAGGGTTGGGAAAAACCTTGGAGAAGACCCAACGAGACACTCCGTTTAATCGGAAATCGAATCCACGTGTAAAACACGTCTGCCGCCTGAGTTACATCAGCGGCTGCAGTATTGTTGGAATTCCGAAACTGGACTCAAATACAATTACCGCTTTCTGAAATACAATTTGACTTAACTGATAGGTAAAATTGAAGTTTTCTAAAATACAATTGACTGAACTGATATACAATTGACGCCTTCTGAAATACAATAGACTAAACTACTGATATACAATTCACGCTTTCTGAAATACAGTTTGACTTAACTGATATATTTTTATTTTTTATTTTAGTAAGTTGTTTTACGACGCTTTATCAACAGCTTAGGTTATTTAGCGTCTGAATGAGATGAAGGTGATAATGCCGGTGAAATGAGTCCGGGGTCCAGCACCGAAAGTTACCCAGCATTTGCTCATATTGGGTTGAAGGAAAACCCCGGAAAAAAACCTCAATCAGGTAACTTGCCCCGACCGGAAATCGAACCCGGGCCACCTGGTTTCACGGCCAGACGCGCTGACCGTTACTCCACAGGTGTGGACTTAACTGATATAAAATTGCCGCCTTCTGAAATATAGTAAAGTAAACTGGTTTACAAATCACGCTGTCTGAAATACAATTTTACTTAACTGATATAAAATGGAAGCTTTCTGAAATACAATGTGACTTAACTGATATACAATTGAAGCTTTCTGAAATAAAATAAACTAAACTGATATACAATTGACGCTTTCTAAAATACAATTGACTGAACTGATATAAAATTGAAGCTTTCTTAAATACAATAAACTAAACTGATATAAAATTGCCGCTTTCTGAAATACAATTGACTGAACTGATACACATTTCGCGCTTTCTGAAATACAGTTTACTGATCTGATATACAAATTGACGCTTTCTGAAATACAATTGACTGAACTGATACACATTTCACGCTTTCTGAAATACAGTTTACTGATCTGATATACAAATTGACGCTTTCTGAAATACAATTGACTGAACTGATACACATTTCACGCTTTCTGAAATACAGTTTACTGATCTGATATACAAATTGACGCTTTCTGAAATACAATTGACTGAACTGATACACATTTCACACAATTCTGAAATACAATTGACTGAACTGATACACATTTCGCGCTTTCTGAAATACAGTTTACTGATCTGATATACAAATTGACGCTTTCTGAAATACAATTGACACAACTGATATACATTTGACGTTCTCTAAAATACAGTTGAGTGAACGGATATACAATTGATGTTTTCTGAAATGCATTTGATTTATCTGATATACAAATGATACATTTGGAAATATACCTGGAAAAATGTAAATATCAGTTACCACTCTTTAAATACTCTTCACAGACATTAATAGGTTGATTGGAATTCCTTCTTGCGCAGCGAACTTGCTCAAAACATGGAATGCAAAGCGTTTTACGTTTGAAGAGGAATTCCGAAAAACAAGAGATCACATTTTGTAAAGTGTGCCATGTGGACAATAGGGAAGACAAAATATATTCCATTGTTAACATCAAGACAGAATGGCAACTTGAAATCTAATAATAATAATAATAATATTAATAATAATAATTAAGGCTTGCCTTCAACTTCCGGATAACAATGTCGCGAATTGTGTTTTATCCTAGTACATGCCAATTACCAAAGTAGGAAATAAGTAGGCCTATACAGAAGGTTAAGTCGAACATTTGAAGTGTACGCCTTCAAAAATAAATTTCTGTACACGAAAATATATTTTAATAAATATGCATAGTATGGACAGCAGTTGCTACTTTATACATTTTGCATATACTTGTAAAAGAAAGCATTAGAAACATAAATTACAAATTGAAGTATTACGACATATTGTATACATTGTTAGCTCCTTCAAAATTTCTTTGCACTGAATTACGTGTTCGGAAATAGTGTAAATACTTTCAGGAAATAGTGCCTCAGAAAAATCTCAACAAATATGAATGACATTATGTTTGCTATTTCTGCAAGCAATGCTTTTGTGAAGTGTGTATTCAGCATCTTAAGTACTTTATCGAGTATTGTCTGGGTAAACCTTAAATTTAGTTGTGCAGCATTATATCGCTTCATAGCAGAAAAGAAATAAGTTTTCGAAGCTCTGGAAACAAAGTTAAAACACAAATTTAAAAAGTGAACAATGAAGCACGACTGTTATTTCACATATCATTTTATTTCTCATATGAGATATCAACAAAAAATCTGAAAGCGTTCAAAGTGAAAGTCAAAAAATCTGAAAGTTAGAATTTATAAAACAGTTATATTACCGGTTGTTCTGTATGGTTGTGAAACTTGGACTCTCACTTTGAGATAGGAACAGAGATTAAGGATGTTTGAGAATAAGGTTCTTAGGAAAATATTTGGGGCTGAGAGCGATGAAGTTACAGGAAATGGAGAAAGTTACACAACGCAGAACTGCACGCATTGTATACTTCACCTGACATAATTAGGAACATTAAATCCAGACGTTTGAGATGGGCAGGACATGTAGCACGTATGGGCGAATCCTGGAATGCATATAGAGTGTTAGTTGGGAGGCCGGAGGGCAAAAGACCTTTAGGGAGGCCGAGACGTAGATGGGAAGATAATATTAAAATGAATTTGAGGGACGTAGGATATGACGGTGGAGACTGGATTAATCTTGCTCAGGATAGGGACCAATGACGGGCTTGTGTGAGGGCGGCAATGAACCTCCGGGTTCCTTAAAAGCCAGTAAGTAAGTAAGTATCAGATATCAACAGCACAATTGTAAAATGGCTGGTAATTTTATTTACCAGATTTGACATAAATTTGTTACATTTCATATTACAAGAAGCTTCATCTTGACCTGTTTGTGACAGAAAAACAGAAAAGAGTGGTGATGAAACACAGATATGAAAATATTACTGTGTGAGCAGTTTTAGATTCTAAAAATTAACATACTTGTTGAAAATACTTAAACTATATAGGCCCAACCTCATACCAAACCATTCATAGTAGTTGGGGCCAATCACTCTTACGCAATTTTTTTCTTTTTCGCCCAAATCAGACTCATCACTTTCGTTTCGCAAAGTTTATGTAAACAGTTTTTGCACTATACTGTAGCTGTAGCATGCACTGTTTATGAATACAGTATATTATTCAATGCAAAATTTTAAAATAAACATACTTTATGAATGAAACATAAAGAACCAGGAAAACACCTCTTAAAAATTATTCTAAGTGAAAGTCTTTGTATCTCTTAGGGATCTTCTATTTTCCTAATCGACGTTCAGTTTCCTGAAGGATCCCTCGATACCGAACAAATCTCCGGAGGTTATACTTCGTCCTTGCCTCTTGGATTCGTCGGATTTCACGTTCTCTTGTTCCTTGTACCAGTCGTTGTAAGTCGCCATCTTCTTTATCCAAGCCTCTGAAACATGAAATTTTGTAATTGTAGAACGTAACACAAATTTGATTGAATATTTTTGTGATAATTTGATGAGGACTCGAAATTAGTTGATTTGCTGATGATGGCCACCACTCCTGTAGAATAATTCAATATTAGCACAAATAGGGATATCTTATGCGAAGTTTTATCGTCAGATAGCAGGAGCGTTCCATGCGGCGCAACATGTTGTAGGGCTATATTTTGTCATATGCTACAGTTGATTACGTTTTCCCGCTTGTTGGTTTTCTGTGCGTGTCAAAATTAATTTACAGTTATTTAGTATAACCTAGTATAATTTAATATAATTCAGTATTTTCTTACCTCATAATTTAATTTAATTTACAATAAATAATAACGTAAACCTGTATAATATTGAGCGATTCCCCGAGATGTGTGGGGAGATCTGCAGTATGCAGAATATAAATACGAGTAAATTGAATGTTCATGAACCTAAACGAGAACTTTGAGAACGAGGTGCACGAATAAAAAAAATAGGAAATATGTCGAAGGTGAATATTGCCTTCTTTAATCATTAATATTTAATAACCGTACGCTAAAAACAGGATATGCAGCCACCAATGTCTTTTTTTTTAACAGGGAAGAGACTATCGAGATTGAATTACTTGTATTTTTTCTGCAGTTGCAGAAAGATCAAATGTAATTTTTAATAGGATGATAATATAATATGATCGCAATATATCACGATTAGTAGTGTGTTTTGTAGGTTAAGGACATGCAGTTTTAAATACTGTGTGGGATGATTTTAAAGATTTTAACTTAAAACATGACTTTAATAATTAGTGTACAGTACATTAAAAACATTATTCACGAAATGGATTTCACTAGGGATCGTCCTGGATAATAAACATTCCAGTTTATCGAGAATTTACTGCAGGCGTAAAATTCGGAGACTCCCACAACTACTGCATATAATCTAAGCTAGCATAGCTCGCTGTCGAGGTTGCATATGTTTTTATTAATTTTTCTTTTTCCTCTTCCAAAATGAAACTATAGTCAACAATTCCTTACTTGAAGTAGTTACTTTTATTTAATAGCTAGTACTTTCGAGGCGCAATTTAATTACTTATATTTTTAAGGTTTAAAGCATATATTCAGAATATTTCGGGACCTCATTAAAGACAAAAAGCTTTCCCTGGTTTTTACATATAGCAACATAACATTTGCCATTTTTAGTTGTTGTTTTTAAGAGTATTTAATATACTAATACACTACGTATGTCCTCAATGTTTATATACCGAAAAACAAATGCACACGCAAAGCGTTATCCCTATTGTATCGTAAAGATTAAGTTTTCTGAATAAAGATTATTTTGTGATTATTACAGCGTTGTTTTTTTTCTTTGTTTCTATAGCAACCAGGCAACGTGTGGCATTGTCAACTTACGAGGCATTTAACAACATCGGTAAGTACGAGAAAAGTGTACCATCATCCAGAAAATTATTTTACTCTCATGTTTCATTAATGTAAGTGTTGTTTTCTGTGAATTGATTTTTCTGCTTGACGTAACTAATTTTTATCTTCATATAACTTTGGAATTGTGTAGGGATAATTTATTTATAGTATATATCCCGTATGTATGTGTACCAAAATTGTTACAATACATTATATTAGAGTAGAATAATTGTCAACCGATATTACGAATATCCTAGTCATTCGATATAGGCCTATCGCTGCAGAAAACTACTCGGATGCCACGCCTATAGAATACATATACAAAAAGTTAGGATAACACATATTATTTTTTCTGTCTTTCCCAGGCTATAGAAAGCCACAAATTCTTAATGAATAAATAAGAAAAATTTCTGGAGTACGAAAATTTATTAGAGTGTCTTTGTGAAAGATGTTACTCAAGTTTTTTTCTCCAACCAGCACCAGTAAGATATCAGTAAAGTCCAAATATTAATAATAAATTTTCAGCCGCCAATCATGGTTTCCGAATAAGAACAGTCTATACACAGTGTGAAGTTTTCTGCAATGGTATTAATACCATGCGTTGTTTTACCTTCAACCTACGTAAAAAATGTTGTAGGAAATTGTACAGTCAGTGTAAAGTATTTTCTGCAGACTCTTCTTTATTTCTTTGGCAGTGTTTTTTTTTTATTATTTCAACAGTAGGCGTTCTTATCACCAGATGACTTCATGGCTTCCAACCTGATTGTTATGAATTAACTGACATTTTTACTGTCTTTCTAACAGCTCCATCTCTGAGGGCGCTCTGCATTTTAGGGATATGAAAAATATACACTATAAACGATTTTAAAGAGACCGCAAAACGTTTTACATTTTCCACTCTAAATTCAATGCATCCATCTATGGCAGAAATATGAACATTTTCAAATTTATAAGTACTGTATTACAATATTTCATATGTAAACTTAAATGAAGATTGAAAGCAGCTAGTATGAAGTTCCCGTAAGATAGCATGTAAGGACTAAATACAATGTTTTATCAAAGTATTGCATACTTGCGTTAGCAATAGGCTCAATTATAAAATGAATATAGAGATTTGTTTTCGTCACAAGACCGTTACCAGAGTACTGCATTGGAGTTAAATCGCCCGCTTGAACTCGGTCGAGTGTCGCACCCTCGAGTGAGATACGATCGGTCGTGATACGCTCGTAATAAATAGAAGCACAGTACAAGGTCATCTCACCGACATGTCTTATCTTGTATGGAAGGCGACAGATAAGATACACATATGTTTTGCTCACACGGTAAAAATAAGGCTTTATTTTCTGCGTTTATGACAAACGTTTAATGGAACAGTCAATGGAACGTACCAAAACAGGAACATGAAGTTATAAATAAAATAGTATGAGAAACTTCGATATACAGTTATTATTGCTAATTAATAATTATTCAAGATTTTTTTATTTACCACATATATAATATGATAGGTCCATACATAGTGTTCCGCCTATATACTACGACAATGTAGAAACGTTTTACAAAATATTATTGATATAGCAGTAGATTAATAACAATATTAGTACAGAGAAAACGTCACAGAAAATATAATTAAACGAATAATCATGATGCACAACTGTTAACGACGCAAAGATTGATACACTAATTATTAGAGATTATTATTATTATTATTATTATTATTATTATTATTATTACTACTACTACTACTACTACTAGAAAACTTGATGCTGTTCTTGCATTATCGTGATTGTGTTCTCCGTTTATAATAATTACATTTACATCCAATAACATCTATCAGATGTGGCAAAAACAAAATCACTCGTGTGTGGGGGGAAAGAAAAAAAAATACTTACCTACAACATTTATATTATATTTTAAAGCAAGTTTTGTAGTTGTACAATGCAGAGGTTACTTAAACACTGCAAAGTTTTTAAATGATAAACATCTATAATGTTACTACACAGTTCATCACTGTAATAAGAACGAATGTCTAACGCTCGGCTTATACCGTTCGAGGATTTATCGCTCGTGACAATTTTACCCATCATGCATGTGCGCCACCTATCGGATTATGCTATGAACTACTTGGCGCTCGAGCGAAAACGTCCGATGCAGACCTCTGATCATTACGTTCAATAAAAATATGAAAGTGAAATATTAAGGATTTTACAAAAGACATAGCAAAACTGTAATGTTTGTGTTATTAATATGATCTTGAATATTTTGACTAAATATTTTATAGGACTCATCAAATATATTTAACCACAGCTAACTTAAGAATTCTGCACAACCAGTCCCAAGTCTACAAAGCGAGGATGAAAATAATTTGTGCATGATTTAATGAGAGTTGGTGCTGGAGTTTATACAATTTAAATGAGAGAGTTTACATTAGTTAAGTGTGGTTTTGTATGTCTTTACAGAAGCTTAACGTCTTAAGAATTTAAATATATAAAAATATGTCTGAATATGCAAGCCTGACTTAATACAATCTTTGATTCAAAACTTTGAATTATTTTGCATGGACAACTTTCTGTCAGATGTTTTTTTTCCAATTCACTGTGGGCTAAAACAACAAGATGCACTATCATTTTTACTTTTAACTTTGCTCTGGAATATGGCATTAGGCAATTCCTCGATAACAGAGAGGGTTTGGAATTGAACGGGTTACATCAGCTGCTTGTCTGTGCGGATGACGTAAATATGTTAGGAGAAAATAATTAAACTATTAGGGAAAACACGGGAATTTTACTTGAAGGAAGTAAAGACATAGGTTCGGAAATAAAAGTAAAAAAACAAAATATATGATTATGTCTCGTGAGAACTTTGTACAAAATCGAAATAATATAACAATTGGAAATTTATTCTTTGAAGAGGTGTAAAAATTCAAATATCTTGGTGCAACAGTAACAAATATAAATGACAGTTGGGAGGAAATTAAACGCAGAATAAATATGCCAAATACTTGTTATTATTCGGTTTAGAAGATTTTGTCACCCATTGTGCTCTCAACGGTTATAAAAGGTTATATTACCGGTTGTTCTGTATGGTTGTGAAACTTGGACTCTCAGAGAAGGACAGAGATTAATAGTGTTCGAGAATAAGATGCTTTGGAAAATATTTGGGGCTAAGGGGGATGAAGTTACAGGAGACTGAAAAAAGCTACACAACGCAGAGCTACACGGATTGTATTCTTCACCTGACATAATCAGGAACATTAAATCCAGACGTTTGAGATGGGCAGGGCATGTAGCACGTCTGGGAGAATCCAGAATTGCATGTAGTATTTTAGTTGGGAAGCCGGAGGGAAGAAGACCTTTGGGGACATCCATACGTAGATGGGAAGACAATATTAATATAGATTTTAGGGAGGTGGGATATGATTGTAGAGAGTGGATTAATCTTGCTCAGGATAGGGACCAATGGCGGGCTTATGTGAGGGCGGCAATGAACCTCCTCGTTCTCTAAAATCCGTAAGTAAGTAATTATCAATTAATTCAATTTCCGTCTTAAAATATGCTCCACCGAATGTCTAAAACCGTGTTCAGCTATATCATTCGTAAGAGAGGAAGTCCGTGGATTGTTCATTAAAGAGATGGAGAGAAAATTCTGCTTCAGAGTCGTAAAATATCCAGAAGTCTAACTACTTCAAAGAAGAAAGTTTGTTAAAGGAAACAGTTATTGTACCTGCTTGTTTATTCGGAAATAGGGTCATTGACAATGACACTTTATAAAAAAAAATCCACTCAGCTAAAGCGATATGTAGGTAAGTATTATTGGGTGTCGTAGGAAACAGTCAAAGTCACTGTGAAGATGTTTCTTTTTGGCCTTGTCCTTCTACATCATAAGAGGAATTCGCAAGATGTAAATGTTCATATGCGATATGTGTAATATGACTTTAGAATAATGATCAACAATTATGGATCGACCTACTTTTCAACTTCTGAAAGTCACATCTGACTTTCACGGAAATGGCCTTCAATTCTATCAGAGGAAGATATCCTGTGTTCTCTCTTGTGGAGGTCAGACTTCGTAGTGAGTTGGCAACTTATTTAATGTACACACAGTATTGTGAGGAGACACAAAACCTGCTTTACATCCACTTTTTCCAGCAACTACCTCTTCATATTTTCAGTACCTTTTATGTTATGCGGTAATTGAGTTATCTTTCGAGATGACATGATCGGCTAAAAATAATCGCCTGCGTGACGATATCTCAAGCCGTTTCATTTCCAAGAAAACATCTCTTCCATAGCGCGTAATAATTTAAACAGGAGACAATGTCCATTTAACAACCTTGAATTTGTTGTACATGTGATCAGTTAAATAAACTGTATCCCTTCATTTCAACATTTCAGAAAACCTGTGTACGGTGATGATTTAGAATTTTCGCATGATTTTATAGTTGAGCACAAAACACTTAACAAGAATTTTACTCGCTCTATCGAAATTGACCAGTTCATATTTGCTTTTACGACTCTACATTTAGTAATATCATGTTTATATATTTCTAGTAATTTCTTGATTTTACTATGACTATTACACATTTACTACGTCACACTACTTTTGACCAATAAACGGGTACGAAAGGACGTCTTTCAACAAATCATGGCTGCTTATCGCAGAATTTTATCGCGTCCCTAGCATTTGTTTAATTTTATCGCGTCCCTAGCATTTGTTTATTTTTATCACTACCCTAGCATTTGTTTCTTTGTTTGCCAACATTTCAAACTGCACTGGTCTGGACGTCAAAAAAAAAAAACAAAACAAAACAAAACAAAAAATTACAAGCCTCTCCAGTCGATGCACAGCACTTTCAAATATGACTCGCATTGGCATTTAAAAACAATAATTAATAAACATCACTGGTCATAGCTATGCATCTTCCCCGAAACCCTATTTACAAATAAATGAATGGCACCATTCGGAAATTCTGAATAAGTTGAGGGATACACCATGTACATCAACGAGTTCCACTTCTTTTAGGCACACGTCCAATATAACATCAACCGAACCACCAACCACTAAAACATTCAAATTTGAAAATTGTATTTTCAATAACTGTTCCTTTTAAAATTATTCATGTTTATATTTATTTCATCATTGTTAATTAAAACGTTTCTTGTTTATTTCATAATCCCTAATTTAAAACTTTTCTAACACTTGTTTTTATTATTTAGGTTATGTTTGTTATAGCTTCTGCTATATGATATTATGGATAGTCACGTATCAGAGATTGTTTAATAGTAAGATTTATTGAAAATCATCTGTCAAGTGACGTTGATTACTGGGATCCGGATGATTGAAGTGGAATGCAACTGTTTTAATAAAAATAAAACTGAAACAACAAAGCCTTCCACAGAGTTCAGTGAAGATTCCATAGTTGGCACAACTCATAACAAGAAAACATAATCATAAACACTACTGCCATCTAGCGTAATGTCGAGATGATACAATAATACATTTGAAGACAGTTGTATTTTCGTAACCCAATTAATATTTTATTGTACTGGAGTACTTTGTTACTTCTAATCTTTATATACTTTCTTCTAATCATGTAATAGTCAATTAAATCCCACTCGAGTTTTGATTTTCTCTAGATAAATCAAAACCACTAGTGAGATTACTGTTGATCACCACATTGATTACTGCTCCCTGTATGCTTCCCTATTCACTTTCAACAAGTTATTGGCAACAGTACATTATATTTAGGACACCAATGTATTGAGATCTAACTTTGTATGCCAACACTGCGTATTTCAGTATTACTTCATAGCTCTGCAAGCTTACGTTGTTTTAATTTTGTTTTTAATATTTGACATGATCTCGTTTAATGTTGTTTTGGATGATTAGTATTGTCACTATGTTATACACTGTGTCCGGGACAAAATTTACCAATAAGAAAGTTTACTAACTCGCGTAAGAATGGAGATAGGAAAATGAAATTTGCGGCAAATGAAAGACGGACATTTTAAGTTTTATGTGTGATGTTGGCAGCATTTGGTCATTGTTGTTTACATAACTGTAATTAAAATGGCGTTCACAGTGCAACAAAAAGTTCAATGCTGCTACTGGCTTGCCGAATTCAAGTATCCGAAGATAGTGGAGAGAAGATTTAGACAACAGTGGCCTGAGAAGCAACCACCAGATGGGCACACAATAACAACTTGGCATAGAAAGCATACAAGATTTAATTGGCTCAAAAGTTGAAACCAAACGACTTGCCTGCACGATATGATTTCGGTAGTGACATGCTGTTGAAAATTGATATTGAAAATGGATATCTGCAGAAGATCGTGTTTAGTGATGAGTCCACCTTCCACGTCTGTGGGATCGTCAACAGGCATAATTGGGGATGCATAAAAGACACTGTGTACAAGACTGTAGTGGCAGATTTGGAGCATCTGCGTTGGAGAATTGTCGCTGCTTGTGCAACTGTCACTCCAGAGATGTTACGAAACACATGGCAAGAACTTGAATATCGCCTGGACATCTGTCGTGCTACAAGAGGTGCACACATAGAAATTTATTAGAGGTCATTCGAAACTTTGGAAGTCCCTTTGTCAATTCCCGCAAACAGCATTTTCATCCATCTATTATTTGGTGAGTTATTAAACTTTATTATTGGTAAATTTTGTCCCGGACACCCTGTATTTCACTCTATTTATGTCATTTCCAAATGTAAAGCAAAGTTTTGTAATTGATTTTAGATTGATATATGTTATATCTCGTACCCGAAGATGCCCTATGAGGGTGAAAACGTTAGTATTTAAGACAAAATAAGATGTAGAACATAAAGTGTTTTGTTTTATATATAATCAATGCTGAAGCCATAAGACGGAATAAATCATTAATTATATTGATAGATGTTATTAACAAGGGGCTTAGCCTCAACATGACATGAAGATAGCCTATGGGGATCATATTCGTAGACACAAGGAAGGCAGAAAATAGGAAAGACTGGAGAATGCTGGGTTTGCAGTGAAAGACATGCCCTTGGACAGAACACTATAACTGAATTATCTTATCGAGTCATGTTGTAGACGTATGGAAGATGAGTCGCAAATAATATCATTAATATTGGGGTTATTCTTTGAGATATTTCAAACAAGAAAGTTTAATACAATTTTCCTCGATTTTGCTTCCTTTTGGGGGTAAAAATTGTTATATAGAAAACATTTCATAGCGTGTTTTCAGAAAGCCGTAATTTCATTCCCAATATGCTCAGTCAATTTAAGAGAGCAGTGTATTATGATAATAAATTATCGAAAATTTTTCAGTTTTGTCCTTTTAAATGTGCAGAAATTTGATCTGAACAAATGTAACTTTTCGTTCTGAAAAGGAATTTTAAACTGGTGCATTGCTTCGGATGAAATTTTTGCGTATTTTAAGAACAAAAACTAAAATTATTTCAACCATTCATTACCATAATACACTGCTATTTTAAATTGACTAAGAATATTTTGAATTAAATCATTGGTTTTCCCAAAAACACGTTATGAAATGTTTCAGAGAAAACAATGATTATCTCGAAAAGGAAAAAGAAACGAGGAAAATTGTATTACACTTTCTTGTTTGAAATAGCTCAACGAATGACACCCTGATATTAATAATATCATTTATGATTCACCTACTTCACGATATCAGTGTCACGTTATTGATGTTTGGAGCAAGAGGAACGATACCTAAATTCTCTTCTCAATTCTGTAAAACCCTAGGACTGCACAAATCGTTTCTGAATGAACTGGCCCTCCTCATAATTAGTCAGTCAAACTCTTACGGAACCAACTACATGGACTCTAATTCAGTGTAATGAAAAAAACTGATGCGCCGTCTGCCATTATTTGTTTGTTTGTTTGCTTGCTTGTTTGCCACTTTTCTTACGCTGTTATCTTTCATCATCTATTTGTTATTTTTTTGTTTTGTATGCTTTGTTTAATGGCAGCCTCTAATTTGAGAAGAAGCTGTATAAATATAAATAACAAAACTTATCACATAGAATAACACAAATAAAATAAAATAGTTAACTATTTTCGCGCTCATAATTAGAGGTTATTTGATATTTAGTATCAAATCTTTACTGTCACAATAGATCATGTTCAACAATTTTGAATGAAAGTTAAAGCTCTAAATGTACTACTGTATAATAATAATAATAATAATAATAATAATAATAATAATAATAATAATAATAATGGCTTTATTTAACCTGGCAGAGTTAAGGCTTTAAGGCCTTCTCTTACACTCAACCAGGATTAAAACTTGCTTACATAGTTGAACATAAAAACTGGATCGGAATTAAGTAATTACATAATGAGATCAAAAGAGGTAGTTACATAAAAAAACGATCTTGCTAGTATAGAAAAGTACCATATCGATCGTCTAATTCAAAAGTGCGACAACTCAAAAAAAAAAAACAAGTTTTGAGATATCTTCAGTTGAAAGTTTCAAGTAAATCACTTAGAAAGGAACAGAGTTCTGGTTCATAACCACGACAATTAGAAATGAGTCAGTATTCAGGACGACTTTATCACAATCTCCCAATTCATTATTAATACATTTCGAAATGTACTAATAATGAATTACTAAAATCCATAGTTATAATTACTTCTAAAGCAGTTTATTTAGTTTTTTTTCTTTTTGGTTGTAAATATGACTTATCTCAATATTGAATCGGAAAGAGCTCCGAAATGGGCTTTCAGTAGTATAAATAACTAAAAAATGACAATTTTTTAGTTGTCGCAGTTTTGAACTGGACGATCGATATTTAAAGTCGTAATGTTGGCACCTGCTCAATGTACATGTTTGTGACTCATTAACTAACACGTCTGTTACTGAAAGAGAAAATTGTTTTATTTTATACACAACGCAGCTAAACAAAATATAAACGGGAACAAATTCTTCAGTCGTTGGTGTAAAGATACATATAAAAAATTTGGCGATATTTCACTATCTCCAAAACATAGTGACATAGACAGCGGAAAAGAAACTTAAAAGTGGATTTAACTCGATATGAATATATTAGTTTTTATGTGAATGTGAGATGTTTCTGACGTTACCATGGTAGCGAGCAATGGGTCCGGCATCTCCTCCATATTCAGTAGGCAGTAGTCGCTTGGGGATATGTTTGTGCAAACTACACAAGTCACTGCCGTGAATTTGTATCTGGAACGATAGAAAATGAAATAAATAATAATTATCTTCAAATTATTCTCACTTTCGTAATAGTGATATATTATACATGTTGATTACACAACTTTTAATAGATGAACTAGTGGACTTACTCGTGTTAAATATGAAATATTTGTCCGGCTTACAGCTGTTTCAGTGCTTCACGCACCATCATCAGAGCCTACTAGATCGCGGCGTCATCTCAAACTTCTCTGCCTGTTAGGAGGGTGTGTTTTATTGTTGGAAGGTGTTGAAGTGTGGAGTCGAATAGTGTGTGTGTACTGAAATTGATCTGTGTGTTGAGGATTTGATCGGGGTGTGTTTTAGTGTGTTTGTATATTTCATATTTTTCCAGTGTGTTGAGTTTTTGGTTCTTGGGTTGTATGTGTAGGATTTCCATGTCCGTATTTATGTTATTGTATGTATGGTTAGTATTGGTTATGTGATCGGCGTATATAGATGTATTGTGTCCTCTGCTTATAGCTTTAATGTGTTCTTTGTAGCGTGTTTGGAATGATCTGCCTGTCTGTCCTATGTAGAACTTGTCGCAACTATTACATTTGAGTTTGTATACACCTGTGTGGTCAATATTTCATATTTAACACGAGTAAGTCCACTAGTTGATCAATTAATTATATTCAAGTGTTAAAAGTGGTGTACGCAAGATTCAAAATGGACAACTTTTAACACTGTATCACTTCGGAATATGTATGATAAGAACTTTCTTGTGATAAATATTATTAACGTACCTTGTTAACATGTTTCGACCTATTTTGGGTCATCTTCAGAACTGGTCGTTGTTGGTCTTGGTGCCTCTTGTTTCCTGTGTGGGTACGTTCTTGGTGTAGAGTCAAAGAGTGTATGTGTTTTTAAATTGAGTTGTGTGTTGAGAATATCGTTGGGGTGTGTTTTCGTGGTCTGTGTATTTCATATTTTTCTAGTGTGTTGAGTTTCTGGCTTTTTGGTTGGATGTGCATTTCAAACACGTTACAAAGAACACATAACAAAATTACAAAACACCTCCACGTATGCAGAACACATCACAAATGCTAACCACACCTACAGAGACATCAACACAGACATGGAAATACTGCACATCTAACCAAAAAGCCAGAAACTCATCACACTAGAACAATATGAAATATGCAGACACACAAAAACACACCCCAATGATATTCTCAACACACAACTCAATTTCAAAACACATACACTCTTTGACTCTACACCAAGAACGTACCCACACAGGAAACAAGAGGCACCAAGACCAACAACGACCAGTTCTGAAGATGACCCAAAATAGGTCGAAACATGTTAACAAGGTACGTTAATATTTAACACAAGAAAGTTCTTATCATACATATTCCGAAGTGATATATTATAGAGCAGCGTTTCTCAAACTCTTTTGAAGTGGGGACCACATTTTTAAGTGAGAACAGTTCCGCGGACCACCTTACTCTTGTTCCCTTCGAAAGCAAATTTATCATTTTTGTAGCATATTTTAATACCAGTATACTTATATTTTAAAATAGAACCAATTAATTAAAATCAATTTTATTTAATTAATTTTATATTAGTATTAACTAATTAAGTTAATGTTAATAGAGGAAAATTCATTTTTTTAGTAACAGGAAGAATTAGAGTTTAGATAATCTTTAACTAATTAACTAAAAAAATAGATACATTAATGAGATTCTGGCACTGTTGTTCTATACTTGGATGTATGCTGGCAAGATTAAGTCGGAGATCGTCACATACATCAAGTCGATTTCGGTATTTTGTTTTTATTAGAGTTAGTGATGAAAACCCTTTCTCACACAGATACGTAGAAGCAAACTGAATTATAATCTGTAAAGCAACATTTTACAGTTCACTTTATTCTCTTTTTACTTGTGATAAGGTCATTTTAAGTTCTGTGTCATTCGATACTTCAATTAACTTTTATCGTTCACGCAATGAAAGTTTATTATTTTCAATATCGCAATGAAAGGGATCACGAATCCATGGAAATTTGTCATATTAACTTGGAAAATAAGTTTCAAATTGTGACCTCAGAGTTGTATTATTGGTGTACGACGTACAGTACGTGACCATTTCAATGTACAGACTGGGTGTCGGCAAAACTATTAAAAAAGTCATCAATACATGAAAAGGTTCGGTACTTTTGTCCTCTGTAATGAATTCGAGTGGTCTCTGGCTGGGGTACAGCGCCAGATGTGCAGGGAAAAGATGGCGAGAAACACCACGTTCATAGTGCTTTAAATACCTCTTTTGTTGTTGACAGTAGAGTGGGAAGTCGGTAGACAGGTAGGGTAATAAATTTCGTTAAATGTCAATACTGGGAGAAAAAGTGAAAGGCGATGCCATGTGTTAATTCCAAACTGAGATTTTCAGTTATAATGAGATACGCAATTCGTTTGAATTTCATTTTTTGTTCTGTCTTTTTTGAAGGACCACAAGGGCAGACCTCGAGGACTACAGGTGGTCCGCGGAACATAGTTTGAGAAACGCTGTTATAGAAGATTCACAGAAATGATTTTAAATATCAAATAATGTGTGTTATTTAGGCTACATCTCTAAGACATAATTACATGTTGCTTTTCTGTAAGTTTTCATGAAATGTTAGGTTATGAGGAGGATGATGACGATGGTGGTGAAAATAATAATAATAATAATAATAATAATAATAATAATAATAATAATATAATAATGAACAGGTATACAATGTAAATTATCTTCCTGTGTTCAAAATTTATTCCACTTTCATTTTCTTCCTCAGTTCTGTTCCGTCTCTCTACTGCATTTCTTCTAAATCTTTTTCTCTCATCCACCTTCTAATATCACTTCTCTTTCCTCTTCCAGGTGGTATTCAGTCTAGAATCTTTCTCGATAGCCGCTGATCTGATATTCGTCGAAAATGTCCATACCATTCTACCTGCTTATATTTCACAAAATTTAAAATTGAAGTTTGAACTTTCATTTCTCTTATTATTGCCTAGTTGATAATCTTTTGCAATTTAGACTGTCCTGTGGGACGTCTGAAATACTCTATTTCTGTACTCAGCAGTTTCAAAATCATATTCTTATTCAACTGTCATGTTTCTGCTACGTATGTTGAAGTACTTCGAATATTTGATTTAAAAATGTTTCAGTTCAATATCTTTTGTTATATATTTTTCCAAATATATATATATATATATATATATATATATATTTACTTATTTACCTATTTACTTATTTATTTATTTATTTATGTATTTTTGTATTTATTTATGTATTTACTTATTTATTTATTCATGTATTTATGTATTTATTTATGTATTTATTTATGTATTTATTTATTTATTTATTTAGTTATGTATTTATTAATTTTATTTCTTTTATTTCTTTTATTTATGTATTTATGTATTTATTTATTTATGTATTTATTTATTTATGTATTTATTTATTTATGTATTTATGTATTTATTTATTTATGTTTTTATTTATTTATTTATTTAATTTCTTTTATTTCTTTTATTTATTTTATTTATTTATTTATTTATGTATTTATTTATTTATTTCTCTTATTTAATTTATTTATTTATTTATGTATTTATTTATTTATGTATTTATTTATGTATTTATTTATTTATGTATTTATGTATTTATTTATGTATTTATTTATTTATGTATTTATTTATTTACTTATTTATTTAATTTATTTAATTTCTTTTATTTATTTGATTTATTTATTTATTTATGTATGTATTTATTTTATTTCTTTTATTTCTTTTATTTATTTAATTTATTAATTTATTTATGTTTTTATTTATTTATTTATGTATTTATGTATTTATTTATGTATTTATTTATTTATTTATTTAATTTCTTTTATTTCTTTTATTTATTTAATTTATTTATTTATGTATTTATTTATGTATTTGTTTATTTATCTTTTTTATTTTTTTTATTTATTTTTTAATTATTTATTAATTTATTTATTTACCCTTTTATTTTCCAATGACGAATACTACTGAGATTTACATCTCTGACATAAACACAATACGCCACTGATCCTTCTTCTTGTTAAGGCTGATTGATGAAATCAAGCTCAAGTGAAAGTTCACATGTGCGTTAGTTAAAAATATTTCTGTCTCGAAAATTTTAATGCACTAGTTTCCGAAATAAATGACTGTTAGGGGTGATCTGAATCCCCCTGTAGACTTAGCTGAGACAATAGAGAAATTGCAATTGATAACATCAGACGTCATATAAAGAATTTGATGTCTTATGAAAACACAAAAAAATCGTGGTTTGATCAGAGTTATATATACATAAGCTGCTGTGTCGGTATTGTACAAATATACTTCATCATCATCATCATCATTATCATCAATATCTCATACTAGTGAAATCTCCTCTTGTATCCATTTATATTTCACATAACATCAGGTATACCACAGGGGTCGGTACTCGGGCCATTGTTGTTCACAATATATATCAATGATATTACATCTCTTGTAAGGCATTGTAACTATCACTTGTATGCTGACGACCTTCAATGCTACATCTCTTCCCGCTTAGACCGAGTAAACGACGCTGTAGACAAACTAAACGAAGACATTGACTCGATTGTGACATGGACAAAGAAATTCCATCTTAATATCAATCCTGGAAAGACACAAGCAATTATATTAGGACACAAACGGCAAACCGACGCTGTAAAGCACCTCGACATTTCCCCTGTTAAAGTAAGTACAGTTCATATCCCTTTCAGTTCTTCGGTAAAAAAATCCTGGCATTCACATGGATAATAATCTCAACTGGGACTTGCAAATCACAGAAACCTGCAGAAAAGTATATTCTAATTTCCATGTGCTAAACAGGATAAATGTTCATCTTCCCTCTTGCTTAAAAAAGTCCCTTGTGCAGACACTTGTATTTCCCTACTTTGACTATGCTGACATTTTACTGACTGACCTTTTCAGCGACAACAATACGAAACTTCAACGTGCTCATAATTTGTGTGTACGTTTTGTAAGCAATGTTCGTAAGTATGATCATATTACCTCATCCTTGCAAACAATAGGTTGGCTTAAACTTGATAAGAAAAGAAATTTACATTCACTTCTCTTTCTCTTCGAAATCTTGAACTCTTCTATTCCTTCGTACCTGTCGCCTCGCTTCACTTACCTTTCTTCCCACCACAATCTGAACACACGCTCTCGCCATGAAACAATACTAACAATACCATCCCATCGCACCTCCTCATACTCATCCTCTTTCACAATAGCCCTGTCAAGACTCTGGAATTCGTTACCTGCTAGCATCAGGGACTGTCGAAATAAAATTCAATTCAAACGCAAACTTACTAGGCACTTGGTCAGTAATTGAGACTCGTTCAGACATGGTTTCTTGTAAATAGTTCTCTTAATCTATCACAAAATATTTCAATATCCGGTAATTTCATCACTATAGAATTTTGTTATTCTAGGTTTAATTTGTAATTCAGTAAATACAAAAATATTCTTTGTTCTTAACTTCATCATCATCATCATCATCCTTCACGAATTAGGCCTCTGTAGACCTGTTTCGGCCCCATCTAGCAGTCTTCTTAACGGTCTTCCTGGTCGACGATGTCCTCTAGGTTTATATTGCATCATAATTTTTGGGATTCTTGAATTTTCCATTCTTCTTACATGATCTAGCCAATTGAATTTGTATCTGGTGATTTTTTCTTCTACTGACTCTACTTCTAATTGCTCTAAAATTTCTTCATTCCTTTTTCGGTCTAAAAGAGTATATCCTGCTGTTCTCCTGAAAAATTTCATTTCCGTTGCTTTGATTCTGTTCATGTCTTTTTTCTTTAATGTCCAAATCTCGCTTCCGTATAGAAGGGTGGGTAATGCTAGTGTATTATATATTTTTATTCTTGTAGATTTTTGTACTAATTTAGCTTTTAATGTATTGTTTATTATTCCTAGAATTTGTGTAAATTTGGTAATTTTCTTGTTCACATCTTTTTCATTTTGATAAGATATTTCACAACCCAGATAATTGAAATTTTGCACTTGTTCGAGGCATTGGTTATTGTGTATTATCTTACTTCTCACTGGGTCTTGTCCTAAAAATGCCATTACTTTTGATTTTTGTGCTGAAATTTCGATCCCAAAATCTTTTAATATTTCATTTAATGTATACAATCCTCTTTGTAAATTATCCTCTGAATTGGAAATTATGACTTGATCATCGGCATAGAGTAAGGTATTTAATGTTAGAGCACTGGTTATTTTGATTCCTGATGTGTAGATTTGGTTCCATTTTAAAATAATTTCATTTATATAAATATTAAAATAAAGTTGGTGATAGTGGACAACCTTGTCGAACTCCATTATTAACTAATTTTCTTTCGGATATATAGTTATTTATTTTGACACTTATTTTGCTGTCCGTGTATATTTCTATTATATTTTGGAATAGCAAATTTGGAATATTTTTTTCTTGTAACATGTCGAATAAAAGGTCTCTTCGGACTTTATCAAAAGCTTTCACAAAATCAAAAGCTTTTGATAAAGTCCGAAGAGACCTTTGTTCTTAACTTCTATGATAAAATGTCTAGCTTGCATTAATAGGGTTTTCTTGTCGTACTTTAATTCTTATTGTAATTGCAATTGTAAATTTAATATTAATTGCAATTTTATTCCTCATATTATTATAGGTTTAATCCCCTCGTAGAGGGCAGAGAAGGCTTGATGGCCTTATCTCTACCAGGTTAAATAAATAAATACTAAATAGTAAATAAATAAAGAGAAAGCTTACCCTTGCCGCCAGCTTGGAGCCAATCACAGATCTAACAAGGCCTAAGACGTATTCAGCGTAAGGTGGTGTGTTGATGAAATGAATTGCTCTGACACGGATTTTGTATGTATTCTGTAAATGCAAACAGAAATTTTTAATTAATAACAAGCCTTATAATTGAGACAGGGAGATCAAAACCCACTAACTCCAATTTTTGATAAAATTAAGTTATGGGCTGGATGATGCTTTTTAGTTTATCCCGCATGCGTGGAAGGCAAGAATACACTAATATCGACATTCATCTGCATTCTGGGGGCTGTTTTAAAACTCGTGGAAGTCAGAACTCCACTTACTCCATGGAATAAGAGAGTTTTTGCATGCCAAGATTAATTTCCCGGTAGGTGGCAACACTATCGCTCAACTAGCTGAGTAAAGTGATACGATACGGTATTCAGAATGTCACAAAAATCTATCAAATCCATGTAAGTAAGACTATTAAAGGCACAATATCGAGTCGATTAACTTTCAGAGACCTAATACAGATGCATCATTCCCCAGTCAACTAAAGCACAATTCAGCATTGCCATTGAAAGAAGAAAGCAAAAGGACTTGCAAAATTTAATGCAGTTTATTTCTGAGGAAAGTAGGATGAAGTACCAAACTCTGTTTGCGGACAGTAATAGTCTAGGATCCAGATGCACAGGAAGAACATGAGAGTGAGAGAAAAAAACAGAATCTGTAACACGAATAAGACTGTGTTAACATTTTAATATTATTTGTAGTTTTATTTGTGTACTAACCGTACCCGTGCGCTCCGCTGCACCTGTTAGAATTAAATATAAAGTAATTACATAATTAAAATAGGACATTTGATCCAGGGAATATTCGTGTTTGATAGAAGAATAAATCGCTTAATATGTTACTTAATTTAAATTATATTTAAATAATTAAAATGGAATCATTTGGTCCACAGAGCACTCATTTGGTGCAATGACAATTCCTTTAACTTGTTTCTTAATTTTTATTACATGCAAACATAGTTCAATGATCATTGACATCATTTACATTTAATGTGTATATTTTATTTTACTTGTTATATGTTTCCATTGAATTATGGTAATAACTTAATTTTAACTCCTGTTTTCTACGTATTCAGTAGCGCTGGCCCACTATGGTTCTGAACCCTTCAAATAACTTAAATTATATTATATTATATTATATTATATTATATTATATTATATTATATTATATTATATTATATTATATTATATTATATTATATTATATTATATAAAAAGTGTGTTGATAACGGATGTACCCCGATAAGTAAGTTTTCAATTTGTTATGGGAGCTCTTGAATCTCAGGAGGAACAAATTTTATTTTACAACAGGGCAACATAATCTGCTTGGCTCATTACCCAAATTTTTTGCATTGCATTTAATGCATATGTATTTTATGTATTTTAACTCGATTCAATTGAGCATAATTAAAATTTGGATTACAAAATAATGAAATGCTAAGCTAACGTATTATTACTGCATACTAAATCAATACACTCTCGTTGGTCGTTAATTCTCTGAGATATACATTATTTTAAGAAATACAGGAAACGAATACACAGAATAGCCCGTCAAGTTTTCTGTGCATAAGAAGCTATTTTAATCTTGTCTGTCCTCAATTCACTCAAACGTTATTGCAATAACATTATAGCATTATATCCATACAGAGAAACTACACTTTCCAATGGTGAAATAATAATTAATTATACAAATCGGTTAATTTAGCTTCCGATATTGCTTCATACGAACACAGAAACATTTTCTGTAGGCTATATTTCATAGCTTTCGATTGTTGCTGTCCAAGGCCCCTTATAGACGAAGTCATTTGTTTTTTTATTTCATTATACGGCCTTAGATGGCAGTTATTTTAATTTTAAAACTAATTTATCTCATTAAATATCAGTCCTATGAAATTTTTTCGAAGACTAAAACTGATCGGAAATAGTTTTAAAAAAAATGTGTGTTATGCAACATTTTTCATAAAAATCAATAATAAGCGAGATATTTCGATTTATTTAATTCAGGCTCCCTTATAACCCCCCTTTTAAATAATGTATTTTGAATGCCATACAGCCTATAACCTAAACTATAACGAACTAAATTTATATTCAAATTTTCATCGAAATCCGTTCAGCCATTATCGCGTGAAAAGGTAACAAACATACAGACAGACAGACATACAAACAAAAATTTCAAAAAAGCGATTTTCGGCTTCAGGGTGATTAATTATATATGTTAGGACCAATAATTTTTGGAAAATCGAAAATTACCAGAAAAATTTCGGGTACAGATTTATTAATAGTAAAGATTTCGATGTGTTTTATGGTAATTTGTGATTTTCTGTCTCAAACATTTGAAATTAAAAAAAATTAGAAATGTTAATATTAATAATAAACTTTAATTTTCTCTTATATTCCAATGTTTCATATGGGAATTATGATATACTTATCTTTTTTTTTTCACATGGCGCATATTTATTCACTTTTCTTAATCCATATACTGTGGAAGTCAGAAAACCACTAACTCCAGCAGTGTTTATTTCAAATTGTAGCGTAAGATAATGTAAGAATTTAGGTTTTGAAGTATTTAATTAATAAAGAATGTAATTTTACACATTATTAATAGGTAAATGTATAATATTTAAATTTAGTGAGAAAAATAAGATTTTTCTCTCTCCTGTAAAATTTCGTTTATTGGAGTTACGGGCATTTTGATCTCCCTGTCTCAATTAGGAGTGTGTGTATTCATCTATACTAACAATAAATCTGTAGCCGAAATTTTTCCGGTAATTTTCGCTTTTCCAAAAATAATTGGTCCTAACATGTACAGTATAATTAACCATCCTGAAACCGAAAATAGCTTTTTTGACATTTTTATTTCTATGTCTGTCTGTCTGTCTGTCTGTTACATTTTCACGCGATAATGGCTGAACAGATTTATATGAAAATTGGAATATACTGTAAATTAAGTTCGTTTTAACTTAGATTTCAGGCTATATGATATTCAAAATACATTATTTAAAAGGGGGGTTATAAGGGGGCTTGAATTAAATAAATCGAAATATCTCCCTTATTATTGATTTTCTTGAAAAATGTTTTATTCCAAAAGTTTCTTAAAAAATGATTTGCGATAAGTTTTATTCTATACAAAATTTTGATAGGACTGATATTTAATGAGATAAATGAGTTTTAAAATTAAAATAACTGCCATCTAAGGCCGTGTAATGAATTAAAAAACAAATGACTTCGTCTATAAGGGGCCTTGACAGCAACAATCGAAAGCTATGAAAGATAGTCTACAGATAATGTTTCTGCGTTTCTATGAAGTAATATCGGAAGCTAAATTAACCGATTTGTATAATTAATTATTATTTCACCATTGGAAAGTGTAGTTTCTCTAGATGGACATAATGCTATAATGTTATTGCAGTAACTTCTGAGTGAATCGAGGACAGGTAAGATTAAAATAGCTTCTTATGCACAGAAAATTTGATAGGTTATTCTGTATATTCATTTCCTGTATTTCTTAAAATGATGTTTATGAACACATTCATTTTAATCTCAGAGAATTGACGATTGGTGTTAACATGTATAATTATTCATCCTGAGTCCGAAAATGGCTTTTTTTTAATTTATGATTGTATGTCTCCCTGTCTGTCCGTCTGTATGTTTGTTACCTTTTCACGCGATAATGGCTGAATGGATTTCGATGAAAATTGAAATATAAATTAAGTTCGTTGTAACTTAGATTTTACGCTATATGGCATTCAAAATACTTTATTTAAAAGGGAGGTTATAAGGGGACCTGAATTAAATAAACTAAAATATCTCGCCTATTATTGATTTTTGTGAAAAATATTACATAACATAAGTTCCTTTAAAAATGATTTCCGATACGTTTCATTCCAAGCAAAATTTTGATGGGACAAAATTGCACCAAAAACGGATGTTCTCTGAACCAAATGATCATATTTTAATTATCTGCATGTAATAACAATTAAGAAACATGTTAAAGGAATTATAATTGCACCAAATGAGTGGTCTCTGGACCAAAATGATCGCATTTAAATTATTTAAATGTAATTTAAATTAAGTAACATATTAAACGATTTATCCTTCTATCAAACACGAATGTTCCCTGGACCAGATGTCCTATTTTAATTATGTAATTAATTTATATTTATTTCTAACAAGCTAGTTCTCAATAAAAACATAAACCACTTACGAACAGAACCACAAAACACTTCTTCAACTGGGATACAGTAATTTTTGTCACGTGACTCAACGTGTAGTTCTTCATATCTATAATGCCAATATTGGATAGATGGTAATCTTCATGCAGTCGTACATCTAAGTGCATTATCAAAGCCTTTAGAGCAAGGTCTAAGTTAAAAAATGTGGCATCTGGATCTAGGAGGCCCACAGGGATAACACGGTCAAGGTTTTCCGTCAGCTCTGGCATGGGTATGCAGTATCTGTGGAAGAGAGAAAGATGCTATTAATAAAGTATAGAGAAACTTCGGGTGTTATGGAATACCATTTTTGTTCCTGTTAAGCATCTAAACATTAGTGACACAAAGTTACACAACTAATGATGCTATCAACTGGTCAGGTCGTAGAATTCGTAAACACTTGAGAAATGACACATTCCAAACTTGGACAAACTATACCTTGCGTCAGTCTTGCGATGGTGACTAATAATTGCGAGCGAGAGCTCTTTTCTGCCCGTTGCGCGCGCGCGGAGCTCTTTTACCTGTAAACATTGCCAAAGGATGTACAGAGCTTAGAACACAGCGCATCATGACTGAACGGAAGCGCTTAAAGCTTTCCAGGAAGAGTGGAAGATACAATATTTATGCTTCGAACATGGTGATGAAGTCCAGTGTTTGTTGTATGTAAAAAAATATATCGTTTGCAAAAAAAGCAACATAAAACGGCATTATGACACGCAACATGAAAAAAAAGAAAATATATGCATTATTCAGGAGAAGAGAGAAATAAATTGATTTCGGAATTGACATCGAAGGTAAATTAATTTACATTTGGGTCAGTAGATTGTATCTATATTCCTTTTATTTCTTTATTTTAAATGTATTGTTGATGTTTTATTTGTTCCTTGTCTCTGGATATTTACTTTTATTAGACTAAGTGTTTCTTTAATTTAGAAATAATATTTTATCTTTGATTACACTTTAACTTATACTATTACTAATATTATTTATACTATTTATACTATTATACGGAACTTTAATGGAATACGGAACTACTTGTTGGGATCCCTATAGAATATACCAGATAAATTCCTTAGAAAGAATCCAGTATAGGGCAGCGAAATTTGTTAAAGGTAAAAGAGAAGATGGAAACGATACGATAAAAGAACTTAAATGGGAAACTTTGGAAAACAGACGTAGGAAAACTAGAATATCATCATTGTATAGAGCACATCTAGGTCAGAAAGCATGGGTAGACATAATGGCTCGGTTAGAAAAGCCAACGTACTATGGTAGGAACGATCATGATTTTAAAATCAAATGTAGGAAACAGAAAACGGATGTAGGTAAATTCTCATTTTTAAATAGAACTATAAATGATTGGAATGACCTACCTGCAGCGGTCTTTGAGGGCTGTCCTTCCTTAAGGAGATTCAAGAATAATTTAAAAAGTTGTATATAAAGTGAAAATTAAAATTAAGGTGACATTCAACATTTAATTTTTTTAAGGTGACATGTATTTATCTAGGCTGACGAGTTTACTTCCTTGGTTTGAATTGTAAATTATTTAAAACTAGCGTGTAAGGAGGCCTTAGACTAGAAATGTTTAGTTTAAATGTAGTTCTGTTTATAAGTATGCATAAGGATGTAATTATTTGCCTTATTTGAACTGTTGTATCAGTGAAGCGAGGTGAGTCAGTGAAGTTATGGTTTTACAGTGCAGTGAACAGTTCCGATCAGTGATAATTTATAGTGTCAATGAAATGTGTTCTATAGTGTCAGTGAAATGAGTTACAGAGTGTCAGTGAAATGTGTGCTAAAGTGTCAGTGAAATGCGTCATAGTGCCACTACAGGGAATGAGATGAGAGTAAAGTGAAAGACTATTGAAACTTATGTAGGACCTATAGATAATTATGTAGATTGTATTTTAAAATTAGGTATTTTATTTTATGTTTTATTATTATTGTGTTAAATTGTATTGTGTATTATTATTGTATTGTATGTAAAATTGTATATGTATTGTAAAATTTTATTGTGTATTGTAAATTTTATTGTGTATTGGTTATCATTTTAGTGTGTATTGTTAATATTGTATATACCACTGCCACCGGGTGCTTGCCCACTTGCAGTGTAAATAAATACATACATACATATTACTTATAGTATTACAATGCCCTAAAGGCGAGCTGCTGATCAATGCTAGATATCATCGTGTACGACATGCTTTGGCGACATCGTTAAAAACTTTAAATTGGGAGATTCATGAGGAAGTGCATTGTGTATCATCAGATGTTTCTTTTACATGGACAGACATTGTTGCTATTAACTGACGCTTGTTCTTGACCCTACTATCCGTTTCGAAAGGAACCTAAATCAGGCTACTGAAGTTGATATTGAGAAGAAGTCTATATATGAACCTTGTCTGCCGTATCTTTCTCAAAAGTACAACGCCGATCATAGGTTTGCTGTTTGCTCTTTGGCAGTAGAGGTTCGATTACAAAATTCATATGGAATTATCTTAAGGAACTTCACATTCCTTTTGAATATGTAATGACTATTTTTATAAATATTATCAAGGATTCTCTTCAAATATTACATCATCATGATCATCATCATCTCCTCTATTTCAATTAATCCTCTTATATTTGCCTTCAACAATTAACTTTCTTTTTTTCTTTCATGTATCACATCACATTATATTGTATACTAGTGGCTTGTGCAGCAAATGCTGCAAACTAAGTTCATTAGACGTTCAAATAAAAATTTTTCAGATTTATTTTCAATGAAGAATACCAGTCATTTTAAAAGTTATTTGCTTCCATAATAATGAAACATACTCCCTATGAATGGTTTTTCGTGAATCTATCCACCTTCAGTTTTTGAGTTTCAACGCTAAAACGTAAGTAACAATATCAGGACGATCAGTGAGTTTTTCATGTGGGAGTAGAGCAGTAGCTATTTCAGGTCATTGTGGATAGTAGGCGAAAGTTAAAAAAATGTCAGATTTGCTATGCTTTCGAACAATAGACATAGCAACTTGGTATAGCTGCTGCATGGAGAAAGCGTAATATAATTTTATCCTGCTAAGAGATCTTGCTGAAATGATCGGGAGACTACAAACTTTTGTAGGACTCTTATTTTATCAGGAAGTAATACCTTTTGTTCTTTCCTTAGGAACTGTAATTTTTGCGCTCTCTCGAGCCAATACTGAAGAGAATGACGCATATAAATATCTACACCACACCGCCATTAAGTATATGAAAAAGAACCAACCCACTTGATTAATAACTATAAAAATATTTCATTCTTAATACCAATATTGTCTTACGTAAGTTTTGTACTTACACTATATATATATATATATATATATATATATATATATATATATATATATATATATATATCCGCCACTCAGTAAATTATAGAAATGAAGATGTAATATCATATATTCTCTACATCTACTTAAATATAACCTCATATATCATCATCATTATCATCATCATCATAGCATTAATATGTATAATTAATTAATGGAAAGTAGTCATTTCATGGCATTAATTATGATAATATTTCATTTCTAATGATAATAATGTCATAAACCGATCTCAAGTTTTTTCAGATTTTAATATCCAATACACAGCTGCACTCAAAAAATTACACACCGCAGAATCAGACCTGTAATTTATTTTTAGTAAGCCTTGAAGTTTTTAATAACCAATTGAATTTGAGCTCTAAATATGTCAGCAATCGTGCAGGTCTTGGCCTTCGTGTAATAGCCTATTGCTTATTGTAGTGTGTGTTTTGTTTTATTCTGAAACGCAAATAAATTAGTTCTCAAAACTGACGAAAGATGGATTTTGGAAAATAGAAAAGTGATGTAGGAAAATTGACATTTCACTGAAAACTACTATTTTTCTGAAAAATTTCGGGTTCCAAGCTTCAAAATGAGGGGTCATTTATTAAAATCCGTTGAGCAATTTTGCCGTAATTTTCATTACCAGTTTAAATTATATATATATATATATATATATATATATATATAGATGTTTATTGTATTCAGGACCTTTGTGGTCACTCAAATTCTTTGAGCTGATGTCTACAATTTAGAAAAAAAAATATATGTATAGTGGATATATGATTTGCTACACTTCTTTTTAATTATTTTCATAGCATCAAATCAATAAATAAATTTTATATTAGGTAAATAACGAACAATAAAAAATGTACATTCATCGGGTAATATGGAAGACAATCAATTTTTAACTGGTAATGTTGGGTATCAATTAACACAGTTACTAAAAATGTGTTAAATTGTCGGAAAAACCTAAAACTCTAAATGAATACTTGAAATAACTAAAACAACAAGGTGGACGGAAACAATCTAATCGAAACCAAATACAGTGGTTTAATGTCCACAGAGTCGATGTTCGTTTCCGCGTATCCAGACATCAGCTGTAAAAGTATCGATAATAAAATGGCTCACTTCATTTATCTTGCGGTTAATAGGGCTATGAGATACACTGTTATAAGTGAGAGCAATATGGAAGATCTACGATTTTCATTTGTCCTTTCAGATTGTGCATTGTTGATAGCCATATATGGAAACTCCCATCTTTTAATCATAGTATAATCAGCAAGAAATTTTTCCTACTATCATAATATCTTTATAATAATAAATTAATATTATCCATGCCCAAACGGATCAGGCTGTATAGCGAGAATGGAGATATTACAGTATACTCCATTTTCAGAATTTCCTAGAGTCGATGAGTGGCAGTGACTAATGTTGCTGCGAAGATTTTTGCAAGCTATGCGGTTGCCACATTGGATTGATGTAATGCAGTTGCCATTTTCATGACAAAATTTTATGAAACCTACTGCATAAAATATAATACGTACAAAGTTACAACAATTTAAGAGAAAACTACTTTACATACAATTACAAATATTACACACAAACCGAAGACCTAACCATGGGATCACCCATTTATAGCATACTAGCAGAAATATTCTTACACCACATAGAACAGACATACATACTAAACAAAGACAACAAGAAACACGCAGACTACATCATATCACAGTCTACTATATACAGTCACGAAGCTAGAGATTTGAGGGTGCTAGAAACAAGAGACTGTGACGGTACTATTTTGCATTGCCTGTAATGAGGCGATATTAGCGATCCTAGTGGTGAGCAACTATCTAATGTTTGCATATTTACTACGTATTGAGTTTCGCGACTGCATATACTAAACTGTGATTATATATTGGCACAGATACGTAGATTAAATACTAATACTATACAAAGGAAACAAAAGACAGATCAAAACCTGCATCAACACATAAACAAAATACACCCAAAGCTACACTACACATTAGAAATTGAAAACAACAAATCCATAAATTTTCTAGACATCACAATAACAAAGTAGACAACAAACACACATTCAAAGTATACAGAAAAACAACAACAACACACATACACAACACATCCAACCACCAACACAACACAAACAAGCTGCATTCCGAACAATGGCACACAGACTACTCAACATACCAATGATCCAACAGGATTACAACGAAGAGCTAAACACAATCATATACATAGCACAAGAAAACGGATACAACCCTAACATAATAGACAACAAAATGAGTAAGACAAAACATAATTACAAAAAAAATAAGAATACAACACAAACACAGGAACACAAAAAGTACATCACACTAACATACGAAAAAAAAAAAAACACAAAATTGCAAATTCATTCAAGAAATTAAATTACAACATCGCATACAGAACGAATAACACTTTACAAAAACATCTCAACACACAAACAACACAAACAAATACAACCACACAGGCGTATACAAACTCAAATGTAACACCTGCAACAACTTCTACATAGTACAGACAGGCAGATCATTTCAAACACGTTACAAAGAACACATCACAGCCATAACAAAATTACAAAACACCTCCACATATGCAGAACACGTCACAAATGCTAACCACACCTACAGAGACATCAACACAGATATGGAAATACTGCACATCCAACCAAAAAGCCAGAAACTAAACACACTAGAACAATATTAAATATACAGACACACAAAAACACACCCCAACGAAATTCTCAACACACAACTCAACTTCAAAACACACACACTCTTTGACTCTACACTGTACCACAGGAACACACCCTCACAGGAAACAGGACAAGTGGCGCTAAGACCAACAACGACCAGTTCTGAAGATGACCCATAAATAGGTCGAAACATGTAAAATAATAATAATAATAATAATAATAATAATAATAATAATGATTTATTTTAGATGGCAGAGTTAAGGCCGTAAGGCCTTCTCTTCCACTAAACCAGCAAAAAGTGTATATACATATGCATGAACTTACAAAGAATTCAACAATTTGATTTAGATGAGAGTTACATGTATACAGGAGTTATTTACGAATTAAACAACAAAATACTATGAACTATTAATTAAACACTGAATAAACTGTGTAGCAGAATTAAACAAAAATACATAGAATTTTAATATATTTCAAATGATATTAGATAATAGAAAGAGATTATTATGAGACAATTTTGAAAATACAGCACAATCAGGAGATGTCTAAAGAAAAAAGTAACAGTGTAGTCTGTGATAGTTAAAATCAGTATGATTGGAGTGAAATGCTAATAAGGTTATCTTTTAAGCTGTTTTTAAAGGTGTTTGTTGTCTTGCAGCCCCTAATACTTTGTGACAAAGAATTCCATTGACGCGAGGTGGATATTGTAAAAGATGATGAATAACAAGATGTTCTATGAAGAGGTATATTTAGCGTGCCACAGATAAGTGATCTGGTATTTACGTCGTGGTTAGAGTATAGATAAGATAAACGAGACGAAAGGTAATTTGGTGTTGAGGTGTGCAGAATTCGAAAGAGTAAAGACAGAGAGTGTAATGTTCTGCGTTCTTTAAGTCGGAGCCACGAGAGACTTGCGAAGGACGGTGATATGTGATCATATCGTCGGATGTTGCACACGTATCTGACGCACATATTCTGAGCTCGCTGTAACTTGACATGTAAACGAGGTACGTTGAAATTTAACACAGGAAAGTCATACCATACATATTCCGAATTGATACAGTGTTATAAGTTGTGTAATCAAGATGTAAAATTTTAAGAGAGTAAAAGAGAGAAGTAAATTGAACACAAATTAATCTGAATTTAGAATCCCTCCTGTAGAAAATGCCGAATAATTTCATATCTACATTTGGATAAGGGGGGGCTGTATATGTTCACGAGAACCAACGTAACAAAGACTAAGATATACTCACACAAGAGAAGTGATTTTCTGAAACCACTCCGACCGAGTGTCCCTGTCTGTCAGGTACTCCGGTGCCAATGTCCTCATGGTGTAGTACATGTCGATGGATTCCTTCGTCCTCTCCACGCTGTTCTTGCAGCGAATCAACCACATCGCCAGCGCGTCATCTTCTGAAAGAGGAACATTAAACTTAGGAATTGTTGTTTTTTTTCACTTTATTAGATACTTCACTCTTTTCTGGTTTAGACTTCCTTTAAGGTATACCCACAAAACGCAAAAAATGAAGAAAAATTAGAATCTTCAAAATATAACTATTTTAATAGAGAATTTTCTCCCCTTTAATTTGATATAACAATTTTCGATCTATCCCTTATTGTTTTTCAGATAAGTCCCATTTTCCAAAATGCTGCTTCATCAGCCACGGTCACTTAGGCTACTTTTGGAGTGATCCTCGAAGCAGTCAAACCCCTCGTCTTGTAAAATAAACTTCTTTTAGTCCCGAAATAGATGCATAGATATCTGGACATGGTCATTAGATTGAAAAAAACGTTTTTACATAATGAAGTAATTTATAATCTTTTACTGTTAGACATAAAACTGTAAATTTGTGTGTTGGTGATGTTGTACGTCGTTTTAATAAGAGTCCAAAAGTAGGAATTGCAATTCTGTGGAGTATGGGCATACACCCTGGGACAAAGACCATTGCAGGATTTGTTGCATCAATGGAAATAGGGACAAAAATTCCAAAAAAAAAAAAAAAAACATTCAACACCTGAAGTTAAAACAAGGAGGAGGTATTTGAGAGGCAGAAAGAAGCTGAAACTGGACCGACATGAAGCTGCTTAAGAGGTGACATATGATGATGCAGTCTTCTAGGCTCTGAAATTTGTGGCTCATTTCCTGTAAATAATAATTTTGGAATATTTAATTCTTTCAAACATTATATCTCAGTCAAATATGGTGATACCAAGAAGATATTGGTGTCATTTTGAAGCTTGAAATGTCCCCTAGTGCCTGCCAATGAGTAAAATAATATTAATATAATTAATAATTATCTATGGATTTTTTACATGATTTATGCAACATAAAATATTATTGTAAGTTACATATATGGTAATGTTTAATTAATGTAAATAAAAATAAAAAATACCTATATGTCAGGGACTAAAGAATAGTTGTAGCTATAAAAAGTGAAAAAAAGTGTGGCTCTATCTTAAAAACTGCATGAGCTATCACGTATCAAGTTGCATGTCAAAATTATAAACAAAATAATTTTTATAAACAATTTAGATATAATTTCAAGGGATCTGTTCACTTCATTCTCTTTCTGATACCATTCTGAATTGTATAAAAATTTTACAGAGCAAAATTATGCAAAACAAAATTTTTTGTATGTAAAAGTGTACCTATACCTTAAGGGAATTCAATCTTACACCTTAGAGAAGCAATTGATGGCATTCCGTGCCATACAGTCAGAACGAGGTACAAATACTTCAGCGAAATGTTAAACTGTCAATCGTCAACCATCCTCAGGACACCATGGTTAGCAGCAGATTCATGGGTTCATATAATGCTGGAAATATTTAAGGATGTTAAAAATTCCTAGTGTGTTATCCTCCCGAAGAGAAGCAAAGCTGTGAGTCCCATGTCATAGATTTATGTACACGACTTAACACTGCAATCTGCACCGTCTCCGGGAGAGGTCAATTACTAAAAGCCCCGCATTTTTACGTTTAAGGGGAGAGGATGCTATTTGTTGGGGAAAAGTGAGTAAATTAAAAAAAAAAAATCTTTAAAATACTCTGTGATATGTGTGGAATGCTTACCATAACATTTTGTGGGTATTTGTCCCCTTATCGGATGTTGAGACGTCATTTTTAAACTTCCTGCGCTATGGACTTTTAAATCACTCGCCCACTTTTATTGTTGTTTCCGGTAAATTAAATTTTCAAAAACAATTTTTTTCTTTAAAATATCCTTCGATATGTGTGGAATGCATTGCATAACATTTTGTGGGTATTTGTGCCCTTATCGGATGTTGAGACGTCATTTTTAAACTTCCTGCGTTATGGATTTTTAAATCACTCGCTCACTTTTATTGTTGTTTCCGGTAAATTAAATTTTCAAAAACATTTTTTTTCTTTAAAATATCCTTTGGTATGTGTGGAATGCATAGCATAACATTTTCTGGGAATTTGTCCGCTTTTCGGATGTTGAGGCGTCATTTTTAAACTTCCTGCGCTATGGATTTTTAAATCACTCGCCCACTTTTATCGGTTTCCAGTAACTTCATTTTTTCTACATTGCCAGACAAAAATTGATATAATTTCTGAACTATTAAAGATACATGCATGAAATTTAGAACACACATTCTTTAGAGTATTAGGAAACTTTTCTTTGTAACAGAATTTTGTTAATTGATTTCATTTTAAAAATACGTCCGTTTGTTTGTAAGAGAAGAAATAAGAATATTGCTATTAAATTTAATTGTTTATTTTACAAACGTAGGGACTAATATCAAAATTCTGTTGCAGACAGTTTGTAGAACATGCTTTTGCAAATACATTGCAAAAACCTCTTTGAATCTATGTTTAAAAACGGTTTAGATATATCGGTTTTAGTACAGTCCTGCATTGGGTATACTTTTTTCAAATTTGGGCCTCCAAATATTTTTTTTTTCAAAATATGTTTATTTGGTTGAGTTTCCACAGCTACGAGCTCTCTATATACAAAAAATAATATTTTATACCAAATAGGAAAAAAGTTGTAAAAAATACCATCCTCTCCTCTTAAAAAAACTAAAATTAAGGTCCTTCAACCCATGTTTCATGTCTTTTTAGGATACGTTTTAAGGGAAAATTAAGTCTAAGCAACGTACTATTAATATATTGCAATAAACATTACACTCACATTAAAATATCTGTTATTATAACACTGTAAGTCCAAAACGTCGCCTAAAGATTCACATGGTGATGTTGAAGTGTCTTATGGAAGAATTTGCCAATATTAATACATATTAATAGTCTATTATGTTTACAGCTTTGTACTTTTATTCAGTTATTACACCGGCAAACCACGAAGTATTAATTTTCCCTTTCAACCATGTTCATTTTGTGCTTTTGAAAACTAGTACTGCGACAATATGACAGAGGTCAAAGCATCATCTGGTAACGAACTAGATGTGAAGTCCATTAAAATTTGGCCAGGGGTGATATCTTGCAGGTTTCAGGTTCGAGCATGGAATTTCAGAATTGGTACCCACTGACTGAAGGCCCTCCCAGAGGACCGCTGCTTAAGATTATTCCACACGAAATGTCTATATATGTACCACATATGACATAATCATTTTATTTTAAAATTTGTTCGATGTTTCTAAAGACAGTCATCCTATGTAGACATTGCATCGTATTGTAAAGCTTTCCTGTCTAAGAAAGTCACCTAGAATAAGGTATTTATAATAATAATAATAATAATAATAATAATAATAATAATGGTTTATTTTAACTGGCAGGGTTAAGGCCATTCGGCTTCTCTTCCACTCAACCAATATGATTACTACAATGCTATGAATAGAACATAATTACTACAATACAATACAATTCAAAACAATACAATACTACAATTCAAGACAATATAATACGTTATGTATGTATGTATGTATGTATGTATGTATGTATGTATTTATTTACACTGCAAGTGGGCAAGCACCCGGTGGCAGTGGTATATACAATACAAACAATACACAATAAAATGATACACAATAAAATTTACAATACACAATACAATTTTATACACAATACAATAAGAATATACAATACAATTTAACACAATTATAATAAAACATATATGAAATACCTAATTTTACAATACAACCTACATAATTATGTATAGGTCCTACATAAGTTTCAATAGTCTTTCACTTTACTCTCATCTCATTCTCTGTAGTGGCACTATGACGCATTTCACTGACACTTTAGCACACATTTCACTGACACTCTGTAACACATTTCACTGACACTATAGAACACATTTCATTGACGCTATAAATTATCACTGATCGGAACTATTCACTGCACTGTAAAACCATAACTTCACTGACTCACCTCGCTTCACTGATACAACAGTTCAAATAAGTCAAATAATTACATCCTTATGCATACTTATAAACAGAATTACATTTAAACTAAACATTTCTAGTCTAAGGCCCTCTTACACGCTAGTTTTAAATAATTTACAATTCAAACCAAGGAAGTAAACTCGTCAGGCTAGATAAATTATTAATATAATACAATGACAATTCTTTTCATCTTCACACCAATAAAATAATTATGTAATAATAATCATAATAATAATAATGATATAATTATGTAATAATAATGATAATAATAATAATAATAATAATAATAATAATAATAATAATAATAATAATAATAATGATTACGCTGGAGGGTAGCTGCGAATATATTGAATAAGCAGTCGTGGACAGCCGATAAGGGGTGGTCCTCCAGCTTGGGGGTTGGGCGAAGGGCTAACAACCCATCACCGTAAAAAAACAGCTTGTTACGAATTCCTACAGTAAGCCTCGGAATAGGACTGATTCTCTGGCACGACCACAGCAAAGGAATAAGGTTTTGAGATTTGGCACTTGGAACGTAACTAGTCTTTATAGAACAGGAGGGGTAACATTAGTAGCAAAAGAACTAGCTAGATATAGAATAGACTTTGTGGGAGTACAAGAGGTTAGGTTAGATGGGAATGGCATATCACAAATAGGAGATTACTTGTTGTATTATGGGGAAGGAAACAATAATCACCAATTAGGAACAGGATTCTTTGTACATAAAAGAATAAAATCAGCAGTAAAAAAGGTCGAATTTATCAGTGACAGGTTATCATATTTAGTACTTAAGGGTAGATGGTGCGACATCATAGTTATAAATGCTCACGCCCCTACAGAAGAGAAAGACGACTATATAAAGGATAGCTTCTATGACGAATTGGAACATACTTTTGATCAGTTCCCTAGGTATCACATGAAAATTTTATTGGGGGATTTCAACGCTAAAGTAGGACGGGAGGATATTTTTAGACCAACTATTGGAAAAGAGAGCCTACACGCAATTAGTAGTGACAATGGAGTTAGATTAGTCAACTTTGCCACATCGAAAAATTTAATTGTCAAAAGTACAACATTCCCCCATAAGGATATACATAAATATACTTGGACTTCTCCAGATGGATTGACACACAACCAAATAGATCACATCTTGATAGATAAACGGAGACATACTAGTATAGTAGATATTCGAACTTTCAGGGGTGCAGACTGTAATTCTGACCATTATTTGGTGATTGGAGAATTAAGAGAAAGATTATCAGTAGCCAAGCGAGTAGAGCAACAAGTTAATATTACTAAATTCAATATTTTGAAATTAAAGTACGAGGAAGCTAAGCAAAATTATCAGGTCGAAATTTCGAATAGGTTTGCCACTTTAGAAAGTTCCGACGAAGTTGAGAAAGAATTAGATGTTAATAGCGTGTGGGAAAATATCAGAGATAGTATCAAAATTGCAGCTGAGCAGAGCATAGGTTATTATGAAACTAAGAAAAAGAAACCGTGGTTTGATGAAGATTATTGCATGGCAGTAGAAAGAAGGAAACAGGCAAAATTGAAATTCTTACAGGATCCAGTTGAGGAGAAGAGAGATAATTATTTCAATGAAAGACGGGAAGCAAGTCGTACACTTAGGAATAAAAAGAGAGGTTACTTGAAGGAAAAACTGAATGAGGTAGAAACAAATAGTAAGAATAAAAACATTCGAGATTTATATAAGGGTATAAAGGAATTTAAGAACGGATATCAGTCAAGGGTAAACGTGATCAAGGATGAGAATGGTGACTTGCTTGCAGACTCTCCATCAATCCTAAACAGATGGAAAAACTATTTTGCGCAACTACTAAATGTTCATAGGCCAAATAGAAATGATCGGGACGATATTGAAATACAAACTGCTGAGCCATTTATACCCGAACCCACGCTTTCAGAAGTCGAAATTGCGATAGAAAATCTGAAAAAGTACAAGTCTCCAGGTATGGATCAAATTCCAGCAGAATTAATACAAGAGGGTGGAAGTGCATTATATAGCGAAATTTATAAACTTGTACTTGCTATTTGGGAAAAGGAAATTGTACCAGAACAATGGAAGGAGTCCATAATTGTACCTATTTTTAAAAAGGGGGACAAAACCAACTGTGGTAACTTTCGAGGAATATCACTTTTGTTGACGTCGTACAAAATTTTGTCCAATATTCTTTTGAGGAGATTAACTCCGTACGTAGATGAAATTATTGGGGATCATCAGTGCGGTTTTCGGCGTAATAGATCGACTATTGATCAGATTTTTTGTATTCGGCAGATAATGGAGAAAAAATGGGAGTATAAGGGTACAGTACATCAGTTATTCATAGATTTCAAAAAGGCATATGACTCGGTTAAGAGGGAAGTATTATATGATATTCTTATTGAATTTGGTATTCCCAAGAAACTAGTTCGATTAATTAAAATGTGTCTCAGTGAAACATACAGCAGAGTCCGTATAGGTCAGTTTCTATCTGATGCTTTTCCAATTCACTGCGGGCTAAAGCAGGGAGATGCACTATCACCTTTACTTTTTAACTTCGCTTTAGAATATGCCATTAGGAAAGTTCAGGATAACAGGCAGGGTTTGGAATTGAACGGGCTACATCAGCTTCTTGTCTATGCAGATGACGTGAATATGTTAGGAGAAAATACACAAACGGTTAGGGAAAACACGGAAATTTTACTTGAAGCAAGTAAAGCGATCGGTTTGGAAGTAAATCCCGAAAAGACAAAGTATATGATTATGTCTCGTGACGGGAATATTGTACGAAATGGAAATATAAAAATTGGAGATTTATCCTTCGAAGAGGTGGAAAAATTCAAATATCTTGGAGCAACAGTAACAAATATAAATGACACTCGGGAGGAAATTAAACGCAGAATAAATATGGGAAATGCGTGTTATTATTCGGTTGAGAAGCTCTTATCATCCAGTCTGCTGTCCAAAAATCTGAAAGTTAGAATTTATAAAACAGTTATATTACCGGTTCTTCTATATGGCTGTGAAACTTGGACTCTCACTCTGAGAGAGGAACATAGGTTAAGGGTGTTTGAGAATAAGGTGCTTAGGAAAATATTTGGGGCTAAGCGGGATGAAGTTACAGGAGAATGGAGAAAGTTACACAACACAGAACTGCACGCATTGTATTCTTCACCTGACATAATTAGGAACTTGAAATCCAGACGTTTGAGATGGGCAGGGCATGTAGCACGTATGGGCGAATCCAGAAATGCATATAGAGTGTTAGTTGGGAGACCGGAGGGAAAAAGACCTTTAGGGAGGCCGAGACGTAGATGGGAGGATAATATTAAAATGGATTTGAGGGAGGTGGGGTATGATGATAGAGACTGGCTTAATCTTGCTCAGGATAGGGACCGATGGCGGGCTTATGTGAGGGCGGCAATGAACCTTCGGGTTCCTTAAAAGCCATTTGTAAGTAAGTAAGTAAGTAAATGATTACGCTTGGCTGTGAAACTTGGACTCTCACTCTGAGAGAGGAACATAGGTTAAGGGTGTTTGAGAATAAGGTGCTTAGGAAAATATTTGGGGCTAAGCGGGATGAAGTTACAGGAGAATGGAGAAAGTTACACAACACAGAACTGCACGCATTGTATTCTTCACCTGACATAATTAGGAACTTGAAATCCAGACGTTTGAGATGGGCAGGGCATGTAGCACGTATGGGCGAATCCAGAAATGCATATAGAGTGTTAGTTGGGAGACCGGAGGGAAAAAGACCTTTAGGGAGGCCGAGACGTAGATGGGAGGATAATATTAAAATGGATTTGAGGGAGGTGGGGTATGATGATAGAGACTGGCTTAATCTTGCACAGGATAGGGACCGATGGCGGGCTTATGTGAGGGCGGCAATGAACCTTCGGGTTCCTTAAAAGCCATTTGTAAGTAAGTAAGTAAGTAATGATTACGCTGCAATGAACGGAAATACTAATTCCGTGAGTTCCACAGTTACTGTAAAATAAATAAGATGCAGATATATGGACAACGAATTAGGTCTTTTTAGGTTCTGAGGAGCAGAATAGGTAATTCTAGGTCCTATAAAATTCAAGTAGCCCATGTTATTCGTTGGGACATAAAACATAAAAGAAAACTGATAGTTCAAGAGTAACGAGTAAGCAATAGAATAGGTTCGAACCTAAGAATCCGGGGCGTGTTAATAACAGTGGTTTACGAGCCCCGAGTCAATCTTTGATACGTCACGCATAACACAAGGAGTCTGGTAAGGTTGATGAAGGGAAAGGGAAGTAGACACGACCTTTACACCGATGACGATGTAAGTAACCCGCAAATTTTGTTCATGGAGCGTTCATTTCGAGGCAATTGTGATAATTATGTTTCCTTGGCAATTCCAGGTTCATTTAATTAGGGTATTTAGAAAGGAATAGTGCTAACGGCATTTACCGTATCAAATTCTCCGTCAACCTTAACCAAGTTTGAACTCCGAACTTCGTGTCTAATGCCAAGCAATCAGCACTCGAGCATCGAGGACTATTTTTTTATTTTATTTTATTGAGTTATTTTACGACGCTGTATCAACATCAAGGTTATTTAGCGTCTGAATGAAATGAAGGTGTTAGTGACGATGAAATGAGTCCGGGGTCCAGCACCGAAAGTTACCCAGCATTTGTTCGTATTGGGTTGAGGGAAACCCCCGGAAAAAACCTCAACCAGGTAACTTGCCCCGACCGAGATTCGAACCCGGGCCACCTGGTTTCGCGGCCAGACGCGCTGACCGTTACTCCACAGGTGTGGACATCGAGGACTAGACAGTAGAATATCATGAATTGAGAGGGTAATAAATACAAGATCTTAAATACCACATTTTTCGTAAATGATGAGGTGATATTAAGCAATTCAGAAGATCAACTTAAAAAGGTTGCATATAAATTAAATTCAGAATCAAGTTAAATAGATAAATAAATAAATATAGATTATAAATAAACTTGGTGAAATACTACAGCCTTGTCTTACACCTTGATTAATTGGAATATCCTTGCTGTATTTGCCGTGTCCAATATTAATGCTAATTGTCGTGTTCCTGTAGATACTTTTCAATACGTTTATGAAATGATTAGGATAGCCTCTTCTATATAAAGGGTGCGTCAGAAAGAACGGATGGATTTCAAACTATCGATACGCAACGAGGAGAGATATATAGTGAGGGGGACCACGACTGTTGGGTCAGCCATAGGATGCAGTTTCAGTTGAGAACATGGTGTTGGTCTGGTGTACAACGTGCTTTCATCGTAGAGACATTTTTGAAAAATGAAGAGTCTGTGATCGCCAATCAGGACTCATTTCGACATCGGATGTCACGCTAGGATTCCAACTCGGAATACAATTTTGCGGTGGGTGGCTTCATTTCGTATCACAGGTTCAACATTAAAGAAGAAATCACCTGGACGAAATTCTATTGCACTGAGATTGTCCGAGGCTACGGTAAGATCTCGCGCCCTGCGACTTCTTTCTTTGGGACCATTTGAAGGCGTAAGTTTGTAAACATCGATCACATACACTGGACGAACTGAAGACAGCGATTCGTGAAGAAATCGTGGCAATTGCACCAGCTATGACTGTGAAAGTGGTGGCGAACATCAGAAAACTCCTCGATGCCTGTATTGAAAGCCAAGGACATCATATGGATAATGTTGATTTCCATGTATTGGTGAATATGTTGATAACAATAAATTTTTGATTTGATGAATCTTTACAATTTTCTTGCCATGTGAAATCCATCCGTTATATCTGACGCATCCTGTATTATCTGTCAGAGTGTATTAAAAAATATTACTCTAAATAATTTACGAAATTGTTACAGTCAACATGATATCTGGGTCGAGTTATGTTCCATCGCCACTTAATGAAGTAGTTTGTGTGAAGGAAGAATGTTAGAAATGTAGGGTATTAATTAAAAATAAAGTAAATAATATGAATAAATCAGTAGAATAATTGGAATGGAGACAAACTATAGGATAATGTAAAATATTGGGCAATGTAGATTGGTAGAGCAGGTGTAAAATTTCAATGGACTTAATGTATCGTGCTTCCAAAAGAATTATATAAATACGGAAATTAATATATTTTATATAATTGTGGAACAATAAGGAGAAAGCTAACAAATACAATTTTAGGAAACACGAAGCCAAAAGTTTACAAAGCATTTGCAGTACCTATGTTGACCTATGGAAATGAAAACTGGACAGTCAATAGATCAGACAGAAGACACCTAGAAACTCCTCAGATGAAATTTCTACGTTCAGTAGCTAGGTACCAGAGTGCTGCATTGAAGTTAAATCGCTCGCTTGAACTCGGTCGAGTGTCGCACCCTCGAGTGAGATACGATCGGTCGTGATACGCTCGTAATAAATAGAAGCACAGTACAAGGTCATCTCACCGACATGTCTTATCTTGTATGGAAGGCGACAGATAAGATACACATATGTTTTGCTCACACGGTAAAAATAAGGCTTTATTTTCTGCGTTTATGACAAACGTTTAATGGAACAGTCGTACCAAAACAGGAACATGAAGTTATAAATAAAATAGTATGAAAAACTTCGATATACAGTTATTATTGCTAATTAATAATTATTCAATATTTGATTTACCACATATATAATATGATAGGTCCATACATAGTGTTCCGCCTATATACTGCGACAATGTAGAAACGTTTTACAAAATATTATTGATATAGCAGTAGATTAATAACAATATTAGTACAGAGATAACGTCACAGAAAATATAATAAAACGAATAATCATGCTGCACAACTGTTACAGACGCAAAGATTAATACACCAATTAGAGATTATTATTATTATTATTATTATTATTATTATTATTATTATTATTATTATTTGATACAGTTCTTGCATTATCGTGATTATATGTGTTCCGTTTATAATAATTACATTTACATCGAATAACATTTATCAGATGTGGCAAAAACAAAATCACTCCTGTGTGGGGGGGGGGGGAAACATTTACCTACAACATTTATAATACATTTTAAAGCAAGTTTTGTAGTTGTACTATGGAGAGGTTAGTTAAACACTGCAAAGATTTGAAATGATAAACATCTATGATGTTACTACACAGTTCATCACTGTAACAAGAACGATTGTCTAACGCTCGGCTTATACCGTTCGAGGATTTATCGCTCGTGAAAATTTCACCCATCATGCATGTGCGCTACCTATCGGATTATGCTATGAACTACTTGGCGCTCGAGCGAAAACGTCCGATGCAGACCTCTGCTAGGTATACCTTTTTAGAGAGGAAGTGTAATGGAGAAGAAATAAATTGAACATACTTTATTTAATCTTACATAAGATATTCAAAATTCAAGAGAGAACTGGTGAAGACATAGCCTATACAAAGAATATCATATGAAAGAATCAGCCAAAAGTAAGCACAATTTTTCATCGTCGATTAACACGACGGAAGGATTCTGTCTCTTGATTTGGAAACGGATCTAAGGCATAGTTCCATTACGAAGATGAAGAAGAGTAACATCAAATTGCACACAGTCGGACGTGAACGTGGCTACTCACCGCAAGTGTTCGGCAGATGGGGCTGCATCTCCAGCCACTTCTTCAGAGAGTCCACCGCCTCCTTCACGCTCTGCTCATTCAGGTTAAAGTAGCTCCAGATTTGTTTCAGCGTCTCGTTTGATGGCGGAGGTAAAACTTCTATCGACATCTGAAAAATATAATTATTTTAACTAACTTACAATTTATTTTACTTTTCACAAGAATTGTATTCAGACTTCGACTCTTCGGTCATTCTCTGAAAATTTTTAGACAACGTTAGACCCCCGAGGAACATAACAATGAAATTATTTATTGTTTCTTGTTCACGTTAACACTTGTTTAAAACTTAAAACTTTCTTAGTTGAAAGGTTAAAAGTATAACACTTCAACTAAGAAAGTGTTAAGAATTTATTTAATTCAGAACGGCCATTTGTAATCTATGTATGTGTGTGTGATGTGTGTGAATAAGGAAGGTATGCATTCATGACGTAATCTACGCCATGTGACGGAAAAAATGATACGTATTATTAGCCTTTGTTGTCAGTGTGAAATCTGTGTTCTCGCAACAGGGTGTTCAGTATCTTGCTATCGTGAGAACTGTACCTTGTGTCGCTTAGAAATCGAAAGTTCACACCGAATATAGAAGAGTTCAGCAACGAATGAATTAATAAATAAATAAATAAATAACAAAATAAGTAAATAACTGAATAAATGAATAAATGAATACATAAATAAAAAAATAACTGAATAACTAAATAAATAAATAAACGAATAAATATGTGAATAAATAAATAAATAAATAAATAAACGAATAAATAAATGAATAAATAAACGATAAAATAAATGAATAAATAAACTAATAAATAAATGAATTAATAAACGAATAAATAAATGAATAAATAAATGAATAAATAACTGAATAAATAAATGAATGAATAAATAAGTAAATACATAACTGAATAAATGAATAAATATATAAATAAATAAGTAAATAACTAAATAAATAAATAAATAAATAAATAACTAAATTTTAAAAATAATAAATAAGTAAGTAAATAAATAAATAAGTAATTAAAAAACAAATAAATAAAGAAACAAACAAACAAATAAATAAATGAATAAATAAATGGCTAAAGAAATAAATAAATAACTAAATGAACAAATAAATGAATGAATAAATAAATAAATGCATAATTAAATAACTAAATAAATTATTGAATAAGTGAATAAATAAATAAATGAATAAAGAAATGAATAAGTAAATGAATAAATAAATAAATAACTAAATATATAAATAAGTAAATATATAAATAAGTAAATAATTAAATAAATTAATAAATATCTGAATAAATAAATAAATAAATAAACGAATAAATAAATGAATGATTAAATAAATGAATAAATAAATAAATAACTGAATAAATCAATGAATGAATAAATAAATAAAAATTAATGAATAAATAGTTAAGTAAACAACTAAATAAATAAATAAATAAACAAATAAGTAAACAAATAAATAAACAAACAAATAAATAAATGAATAAATAAATGGTTAAAGAATAAATAAATAACTAAATGAACAAATAAATGAATGAATAAATAAATAAATGCATAAATAAGTAACTAAATAAATTATTGAATAAGTAAATAAATAAATAAATGAATAAAGAAATGAATAAGTAAATGAATAAATAAATAAAGGAATAAATAACTTAATATATAAATAAGTAAATAATTAAATAAATTACTAAATATCTGAATAAATAAATAAACGAATAAATAAATGAATGATTAAATAAATGAATAAATAAATAAATAACTGAATAAATCAATGAATGAATAAATAAATAAAAGTGAATGAATAAATAGTTAAGTAAACAACTAAATAAATAAATAAACAAATAAGTAAACAAATAAATAAATGAATAAATAAATAAATAACTAAATGAATAAATAAATGAATGAATAAATATATAAATGAATAAATAAGTAACTAAATAAATTAATGAATAAGTAAATAAATAAATTAATTAATTTATGAATAAAAAAATGAATAAGTAAATGAATAAATAAATAACTAAATAAATGAAAGAATGAATAAATAACTAAATATATAAATAAGTAAATAACTAAATAAATAAATAACTAAATAAATAAACTAGTAAATAAATAAATAATTAGTAAATAATAAATAAGTAAATAAGTAAACAAATAAATAAACAAATAAATCAATCAATAATTCGATCATTAAATAAGTAAATAAATAAATAAGTCAAGAATCCAACAAATACATTTTATTGAGTGGTCAATGACTCGTGTCCTTGTAAAACTAAATAGTAGGTGCCTCTATCAGCAATTTTTTTTTTACTTCGTTTTTGATAATACCAGAAAGGGTCAAATTAAAGCATGTACAACGATCAACGGACTGAACAGTTGCGAACGGAGTTTAAATAATGATTATTTTTGTCGATTGCTGCACCACTGCTGCAAAATTAGGAACTGTGTAACTTATAGTGTGCAGTTAGTGCCATGTTAGTTTGCAAACACTAAGGAATGGAAATTATAAGCAAATATGTCTGGTTTTAGTACCTGTTCTTCAATTTTTTAAATGAGTATCATCCTACAATATTCAAGAACTAATTAGAATAATAAGAAATTAAAAAATCATTCCAGTCTCTTGTCTGAGAATCAAATTTGAAGCATAGAACCCGGCAACTTCAATACAATTGACCACAATGTATTATTTTTGCACTTCAGAAAGTTTTTCTCAATTTCCCCGTGACAGGTTTTTGTTTTTCAATCAGTTATTTTACGACAATTTATAAACTGCAATGGTTATCTAGCGTCTGAATAACATGAAGAAGATAATGTCAGCGAAATGGGTCCAAAGTCCTACGCCGAAAGTTACCTAGCATTTGTTCTTAATAGGTTTAGGGAAAGCCCCAGGAAAAACCTCAACCAGGTAACTTGTTCCAACGAGGATTTGAACCCAGGCCCGCTCGTTTCACGGTCAGACGTGTTAACTCTTACTCTACAACGGTGTATATGTTTCTGTTGACATGCCCTTTAAATAATGTACAATTTAATTGATTGTTATGCCTCTGACCAATTAATGCAATTATATCTTCAGTCCGAGACAGCAAGTAACACAAAAGTGATTATAAGAAATTTTTAGAAATAGTATTAAGGGTGCAACACTAAATACCTACATTTCATTAGTTCGAGGCTAATAAAATCGATTTTAATGTCATTGAACTGCTTAGACCCAGTCTAGCCAGTTCCAGTTACGTTTTATTTCTGCACATAATATCTATGCCCTGTCATCTGAAGTCATGTATTCAATTTAAATAACAGCGGAAGATATACAATTATGTACACCTTTACTTTTTAACTTTGCTCTAGAGTATGCCATTAGGAAAGTCCAGGATAACAGAGAGGGTTTTGAATTGAACGGGTTACATCAGCTGCTTGTCTATGCGGATGACGTGAATATGTTAGGAGAAAATCCACAAACGATTAAGGAAAACACGGAAATTTTACTGGAAGCAAGTAAAGAGATAGGTTTGGACGTAAATCCTGAAAAGACAAAGTATATGATTATGTCTCGTGACGAGAATATTGTACGAAATGTAAATATAAAAATTGGAAATTTATCTTTTGAAGAGGTGGAGAAGTTCAAATACCTGGGAGTAAGAGTAACAAATATAAATGATACTCGGGAAGAATAAATATGAGAAATGTCTGTTATTATTCGGTTGAGAACTTTTATCATCCAGTCTGCTGTCAAAAAATCTGAAAGTTAGAATTTATAAAACAGTTATATTACACAGAACTGCACGCATTGTATACTTCACCTGACATAATTAGGAACTTGAAATCCAGACGTTTGAGATGGGCAGGGCATGTAGCACGTATGGGCGAATCCAGAAATGCATATAGAGTGTTAGTTGGGAGACCGGAGGGAAAAAGACCTTTAGGGAGGCCGAGACGTAGATGGGAGGATAATATTAAAAATGGATTTGAGGGAGGTGGGGTATGATGATAGAGACTGGCTTAATCTTGCACAGGATAGGGACCGATGGCGGGCTTATGTGAGGGCGGCAATGAACCTTCGGGTTCCTTAAAAGCCATTTGTAAATAAGTTATATTACCGGTTGTTGTGTATGGTTGTGAAACTTGGACTCTCACTTTGAGAGAGGAACAGAGATTAAGGGTGTTTGAGAATAAGGTGTTTAGGAAAATATTTGGGGCTAAGAGGGATGAAGTTACAGGAGAATGGAGAAAGTTACACAACGCAGAGCTGCACGCATTGTATTCTTCACCTGACCTAATTAGGAACATTAAATCCAGACGTTTGAGATGGGCAGGGCATGTAGCACGTATGGGCGAATCCAGAAATGCATATAGAGTGTTAGTTGAGAGCCGGAGGGAAAAATACCTTTAAAGAGGCCGAGACGTAGATGGGAAGATAATATTAAAGTGGATTTGAGGGAGGTGGGATATGATGATAGAGAATGGATTAATCTTGCTCAGGATAGGGACCGATGGCGGGCTTATGTGAGGGCGGCAATGAACCTTCGGGTTCCTTAAAAGCCAGTAAGTAAGTATAAACTCTAGTCTCCTCCATGCATATTAAGTACCCTCCGAACATATATATCTGTTTTATATTCTATTTCAATCTTGGGCTGTGATCAATCTATTGATTCTGCATCAGTATATTGAATTTAATTTCGTCGTCGTTTTGAAATTACAAATTCAATACTCCGCAGGGTCCATTGTGCTCGCTAAATAAACAACTGAACGATGAAGTAATCATTCATAAATTCTGTGTGCTTGCGTACAACAGCACTAAAAATAGACAAAATCGATTATGTTCGAACAATCTGTTTCAATGGTAACATTATTACGAAGGAAGAAACGGGTTAGAGATATGCATATAGATGGGCAGAGATGTATCATAACTACCATACGTATTCTGTTTTCTTAGTTATGATGTTCGAAACCTACCGAATGGCGAAGAATGTTAAAGAGCGCCGTATTAATGATAGGCATGGCTTCCTGTGGGAGGCAAGGAAAACTCTGGGGTCCTACTTACCTCAAACAGTAGTAGTACCAACCAGGATATCAAATCAAGCCCGCTCGTTTCACGCTAATACTTCTCCTACCACCGCTACAATTACCACTACCACTATGACCATTATTATTATTACCACTACCATTGTACTAGTACCACTATTAATACCACTACCATCAATACTAAAACTAGTACCACCAGCATTACTGCTACCAGTGTTATACTATCACTAACACTACCCCAATTGTACTACTACTACCACTATTGCTATCACAACTGTTGCTACTACTACTGCTAGCACTACTACTTCTATCACTATAACTACTACCACTACTAATACCACTACTACTACCGCTGCTACCACTACTGTACTATCACTACTACTACCACCATTTGTACTACTACCACAACAGTTGCTACCACCACTACTGCTAGCACTACTACTTCTATCACCATTACTACTACCACAACCACTACTGATACCTCTACTACTAGTACCGCTACTACTACTGCTACTACTATTATTACTACTACTACTACTACTACTACTACTACTGCTGCTGCTGCTGCTACTAGTACGACTACTACTACTACCACTAATATTACTGCAACTACTACTACTACTACTGCTGTTGCTACTATTACTAATAATACTACTACTGCTGCTACTACTACTACTACTGCCGCTGCTACTACTACCACCGCTAATACTGCTACTACTACTACGACTGCCATTACTACTACTGCTGCTGCTGCTACTACTACCACCGCTATTACTGCTACTACTACTACTACGACTACCACTACTACTATTACTGCTACTACTATTACTACTACTAATACTACTACGACTGCCACTACTACTATTACTACTACTACTACTACTACCGCTGCTACTACTACCACCACCGCTAATACTGCTACTACTACTACTACTACTACTACTACTGCTACTACTGCTGCTCCTGCTACTACTGCTGCTGCTGCTACTACTGCTAATACTACTGCTGCTGCTGCTACTACCACCGCTATTACTGCTACTACTACTACTACTACTACTACGACTGCCACTACTACTATTACTGCTGCTACTACCACCGCTAATACTGCTACTACTATTACTACTACTAATACTACTACGACTGCCACTACTATTACTACTACTACTACTACTACCGCTGCTACTACTCCACCACCGCTAATACTGCTACTACTACTACTACTACTGCCACTACTACTACTACTGCTGCTGCTACTACTGCTGCTGCTGCTACTACCACCGCTAATACTGCTGCTACTACTACTACTACTACTACTACTAATACTGCTGCTACTACCACCGCTAATACTGCTACTACTACTACTACGACTGCCTTTACTACTACTGCTGCTGCTGCTGCTACTACTACCACTACTGCTGCTGCTGCTACTACCACCGCTATTACTGCTACTACTACTACTACGACTACCACTACTACTATTACTGCTGCTACTACCACCGCTAATACTGCTACTACTATTACTACTACTAATACTACTACGACTGCCACTACTACTATTACTACTACTACTACTACCGCTGCTACTACTACCACCACCGCTAATACTGCTGCTACTACTACTACTACTACTGCCACTACTACTACTACTGCTGCTCCTGCTACTACTGCTGCTGCTACTACTGCTAATACTACTGCTGCTGCTACTACCACCGCTATTACTGCTACTACTACTACTACTACTACTACTACGACTGCCACTACTACTATTACTGCTGCTACTACCACCGCTAATACTGCTACTACTATTACTACTACTAATACTACTACGACTGCCACTACTACTATTACTACTACTACTACTACTACCGCTGCTACTACTACCACCACCGCTAATACTGCTACTACTACTACTACTGCCACTACTACTACTACTGCTGCTGCTACTACTGCTGCTGCTGCTACCACCGCTAATACTGCTGCTACTACTACTACTACTACTACTACTACTACTAATACTGCTGCTACTACCACCGCTAATACTGCTACTACTACTACGACTACTACTACTACTACTACGACTGCCACTACTACTATTACTGCTCCTACTACCACCGCTAATACTGCTACTACTACTACTACTAATACTACTACGACTGCCACTACTACTATTACTGCTGCTACTACCACCGCTAATACTGCTACTACTACTACTACTACTAATACTACTACGACTGCCACTACTACTAATACTACTACTACCGCTGCTACTACTACCACCGCTAATACTGCTACTACTACAACTACGACTGCCACTACTACTACTACTGCTGCTGCTGCTACTACTACTGCTGCTGCTGCTACTACCACCGCTAATACTGCTACTTCTACTACTACTACTACTACTACTACTACGACTGCCACTACTACTATTACTGCTGCTACTACCACCGCTAATACTGCTACTACTATTACTACTACTAATACTACTACGACTGCCACTACTACTACTACTACTACTACTACCGCTGCTACTACTACCACCACCGCTAATACTGCTACTACTACTACTACTACTACTGCCACTACTACTACTACTGCTGCTGCTACTACTGCTGCTGCTGCTACTACCACCGCTAATACTGCTGCTACTACTACTACTAATACTGCTGCTACTACCACCGCTAATACTGCTACTACTACTACTACGACTGCCACTACTACTATTACTGCTGCTACTACCACCGCTAATACTGCTACTACTACTACTACTACTAATACTACTACGACTGCCACTACTACTAATACTACTGCTACTACCGCTGCTACTACTACCACCGCTAATACTGCTACTACTACAACTACGACTGCCACTACTACTACTACTGCTGCTGCTGCTACTACTACTGCTGCTGCTGCTACTACCACCCCTAATACTGCTACTTCTACTACTACTACTACTACTACGACTGCCACTACTACTATTACTGCTGCTACTATCACCGCTAATACTGCTACTACTATTACTACTACTAATACTACTACGACTGCCACTACTACTACTACTACTACTACTACTACTACCGCTGCTACTACTACCACCACCGCTAATACTACTACTACTACTACTACTACTACTACTGCTGCTGCTGCTACTGCTGCTGCTGCTACTACTAATACTACTACTACTACTACTACTACTACTACCGCTGCTACTATTACAACCGTTAATACTGCTACTTCTACTACTACTACTACTACTGCTGCTGCTACTACCACCTCTAATACTGCTACTACTACTACTACTACTACTACTACTAATACTGCTGCTACTACCACCGCTAATACTGCTACTACTACTACTACTGCTGCTGCTACTACTGCTACTACTACTGCTGCTGCTACTACCACCGCTAATACTGCTACTACTATTACTACTACTACTACTGCTGCTGCTACTACCACCTCTACTACTACTGCTGCTGCTACTACCACCTCTACTACCACTGCCACTACTACTACCACTACTACCACTGCTACTACTACTGCTGCTGCTACTACCACCTCTACTACCACTGCCACTACTACAACTGCTGCTGCTGCTACTACTACTGTTGCTGCTACTACTACTACTACTACTGCTACTACTACCACTACTATTACTACCACTACTACTACCGCTACTATTACTAGTACCACTACTATTACTACTACTACTACTACTGCTGCTACTACTACCACTACTATTACTACTACTACTACTTACTTACAAATGGCTTTTAAAGAACCAGAAGGTTCATTGCCGCCCACACATAAGCCCGCCATCACACCCCACCTCCCTCAAATCCATTTTAATATTATCCTCCCAACTACGTCTCGGCCTCCCTAAAGGTTTTTTTCCCTCTGGTCTCCCAACTCACACTCTATATGCATTTCTGGATTCGCCCATACGTGCTACATACCCTGCCCATCTCAAACGTCTGGATTTTAAGTCCCTAATTATGTTAGGTGAAGAATACAATGCGTGAAGTTCTGTGTTGTGTAACTTTCTCCATTCTCCTGTAGCTTCATCCCGCTTAGCCCCAAAAATTTCCTAAGCACCTTATTCTCAAACACCCTTAACCTATGTTCCTCTCTCAGAGTGAGAGTCCAAGTTTCACAACCATACAGAAGAACCGGTAATATAACTGTTTTATAAATTCTAACTTTCAGATTTTTGGACAGCAGACTTAATGATAAGAGCTTCTCAACCGAATAATAACACGCATTTCCCATATTTATTCTGCGTTTAATTTCCTCCCGAGTGTCATTTATATATGTTACTGTTGCTCCAAGGTATTGGAATTTTTCCACCTCTTCGAAGGATAAATCTCCAATTTTTATATTTCCATTTCGTACAATATTCTGGTCACGAGACATAATCATATACTTCGTCTTTTCCGGATTTACTTCCAAACCGATCGCTTTACTTGCTACAAGTAAAATTTCCGTGTTTTCCCTAATCGTTTGTGTATTTTCTCTAACATATTCACGTCATCTGCATAGACAAGAAGCTGATGTAACCAGTTCAATTCCAAACCCTGCCTGTTATCCTGAACTTTCCTAATGGCACATTGTAGAGTGAAGTTAAAAAGTAAAGGTGATAGTGCATCTCCCTGCTTTAGCCCGCAGTGAATTGGAAAAGCATCAGATAGAAATTGACCTATACGGACTCTGCTGTGTGTTTCGCTGAGACACATTTTAATTAATCGAACTAGTTTCTTGGGAATACCAAATTCAATAAGAATATCATATAATACTTCCCTCTTAACGGAGTCATATGCCTTTTTGAAATCTATGAATAACTGATGTAGTGTACCCTTATACTCCCATTTTTTTTCCATTATCTGTCGAATACAAAAAAATCTGATCAATAGTCGATCTATTACTCCTAAAACCGCACTGATGATCCCCAATAATTTCATCTACGAACGGAGTTAATCTTCTCAAAATAATATTGGACAAAATTTTGTACGACGTCAACAAAAGTGATATTCCTCGAAAGTTACCACAGTTGGTTTTGCCCACTACTACTACCGCTACTATTACTAGTACCACTACTACTACTAGTACTACTACTACTACTGCTACTACTACTACCACTACTATTACTAGTATCACTACTACTACCGCTATTACTAGTATCACTACTACTACTACTACTGCTACTACTACCACTACTATGACTACTACTACTACTACCGCTACTATTACTAGTATCACTACTACTACTATTACTACTACTACTGCTACTACCACTACTATTACTACCACTACTACTACCGCTACTATTACTAGTATCACTACTACTACTACCACTACTATTACTACCACTACTACTTCCGCTACTGTTACTAGTATCACTACTACTACTACTACTACTGCTACTACTACTACAACTACTATTACTACCACTACTATTACTACCACTACTACTACCACTACTATTACTACCACTACTACTACCGCTACGATTACTAGTATCACTACTACTACTACTACTGCTGCTACTACTACCACTACTACTACCGCTACTATTACAAGTATCACTACTACTACTACTACTATTAGTGCTAATACTACTACCACTACTATTACTACCACTACTACTACTACTGCTGCTACTACTACTACCACTACTACAACTGCTGCTACTACTACCACTTCTATTACTACCACTACTACTACCACTACTATTACTACCACTACAACTACCGCTACTACAACTGCTGCTACTACTACCACTACTACTAGCACTACTATTACTACCACTACTACTACCGCTACTATTACTATTAACACTACTACTACTACTACTACTACTACTGCTACTACTACTACCACTACTATTACTACCACTACTACCACCGGTACTATTACTAGTATCACTACTACTACTATTACTACTACTACTACCACTACTATTACTGCCACTACTTACCGCTACTGTTACTAGTATCACTACTACTACTACTACTACTACTACTACTACTACTGCTGCTGCTGCTACTACTACCACTACTATTACTACTACTACTATTACTACCACTACCATTACTACCACTACTTCTACCGCTACTATTACTACCACTACTACTACCGCTACTATTACTATTATCACTACTACTACTACTACTGCTGCTGCTACTACTACCACTACTATTACTACCACTACTACCGCTACTATTACTAGTATCACTACTACTACTACTAGTATCACTACTACTACTACTACTACTACTACTGCTACTACTACCACTACTACTACCGCTACTATTACTGGTATCACTACTACTACTACTACTACTACTGCTGCTGCTACTACTACTACCACTACTATTACTACCACTACTACTACCACTACTACTACTACTGCTGCTACTACTACCACTACTACAACTGCTGCTACTACTACCACTTCTATTACTACCACTACTACTACCACTACTATTACTACCAATAAAACTACCGCTACTACAACTGCTGCTACTACTACCACTACTATTACTACCACTACTACTAGCACTACTATTACTACCACTACTACCACCGCTACTATTACTAGTATCACTACTACTTCTATTACTACTACTACTGCTACTACCACTACTATTACTACCACTACTACTACCGCTACTGTTACTAGTATCACTACTACTACTACTACTACTGCCACTACTACCACTACTATTACTACCACTACTACTGCCACTACTATTACTAATATCACTACTACTACTACTGCTGCTACTACTACCACTACTATTTCTACCACTACTACTACCACTACTTCTACTACTACTGCTACAACTACTACTACAACTGCTGCTACTACTACCACTTCTATTACTACCACTACTATTACTACCACTACTACTACCACTACTACTACTGCTGCTGCTGCTACTACTACTGCCACTGCTATTACTACCACTACTACTACTACCGCTACTACTACTAGTACCACTACTACTGCTACTACTACCACTACTACTACTACTACTGCTGCTGCTGCTACTACTACTGCCACTACTATTACTACCACTACTACTACTACCACTACTATTACTACCACTACTACTACAACTACTACTACTGCTGCTGCTGCTACTACTACTACCACTACTATTACTACCACTACTACTATTACCGCTACTATTACTAGTACCACTACTACTACTACTACTACTACTACTACTACTACTACGACCACTGCTACTCAGAATGCATACATTCATGAAAATAAAGACAATTGATCGAAGGAAAGCTCAACTAACATTTTCGTTCGTAATTGAACTCGTCGGAAATTGAACATGATAGGCTTTGAAATTTTAATTTCTTTGAAGTCTACCAAACTTATGATACGAAGAAAATACTTTGTAACTAAAAATAACATGTGTTTTCTGTATCTATATTTAAGTTATAATGATTATGTTCATGGTACAAGAATGCTATTAACTTACGATGCAGTTTCTATTCTGGCGCGAGCACTAAGTGAAGACGTTGTATTCCACTCACAACACGACTGACACTAACACCGCATGCTTCACAAAGCATTTCTTTGGCAGGTATGTCTTGTAAATACAGACAGTGGTTAGAACAGTGAAAGCGACTTAAATCCAATTCCGTATATTTCATTATGTAGTCACACACGAAGTGAAATACAGTCTTAAAATACTGGATATAACTCACTTTGGAAATTACCGCCTCTATTGTGTACATAATTGGAGTTGGTGGTGAAATATTTGCTTTGTACAAGGTGAGTGACGAAATGACCTTCTGTGCTCCTTTCCAACTCCAGCATTCTGGGAAAGCTCCGTGCTTCTTCTCCATGCTCCAGGGTGTTGCGCTTTAAGGTTGTGATGAAACAAAGAACGATATGTGAACCGCGTAAACTTTCTCTCGGAAGAAATGCTGTTTCTTGGCTCTGAATGTGGTGAATTCCACTCACAAGGCCATTGTCGGTCGTCCGAATTCCGCCTAGCACATCGATATTTTCCTTAGACAGTCCGTGTATTGTTTGATAGAGATCTGGGATTTGATCAGACCATCAGCAAAGTATTTGTATCGCGAGTGTATTATTAGCAGATCGATGAATTTGTCCAATTGACGGTTTCAATTAGGTTCATTTTGATATTTTCAGCCGAAAAGTGGGCAAATGAATATTTAAAAGAATTTGTATTGGAATTTTCTTCAGATATTTCAAAGTCGAATGTCTTAGGCCCGATTGTATACACCATTTAATCTTAGATCAGAGGTTAAATTGATCCTTGTTTCAGCTGAACTTGGAATTTTGTGCTGTATAATGTCTAATCTGAGATTAATTTGTCTCAAACTAAAGTCAACTTTGACTGAAGAAATTTCTCCGATTAAGTTAGATGATCCAATATTATTTCAATGTACCAAAGTACATATGATATTTCAATGCAGATATTCTGCGTCATCATACGATGAAAGAGTAAAGGAAAGGAGAAAAATTCTCTCCGGCGCCGGGATTTGAACCCGGGTTTTCAGCTCTACGTGCTGATGCTTTATCCACTAAGCCACACCGGATACAACCCCGACGTCGGACACAACTGTCTCAGATTAAGTTCCAACTCTTGGGTTCCCTCTAGTGGCCGCCCTCTGCACTACGTCATAGATGTCTATGAACATAGGACCGAAGTTCACACATGTGCTGAGGTGCACTCGTTATGAGTGACTAGTTGGCCGGGATCCGACGGAATAAGCGCCGTCTTAAATCAATTCTATCCGGTGTGGCTTAGTGGATAAAGCATCAGCACGTAGAGCTGAAAACCTGGGTTCAAATCCCGGCGCCGGAGAGAATTTTTCTCCGTTCCATTACTCTTTCATCGTATGATGACGCAGAATATCTGCATGGAAATATCATATGTACTTCGGTACATTGAAATAATATATGATATGCGTAAATCACGAAGTGATTTAAGACGGCGCTTATTCCGTCGGATCCCGGCCAACTAGTCACTCATAACGAGTGCACCTCAGCACATGTGTGGACTTCGGTCCTATGTTCATAGACATCTATGACGTAGAGTTGAAACTCAATCAGAGGCAATTCTGTCCGACGCCGGGGTTGTATCCAGTGTGGCTTAGTGGATAAAGCGTCAGCAAGTAGAGCTGAAAACCCGGGTTCAAATCCCGGCGCCGGAGAGAATTTTTCTGCGTTCCATTACTCTTTCATCGTAGATGATCCAAGTTCAGTTATTTGTTTTCTGTTTGAAATATACGAGTGACAGATTGTGCAAATAAAATATCCATTATTATTAATTTTAATAGATATGTTAGGTACATTTATATATATTTCTTTCAATTTCTAGCCTTAATACACAAGCATTCTTACATTTTTATAAGGCTTTATCGTGTTCAGCAGCATCAAATAACATAACCTATAATTATATTATGTTTATAACAACCATTAATTATTAATGGATATGACAGGTACATTCATAAATGTTCAATTAACTGTATTACTAAAGGAAAATTGTCGTTTTATAAAGCATTATCAAATACCATAACATGATAACAACTTGGAGAAAATCAACCTTCTTCTTATTGTCAGCCATTATTTACATAGCACAAAAAACCAGTGTCTCCAACTAACTGTAATACGGAAAGTCGCCAAAAAGTAGTTGTAAAGTCGCTAAATTTCTCATTATCAACAAAGAAAGATTAGATTTTGTCACTATGGGGTGCTAAAAAGGTCGCTAAATCCCTATTTAAGCAATATAAAAGTTAAAAGAAATTGTCGTTGAAAAAGAGTTAAAGTCGCTAGATTGGCAACACTGAACAAACCTGTGTAACATGGTCCGCGCATCGCGTATTTCACCTGTTTATGCGATGTTGCCAAATCCTTTTCACATGAACTTAGATTGCATTTGAACCAAGGTAATTTGATCGCAGAAAAGTTTTATACAACAAAAGAAGTGTCTGAACTCGGTTCACTTTTCGATGTTCAATCAAAGTTGATCTTTAGTCAGGGAGTTTTATACAATTGGGCCTTAGAATTACAGAAGAAATGAAATACCCCTCTTATGTAGGTTGAACTGTGACCTTTCTGTTGCTCGTTTCGTCATTATCCTACTTGAATATTATGTAAATTTTACATCAGAGAAAAACATAGTTATTTATGCTACTCTACCGGTATCAGTAAAAATAAATGCAATAAATTAATTAACAAAAATAACTTAAATTGTAAGAAAGGTCGTCATAGTATCAGTCTTTGTCTCTAGAATGCATTTTCAACAATCTGCAAGGTGAAGTTTTGAGTCATTAATAGAGCGTCATCTGCAGAACAAACAAGATGCAAATCGTTTCTCAGAGTACCTTTTCTACGCGCAAAACATGACGTCATGTCAATATAGTCTATGAACAATTAACTTTATCTCTATATGCCCTGAGACAATACGGTTCCTACTAATAGGTAACATTTCCCTTCCAACTTTGCAGACTTAGAACTGCCAATAACAAGATTAAATCTAAAACAAAGTGCTAATAAAAATTGCTGGTGTGGTTAAAAATATTACTTGCTTTCTTACATAGTCAATGGTACAAATACAATAAAATATTACATGAAAGACTTTAATTAATATATGAATACCATCTCGTGCTTTCTATAACATTTTTCCTTCGCCCTCACTGTTTCTGTATGTGTCTGCAGCATATCCCTTATGTAGAATAGTCAAGTCTGCCATCTGGTGCTTACAGTACTAACTGATGAGTGACTGCACTGACATCACTTCTTTGCCGTTGGTCGAAGCCTTGTAACTTGTGATTTTCTCTTCATTTTGATATAACTGTGAGTTTACATAGTTCTAAGATTAGGCTATCTGTGAATTGAAAAATGTAGGGATGAGATTTCGAAGTAAATCCAGAAAAGACAAAGTAGCTATATGATTTTGTCTCGTGACGAGAATATTTTACGAAATAGAAATATAAAAATTGGAAATTTGTCCTTTGAGAAAGTGGAAAACTTCAAATTCCTGGGAGCAATAGTAACAAATATAAATAATACTCGGGATGAAATTAAACACAGAATAAATATGGGAAATGCCTGTTATTATTCGGTTGAGAAGCTTTTATCATCCAGCCTGCTGTCAAAAAATCTGAAAGTTAGAATTTATAAAACAGTTATATTACCGGTTGTTCTTTATGGTTGTGAATCTTGGTCTCTCACTTTGAGAGAGGAATATAGGTTAAAGATGTTTGAGAATAAAGTGTGTAGGAAAATATTTGGGGCTAAGAGGGATGAAGTTACAGGAGAATGGTGAAAGTTACACAACACAGAACTGCACGCATTGTATTCTTCACCTGACATAATTAGAAGCATTAAATCCAGACATTTTAGATGGGCAGGGCATGTAGCACGTATGGGTGAATTCAGGAATGCATATAGAGTGTTAGTTGGGAGACCAGAGGGAAAAAGACCTTTGGGGAGGCCGAGACGTAGATGGGAAGATAATCTTAAAATGGATTTGAGGGAGGTGGGATATGGTGATGGAGACTGGATTGATCTTGCTCAGGATAGGGACAGATGGCGGGTTTATGTGAGGGCGGCAATGAACCTCCGGGTTCCTTAAAAAGCAGTAAGTAAGTAAGTAATTAAGTAAGGGATGAGGACGATAGAAGGTTCCATTTTAGTATGATTGAAAAGACACACACATATTCGTTGCACATAGACACATGCAGAAAATCTACTCTCCTTATTAATCCAGTTTTCTAAAATACAGAACTCTCCTGTTGTTTGGCTGAATTGCTACCCGAACCCGCGCCCGAACGGAACTTCAGACCGGCAGGCAAGTGCCTTAACCCACTGAGCCACGCCGGTGGCTAAGTAGGACGTCAGAAGCCATATTCCATTTCCCGTGTGTATAGGCTATAAAGCACCAATAGGGAATTAAAACATGTATAGCCAACTTAGATTTATTAATGAAAATACTTTGAAATCACACAACTATGAAATCTCTTATGTATGGTGACCTAAACATACATTACCCCTCAGAAAGTGATCGTGAAATGAGTTAATCTCACTTCTTTAAGAGTATAACCCTAGTCATGTAGTTAGTTTACAAACCAGAAGCCAAGCTGTAATAGTACAGTTATTGGTAATTTATTATAGATAATAGTAAAATACGTTACAAGAGCGGTATATTGACGTTTTCATGTTCGAGGAAAAGATTGAAAAAGCGAAACGTAGTTGACCTTTTTTAATTTCCGAGAACATGAAAACAAACATACCGCTCGTGTATCGTACATTATTTTGTGCGAAGATCGTTTATTACAGACCTGAAAGACGAATTTCTAATTAGTTGCAATGAAATCTCCATGTTGGTTTCTGTTTAATGACGGCAACTTCGGAAAACCAAAATATCTTTCTTCAACATTGTTGCTATAAAATGTTTTCTATGTTTACTATACTCCAGCAGGCCGTGATATACGTCTGTCTTTTTTTTTCTCCCCCAGTATATAAATGCGAACTTAAAACAAACGGTAAGGTTATGTAATGATTTATTGTTCATTTTAATAGTTTAACAATATTATTTATATAACATATTGTAGTAATAACATCGGCATCTGGAATATTGTTGATTTTTTCACGGCTTCCTTAATGTTACTTGTATCAGGAATGCAATAAGTTTCGTGGAGTAGTAGACTTTACTTAATTTTTGCAAATATTTAAAAACAATAATTAACATTGCAATTTAGGTGAAATTGCAGTGGTAAGTTTCCAATTTATAAATTATTACTATGTTAAACGTCTCTAAAAATAATATGTTAAAAGCCTAAAGCAGTAAAATGAATGTCGCGCTTAAGCGGTAAGAAGAGGGAAATTGTTATGTGTGTTACGTTGGGAATACTGAATGTGGTATTTCACACTTACCGCGTATTGGTTCTGTGCGGAAAACAAGGAAATACGCACGATCTCGCACAAAAGTAGATTGAATACCTGTTAGACAGAGCCTTTAATCAATTGCTTACCTATATGTGATGCACAAATAGTGTTTGCTATGTTACTGAAAAATTAAAAACTTTTTAAATTCTGTAAATGCTGTATCTAATAATAGTTTTATATTATGTAACTCCTGAATCTATTAATCCTTTTAATTATGTAAATGCTGCATCTATTAATTTTTAATTTCTGTTAATGCTGAATCTATCAATCTTTTAAATCCTGTAAATCCTGAATGTATGAATCTTTTTAATTCTGTAAATGCTGAATCTATTGATGTTTCAAATCCTGTGTTGAATATATATATTTTTAATTCTGTACTAATGAATCTATTAATTACTTGAATTCTGTAAATGCTGAATCTATCAATCTTTTTAAATCCTGTAAATCCTGAATCTATTAATTACTTTAATTCTGTAAATGCTGAATCTATTAATTACTTTAATTCTGTAAATACTGAATCTATTGATGTTTCAAATCCTGTGCTGAATATATATATTTTTAATTCTGTAATAATGAATCTACTAATTACTTTAATTCTGTAAATGCTGAATCTACCAATCTTTTAATTCCTGTAAATCCTGAATCTATGAATCTTTTTAATTCTGTAAATGCTGAATGTATTGATGTTTCAAATCCTGTGCTGAATATATATTTTTTTAATTCTGTAATAATGAATCTACTAATTACTTTAATTCTGTAAATGCTGAATCTATTTATGTTTCAAATCCTGTGCTGAATATATATTTTTTTAATTCTGTAATAATGAATCTATTAATTACTTTAATTCTGTAAATGCTGAATCTATTGATGTTTCAAATCCTGTGCTGAATATGTATTTTTTTAATTCTGTAATAATGAATCTATTAATTACTTTAATTCTGTAAATGCTGAATCTGTTGAAGTTTCAAATCCTGTGCTGAATATATATTTTTTTAATTCTGTAATAATGAATCTATTAATTACTGTAATTCTGTAAATGCTGAATCTATTGATGTTTCAAATCCTGTGCTGAATATATATATATATATATATATATATATATATATATATATATATATATATATATATTTTTAATTCTGTAATAATGAATTTACTAATTACTTTAATTCTGTAATAATGAATTTACTAATTACTTTAATTCTGTAAATGCTGAATCTACCAATCTTTTAATTCCTGTAAATCCTGAATCTATGAATCTTTTTAATTCTGTAAATGCTGAATCTATTGATGTGTCAAATCCTGTGCTGTATATATATATTTTTAATTCTGTAATAATGAATCTATTAATTACTTTAATTCTGTAAATGCTGAATCGATCTTCTTTTAAATCCTGTAAATCCTGAATCTATCAATCTTTTTAATTCTGTACATAAAATAATCTACTTTATGTGCTGGAAGGAGAGAGAGGCCGAAGAACTATAAAAAATGTATTAATTTCCGAATTATGTTTTTTTTTTGTGGAGTGAGCTAAAATACAAGGAACAGATCTTCAGCCGCAGTGTTTCAACTACATATTTCAACTTTTTACATGTGTTTTAAGTGAAATCACAAAAACAATCCTACACTTGCATGTAGATACTTAAGGAAAGAACGGTAAGGAATTCAGTTGTGCACTTGGTCGACTCGGGAAGTAATTAGATTGTGCCCTTATCTACTCACCATCAGCCGGAATGAAATCGAGTTCATTCGGTTAAATGGCGGATGTAAGTCCATCAGTTTACCAGAGACATCTGGTGACCCCTTATGGGGATGTTCACAAAGGGTTTTTCGTAATTTTCGCCAATCCCTTCCCAAGACATGTATCTAAATTAAACATAGGGATAACACAAACATCCAAGCTATATCTACTAAAGTACAACTCATAACCTAGGAAAAATCGCTTGGCAGAGTTCGGAATCGAACTCGATACCTCCTGGTTAGGAGCCAGCGTCGCTAACCACTACTACCAAGAGACTGACCAAGTTTAAATAGAACACACTACAGAAATATACGTGATGTCTCTCCTGGTATGGTGTCAGCACTACATCAATTCTGCGCGTAATGAACACAAAAGGCCCGATATAAACAGGAGAAAAATATTCATGGCGCTGGTTAGATTCGAATCGAAGACCATGCCCGTCATGCGATGTTAAAGCTGAACGTCTCAGACATTGCATGTATATGGTAGGCATGAAGAATTTTTTAAGACTCCAAAAAATATTCGTCTTTTGAATCCTGAGCGCTGCATACAGTTAACAGTGATAAGTAATGATTTTAAACTTTCTAAGATTGTAACATTAAATTGTCAAAGAATATACAGGGCGTTTTAGAAATAATTTAACAAACCTTGGGGGCAAGTTTTTCATACCAAAACAAAAAAATAAAGTTCATAGAAATATATGTCTGAAAACCCTTAGTTTTTTAGTTATTAATGAAAGAACACAATGAAACATCTGTTAGATATTGCCAGCTTGGTAGCAAGTGTTAGAACTTTAATCAATTCAGGATCTCATAACAAAATAATGTTCAAATGATTTAAATGATTGTAGTAAACAAGTCTCCTTGGCAACACACAGCCATCTAGGATACATTGGGTGCATCAGCAGACTTGTATCGATAACATCATTCGATTATGTAACAAAATGAATTATTATCTGTACAAACTTAAGTTAAGTTGTTGGATTGTACTTCGAAATGCGTTAAACTTAAACTTTCATTGTTACGAGTTTCCGAATTGATTAAAGTTCCAACACTTGCTATCAAGCTGACAATGTCTAACATATGTTTCATTTTGTTCTTTCATTAATAACTAAAAAAAACTAAGAATTTTCGGACATATATTAATATTAACTTTTTCTTGTTTTATTGTGAGGAACATGCCCCCAAGGTTTGTCAAAGTATTTCTGAAGCACCCTGTATATAGAGTGTGAAAATAAAAAAAAAATCAAAGATCCCAATTGTAGTAAGTAAAGTTATGAGACAGGGTCCCCATTATCGCCAGTAATTTTTCATTTATATATCAACGAACATATGGCAATATCAATAATAATAATACTAATAACAATAATAATAATAATAATAATAATAATAATTTATATTAATAGTATCAAAGTACGTAAATACTCTGTTATACGCTATTGGCCAGATTATAATTATGCTAGCTGAAGTGAGTCTACAGAGAGGATTATATAATGAAAATAAAATCATAAAAGAATACAATTTAAACTTTCCACAATCAAAACTAAATACTTAGGCCTACCTTCAAAGAGAGATGCCCAGTAAGAAGTACAATCGTAATATATTAACAAATAATACAACAAATTAACAATTTTAAATATGTAGGATGTGATAGAGGAATTGATAGAGAGCAAGATATCAATATCCAAATTGGAAGATGAGGACAATTTTGTGGATGTTAAAATATGTTTTATTTAACGACGCTCGCAACTGCAGAGGTTATATAAGCGTCTCCGGATGTGCCGGAATTTTGTCCAGCAGGAGTTCTTTTACATGCCAGTAAATCTACTGACATAAGCTCACTTAAATGCCATCGACCTAGCCCGGGATCGAACCCGCAACCTTGGGCAAAGAAGGCCAGACAATTTTGTGGAATTGTGAAGCGATTTGTCCAAGAAAACTATTGTATAAAAGCTTCTTAAATTTATATAAATTAGTGGATGTGTCCATAACTACATACGGAGCAGATCTGGACATGAACTGAGGCTGAAGAGTGAATAATGGAATCCTCAGAAATATATTTTAAGAGCAGTGGCAGAGTACAGAAAAATTCATAACAAGTGAAATGAAGATGGTAGGAAAGAAGTACTTTGAGGATTTATCCCTTCCAGACCGCGGAGCCGAACAAAATCCCAATTAAGTTTCTTCAAGACAGTGATAAACGTTTCAGAAATGCCCTCAAACAAATTCTACAGCTCCCAACGGACATGCCAGACCATATGATTTATTCAGATATGAAGTGTAAAGGTCTTGGCCTCTTCAAATCGGAGTGGGAAGCCCATCTTCAGCACGCCAATGCTTGTCGCGTTCTCGCAATCCCTACGTCACAGCCACTCGACATCTCTTTACTGAAAGCACCGAATGCGTCAAATCTTTGCAGTTAATCGAGACATCCGACGTAATTAAACACCCACGAACCAGTTTGTATGACGCTCGACGTATGAGGGAAAAACTGCGAGAAAAGGAATTAGAGGCGTGGGCTAAGCTACCTCAGAAAGGTCTTGGCGTAGAGCTACAGTATACAGGGAGTTTAATCCGGCGAATTCCTGGATACGACATCGTGAAGGCCTAGCATCTAGCGAGAGGCGCGAAGCTATTAAAATGACTGCACACGTGTCTCCCGTACGTTCCCTTCCGGGCAGGACTCGGGACAACATCCTCTGTCGTCGATGCCACAGAGAGCCAGAAACACTTGCACATGTCCTGGGCTCTTGTCCGCACGGTGAAGTCCTCCGCAACTCACGACACCATAGAATTCGTTCGATGATCGCCCAACAGTTTAGATCAATAAATTTTCAAGTGTTCGAAGAAGTTCAGGAACTGGAAGACAATGGCAGTACAAGAATCACGAAGTGACTTAAGAAGACGCTTATTCCGTCGGATCCGGCCAACTAGTCACTCATAACGAGTGCACCTCAGCACATGTGTGAACTTCGGTCCTATGTTCATAGACATCTATGACGTAGTGCAGAGGGCGGCCACTAGAGGGAACCCAAGAGTTGGAACTCAATCAGAGACGATTCTGTCCGACGCCGGGGTTGTATCCGGTGTAGTGGATATAGCATCAGCACGTAGAGCTGAAAACCCGGGTTCAAATCCCGGCGCCGGAGAGAATTTTTCTCTGTTCCATCACTCTTTCATCGTATGATGCCGCAGAATATCTGCATGGAAATATCATATGTACTTCGGTGCATTGAAATAATATATTAAACATATGAGCTATTCCATCTCAAATCGACCGAAATATAGAGAAAATTAACCTTACAATTTCTAAATACAATGAACGTTTTTGTACGTAGAGAACTGTGATACAATGCTTTGTGCAAAGTTTGAGGCATCAGAACTTCATAGTGTTTAAATTAAAAAGTATTTAAATTTATCATATTTTCATAAAATTAGCAACTTTAAACTGTTGTAGCTCCGAAACCCTATCACCCAATGATCAAAATCTTGGTTTATTTTGATGCTGAGAAAGTAAAATTTATATTGACATATAAACAGATTTTCTTACTTTTTATGGAAATGGAGAAATTTACATTTTTCCTTTGCCAAGGAAAAATATTTTAAAAATATATAGGTAGATTCCGCATTGAAATTACAAATAAGCACTTATTGTTTACTGATGGTATGTTGATAAAAAAAGTATTGAAAATATCAAATAATGAAAATAAATAGTACGCGCGCGAACTAACCAGCTGACTGTGAGACGGGAGCTAGCCGAGACAAGCAAGGCCAGGAGAAAAACACTTCATGTTTCGTCTAGTAGCGCATAGCTGGGCTAGCTTTATGACAAGTTTTCATAAACACAGTGTAAAATGACGTCCAACGCTCGCTTATCTTCAGCTCTCGGCCAGTGCGTGCGGTACTGCGCCGTTCAAGTCCAGGCGTGTGAAAATAATCTATTTAATACTCTCGAAACTTATTGCCGTAGGTACCACTAAGCAAACAATGCCGAATCCCTCTTAATAATACAAGGTTTCTTCTCAGTATCTTTTTACATTTTTACAAATAAGCAAAAAGCCTAAAAGTAAGTAAAATCAGATTATCTGTCTCTCTGTGTACAATAGAAATAAGGATTACTTCTTATCATAACCTACCAAATGTCAGCTTCAAAATGAACTCTCCTTCAATGTACTGCAGTAAATGGTTCCAGAGTTCTGAGCGCTGAAAGAGGCTTGTTTTTATAAAATACGCTAAATTTGTCGCTCAATAGTACGAAAACCGTTTGACTTTCGATAGTATATTTTTGCAAATGCACTCTCCTCAGCACCTTGTATAAGTAGGGAAAAAATTAGAGTTAAAAAAATTCGAGGCTTTTTACTGATCGATTTCATATGGAATAGCACATATGTTTGTTTTCTTTTATACTTTCAACTGCCTATTGCACAATATGCTCTGTCTTTGTGGCAGCCTGTTAATACAGGGAGCTGTTATCGTTTAGATAATTAAATAAAGTAATTGCAATACTTGATAAAATCAGAGAATATGAAAATATGTGGCTGCAGCTTTTAAAAAGAAAGGAAGAAAATAGAATTCCTAAAATCTATATATATAATTTGAACTGGTAATGGAAATTACGGGAACACGGCTGAATCGATTTTAATGAAAGACTCGTCATTTTGAAGCTTGTCATCCAAGGATTTTCAGAAAAATAGTAACTTTCAGTGAAGCGTTAGTTTTCCTACATAATTTTCCTGTTTTCCAAAATCCATCTTTCGTCAGTTATGAGAACTAATTAATTGCATTCCAGTATAAAACAAAACACACAATGCAATAAACAATAGGCTATTACAGGAAGGCCATGACCTGCAAGATTGCTAACATATTTAGAGCTAAAATTCAATTGGTTATTACAAACTTCAAGACTTACTAAAATAATTTACAGGTCTGATTTTGCGGTGTGTAATTTTCTGCGTGCAGCTCTGTATTCGATATTGAAATCTACAAAACTTGAGGTGGTTTGATGACATTGCCATTAGAAATGAAATATTATTATAGTTAATGCAATGATGTGACTATTTTTCAGTTATTATACATATTAATGCTATATTGGTGATATGAAAGTGAAACATTTCGGGGTTATGTTAGTAGATGTAGAGAATATCTTAAATTAGATCTTCATTTCTATAATTTACTGAGTGGCTATATATACATATATTGTATAGAAAACTACAAAACGTGCGTAAGATAATAATATCGTTATTAAAAATCAAATTGATTATAGGTATTAATCAAAAGGGGTTGGGTCTTTTTCATATACTTAATGGCGGTGTAGTGTAGATATTTATATGCGTCATTCTCTTCAGTATTGGCTGGAGAGAGCGCAAAAATTACAGTTCCTAAGGAAAGACCAAAAGGTATTACTTACTGATAAAATAAGAGGCCTACAAAATTTTGTAGTCTCTCGATCATTTCAGCAAGATCTCTTAGCAGGATAAAATGATTTTACCCTCTACATTCCAAGCTCTCCATGCAGCAGCTATGCCAAGATACTATGTCTATTGTTTGAAAGCATAGCAAACCTGACTTTTTTAACTTTCACCTACACTCCACAATGACCTGAAATAGCTATTGCTTTACAATTCAATTGAATTCAACTTATTAAGCCATTAAACATACAGTGATAGACGTCGTCACAAAAAAGAAACATATATTTGAAAATACACATATAATTGAAAACAGTAATTAGAATGAAAACACAAAACATTTGAAAACTCTAAAATTAAAGAAATCACTTCACTCTTATGTAATAATTGTAACTAATGTAAATAACTTTATTTATTAAAAAACAATTTCGTGTGAATTTATGTTAAGGAACTCATCTACAGAGTAGAAAGGATTAATTAAAAGCCAATTATAAAATCTAGCTTTCAGACTATTGGTTGATAACTTATAATATTGACTGGGAGCTTATTATATAATTCCATCCCCATGACAGAAAAATTCGTACTAGTTTTATGTAATCTACAGTGTGGGGTATTCATTTGTTACTCCCACATGAGAAACTCACTGATTGTCCTGACTTTGTTACTTGCGTTTTCGCGTTGAAACTCAAAAACTGAAGATGGGTAGTTTCAAGGAAAGGTATTTGGCATAAACAATCTTTCAGAGGGAGTATGATTCATTATTACGAAAGCAAATAACTTTCAAAACTTCTGGTATTCTTCATTGAAAATAAATCTGAAAAATTTTTACTTTAACTTAGTTCGCAGCATTTGCTGCACAATCCACTAGTAATATACATGTTCATAAACTGTAAGAAAAGCTATTGAAACAATGAACCGGTGAATTTTAAATATATAAATTTATTTCTTTGAAAATTATTGCTATAGACGTAATGAAATATTCTGTTCTGATTTTACGTAATCACCTGTACACTTAATTTTCTTATATTCTATTTGATTACTAATAATTATTAAATAAAAGTACTTTCCCAGGGGTAGCTTCCTTTTGGAAATAAACATCGTAAATAGTGATAACGCAAATGTTTATTTTATTTTATTTATTTAGTATGCTGTCTCTTTTGGCAACCCTTACTGAAGGGCAGCTACCCTTGTGGGATTTATATATAACAAGAAAATCCTTGTAATCGGAAAAAGTCAAATATACTTAGTCCGTTATATAGTTGATGATGATGATGATTATTATTATTATTATTATTATTATTATTATTATTATTATTATTATTATTATTAAGAGGTGGAAAAATCCAAATATCTTGGAGCAACAGTAACAAATATAAAAGACACTCAGGAGGAAATTAAACGCAGAATAAATATGGAAAATGCCTGTTATTATTCGGTTGAGAAGCTTTTGTCATCTAGTCTGCTGTCAAAAAATCTAAAAGTTAGAATTTATAAAACAGCTATATTACCGGTTGTTCTATATGGTTGTGAAGCTTGGACTCTCACTTTGAGAGAGGAACAGACATTAAGGGTGTTTGAGAATAAGGCTCTTAGGAAAATATTTGGGGCTAAGAGGGATGAAGATACAGAGAATGGAGAAAGTTACACAACGCAGAGCTGCACGCATTGTATTCTTCACCTGACATAATGAGGAACATTAAATCCAGACGTTTGAGATGGGCAGGACATGTAGCAAGTATGGACGAATCCAGAAATGCATATAGAGTGTTAGTTGGGAGGCCAGAGGGAAAAATACCTTTGGGGAGGCCGAGACGTAGATGGGAAGATAATATTGAAATGGATTTGAGGGAGGTGGGTTATGATGGTAGAGACTGGATTAATCTTGCTCAGGATAGGGATCAATGGCGGGCTTATGTGAGGGCGGCAATGAACCTCCGGGTTCCTTAAAAGCCAATAAGTAAGTATTATTATTATTATTATTATTATTATTATTATTATTATTATTATTATTAGTTTACTGTCATAGCGTGATATAAATGAAGTTCACATTTAGATTTTTCCATTTGGCCAAAGCAAATCGCGTCATGGAACTGCACAACAGTGGGCTTCACCTAAGACAAAGCACATTATATCGAGAAAGGCCAAGCACCCACGCCGTGGGCGAGATTGTATCCGGCAATCGTGGGTTTTACGCCTCACTCCGTAATCGTTTCGTCCATGGTCAAAAGATTCGAAACGTGATCGTGACCACTGGTCTTTTTTTGTAACCAAGGTCACACAAGCTTCATGTTGTAGTCTTCATTTTTTCTCACATTTCTTTATCCTTTATAATTTATGTAATTTACTGAGTATAATTGAATCCCAAAAAATAAGTAAAATTGTATATGAGCTATTCCATCTCAAATCGACCGAAATACAGAGAAAATTGACCTTACAATTTCTAAATACAATGAAACTTTTTTTGTACGTAGAGAACTGTGATACAATGCTTTGTGTAAAGTTTGCACTCTTTAAGACATCACGCCATCTATTCCTTGCTTCCGTCGTCCTTTAAGTTCCTACACAATTGAAGCGTTGGGCCGAATTTTTAATGGAATAATGCTCTATAAATTGTTACACAACTGTCACAAAAATAGTTTTTCAATATCTGTATCAGAGGCGCTTCTACACGAGTTACAACCATGAATTTCTTGGTTGGAACGACGGTCTACGTTACCAGTCAATTCTAGCGTATCCAGTTTGCATCGTATCGGGAGTTATTGCACGGGAGTTTGTTCTCTTTACGAATACTGGGTACTTGAACTCTGTGTATCACAGGGATAAGACGATATTAGCTCCCAATCATGGTAGAAGAGCTCGACCTTGATCACGAGCGCATAGCTCATCCACTACGTAGCGTCGTAACGTAGACTTCAGGGCTGTACATGCACATGCAGCGAATAAAGGCAGCAATTATTACAATAACTTGAGTTACTAAATTTCTGGCTATGTAATAGGGCTAATTACTAAGTTATTTAATATGCATGTACATATATAAACAAATCGCAAAGGGAAAGGTTTTTTAGGAACAAAAGAGAAATAGGAAAAGTTAATTGTATGTAAACCATTTTATTGTTAAAAGCAATTTTTTATTATGTAAATACATCACTTCATTGGTTAGGAGAAACTATTAGGGTCTACCTGCTCCACGTGTGTGATCTCTAAGTACTTTTGAGTATTGTTGAAAAAATAATAATGACAATATTGATTGAAATAGAGTACATTGATTGTGTGATTGTGAAAATGTAGTCCTTACTCTCCAGTCGTGATTATGTAATGAGTTTTCTTAGAGCGATTTGTGAGATGCACTTTACACGAAAAAAACAAATTGATTAAATTAAGATATTGAGAGCCATCGTAATTTTGGAGTCAATCATTTAAGGGAATATGTATGACTTTTAAAACTTTCAGTCCACACCTGTCTGGCCGAGAAACCAGGTGCCCCGGGTTCGAATCCCGGTCGGGGCAAGTTACCTGGTTGAGGTTTTTTCCGAGGTTCTCCCTCAATCCAATACGAGCAAATGTTGGGTAACTTTCGGTGCTGGACCCCGGACTCATTTCACCGGCATTATCACCTTCATTTCATTGAGACGCTAAATAACCTAGATGTTGATACAGCGTAGTAAATTAACCCAATAAAATAAAATAAAAAATTAAAACTTCCACAATTTCGGCCAAAATTTTTGAAATTTAAACTATATAGCCTAAACAGATCTATAGGCCTAATAATATCATCTGTACAAAATTTGGTGCAATTAGGTCTAATAGTTTTGAAATTATAAGTATATTTTTATATTGACGTTACTAAAAAAGCTCCTTGCATCAAAGTTTTCAAAATGTTTAGTTCATATTTGCTCAAAATCCTGAAAATAGTTATTGAAATAAAAGTGAATTAACTTTTTGAGCTTAGTAAAACATAGTATAAGTTAAAGTGCAATCAAAATTAAATATTATTTCTAAATTAAAGAAACACGTAGTCTAATAAAAGTAAATATCCAGAAACAAGCAACAAATAAAACATCAACAATACATTTAAAATAAAGAAATAAAAGGAATATAGATACAATGTACTGACCCAAATGTAAATTAATTTACCTTCGATGTCAATTCCGAAATGAATTTATTTCTCTCTTCTCCTGAATAATGGCTTTTTTTTTCATGTTGCGTGTCATAATGCCGTTTTATGTTGCTTTTTTGCAAATTATATGTTTTTTTTATACAACAAACACTGGACTTCATCACCATGTTCGAAGCATAAATATTGTATCTTCCACTCTTCCTTGAAAGCTTCAAGCGCTTCCGTTCCGTCATGATGCGCTGTGTTCTAAGATCTGTACATCCTTTAGCAATGTTTACAGGTAAAAGAGCTCCGCGCACGCGCAGCGGGCATAAAAGAGCTCTCGCTCGAAATTATTAGTCGCCATCGCAAGACTGCTGTATCAGGTTTCGGTTGATCTATTACGTAAAATGGACGACTGCAAGACGGTGACGATTTCTACGGTAGATATTGAACGGTTAAATAAAAAAAAAATTATCCAGACAAATTAATATTAATAAGTTGAAAGATGTGTCAAGAAAGTCGCTGAGAGGTAGTAGCCTTGAGTATATAGTACGTCCGATCAAATGAGAGCCACTTGGAACGTGCGATTGGTCACACTTACTGCAGGGAGCAAGTAGGCACGCGACTCCGAGCAGGTTCCATGTAAACAACGCTGCGTTGCCATATCTCCCTTCTGAAGACTGAAGTGAATCTTCGTGTGCGTCTTGCAAATAGAGAACTAAAAGACAAACACCACCTATTCAGAGTCCGTTGAGTCACTATTTAAATCAATTACACAAGATTCCAGCTTTTTAAGGAGCGATAATCACTTTCTACTACCTTTATATGTTCGATATACCCGTACTTTACCCATTGATTTTTATTATTAATGTCATCCATCTGTTTTTTCCGAGGTTTTCCCTCAACCCAATACGAGCAAATGCTGGGTAACTTTCGGTGCTGGACCCCGGATTCATTTCACCGGCATTATCACCTTCATATTATTCAGACGCTAAATAACCTAGATGTTGATACAGCGTCGTAAAATAACCCAATAAAATAAAAGTCATCCCTCACATTCACTATTAAATCACGTACTTCTTCAACAGATTTATTTCCCAATGTATTTTCTGACCGGACATTTCTCTTCATTTCCGACCAAAATAATTCTATGGCTTTGAGACAACAATGGTGGGGGAGGGGCAGTCGTAGTACAACATTTTGATGATAGTTCGTCAATTACATACATCTTTTTTCTATGCTGGCTACGTTTTATCTCTTGTAGCACATGAACTTTTTTTGTTGGGTCTGGCGTGGGCAAAGGGATGTTATTTCCACGTATAAATGTTTTAATGACATCTATTGTTGATCTAGTGGTAGATAGGGGATTCACAATACGGGAGTGGTATGGGACATTATCCATAATGATGATGATGCATTGAGAAGTTTATTTAACGTTGGAGCTATTTTATTTTGACTATTACACTCTTACTACGTCATACTACTTTTGACCAATAAAACGGTACGAAAGGACGTATTTCAACCAATCATGGCTGCTTATCGCACAATTTTATCGCGTCCCTAGCATTTGTTTAATTTTATCGCGTCCCTAGCATTTGTTTCTTTGTTTGCCAACATTTGATACTGCGCTGGTCTGGACGTCAAAAAAAAATATATAGGCCTATATATATATAATTACAAACCACTCCAGTCGATGCACAACAGTTTCAAATATGACTCGCATTGGCATTCAAGAACAATAATTAATCAAAATCACTGATCATGCCTATGCATCTTCTGAAATCCGATTTACAAATAAATGAAGAGCACCATTCGGAAATCCTGAATAAGTTGAATAAACCATGTAGGCCTAAATCAACGAATTCCACTTCTATTACGCACAAGTCCAATATAACATCAATTGAACCACCAATCGAATTCAAATTTGAAAATTGTACATTCAATAATTATTCCTTTTAAAATTATTCATGTTTATTTTTTATGTCATCGTCGTTAAATAAAACTTTTCTAACACTTGTGTATATTAGTTAGGTTATGTTATAGCTTCTGCTATATGATATTATGGATAGTCACGTGTCAGAGATTGTTTAATATTAAGATTTATTGAATAGTAATCATTACACTGTCTGTATAAAGACACTACTGCCATCTAGCATGCATCTAGCGTAATATTTGTAATGTTGATATGGTACAATAATATATTTGAAGACAGTTATATTTTCGTAAGTCAATTAATATTTTATTGTATTGGAGTACTTCGTTACTTCTAATCTTTATATACTTTCTTCTAATCGTGTAATAGTCAATTAAATCCCACTCGAGTTTTGATTTTCTCTAGATAAATCAAAACGTCTAGTGAGATTACTGTTGATAAAACTCATACACGGTTCGTTGTAGTAGCCTAAGTCCGTTACGAAACCATCGATTTTACGAAAGTCTTCTTTCATATTTCGATCGACGTTTTCTTTTGTTGATTTACATTTTAGAGAGATAATTCTCTTTATTGTTGCGCGAGACACTTCTGTAGCAGCACTGGTACCTTTCAGTGGTGTACGGCACTTACCCGCACAGTCTTTGAAATACGTATAAATATTAATAATAATTAACACAGTTCTTGTACAATCTTACCACGTCCTAATGGCAATTGTGTGGGTTTACGTCTACGACTATTATTATTATTCGTTTCCGAAGGACGTCACATTATAAATACAGTGAAACCTGTTCAAATCGGAACCTGAATAATCCGGAATCCTTCTCTTTCGGAACAATTTATTGGTTCCGGCGAAATTTGTATGTATTATGTGTAATTTTTCCTGAATAAAACGGCAACTGTCCAACGCGGAAACGGAAACTGTCTGCTACTGTTCTAAACGGAAGCAATATTTTGGAAACATTATATTTTGTAACTATATTTTGAAACAGCGTGTAATTTCAAGGAATATACGAAATATGTAGGTCACTAAGATAAAAACAAGTTTTCTTTGCAAAATTCTAGAGGGTACGAGGGTGTGTTGGCCTGTCGGTCATAAATTGTATTACCCTGTTGACTAGGCAGACGAATCCTTTCAAAGATTTTCAATGCTTCACACCCGTGTACTGACGTAGCTAAACAGAGCGCAAGTGTAGTGATTTCCAGGTAAAAAAAAAGTTGCATAAAATGTGGCATTAACATTAAGTGATGAAGTAAAAGTTATCGAGATAAAGGAAAATTAGAAAAAAAGTCTATGTGAAATAATATAGAAGTACAGTTGTGGAAAACTCAGGTGTGACACTTTAACAAAATAAAGATCATAATGAGTGAGTGGCGTGCGGCCAATATTGGTGACACAAAAGGAACCAGAAAGCAACTGTTTATGTGGAAATAAATGAACTGTTGTGAGAGTGGGTTCTTCATGACCTTTCAAAGAACAAGCCAATTTCTGGATCTGTTCTGCAAAGCAAGCTATTGAACTGGGAAAGGAATGAAATAAACCAGAATTCAAGGCTTCTAATAGATGGCTCCTAGTCCAATTAATTAATAATGTGCAGTGATATGCAGTGCAGTATTAGTGTATAGTGTTAGATATTAAATAGAATGAGATTAGTGAACTGTAGTAAAGTTTAATGACTAATGAGTGAGTTACGATTATATTTATACAGAAAATGAGATTTTAATCAAGATGATTCACCAATGTAATGAGCGACAGAAAGCTGATTTAATGTGATGAGTGTTAAATGGAATATTTTGTACTTCTTGCAGTTTTGGACATGCCATTTTGTTTTTCATGTATATGAATGACAAAATATTCCATTTTAATGTCACACCTGAATAATACGGAAACCTGTCCACAACAGAAAAAAAAAAAATTAGGACCATGTCACTTCCGTCTTGAACAGGTTTCACTGTACAATCACAATGTATGGAACACAAAAGCCACAATATTCATTTACGTTCTTCTGTCTTGTTCTCAGCTAACTGTATTATACTTGCGTTCTCGTCTGAAACCGAATACTATATGAACTTGTTCTCGGAGCACCGACTTAGATCTGTCAACAGCGCTGGCGTTCCAACAACCAGCCGCGTGCTTCCAGATTGAATCAGCTGACGCCTCCGCTCAAGGTAGGTGCAAGTGGCTCTCATTTGAGCGGACGTACTATACAACAAGGAATACGAAGTCAACAAGTTAATGCGAAAATAGAACTCGTCGATCAGATAAAATATCTTTATACTTGTAAGTGGAAAATCCCGCCTCACTGTTAATGCTTGAGGCAGATAACCACAGCACGCGAAGATATTTTGAAGACAAACTGTTCTGCTCCTGGTCTGATTCAAATACCTTGTAATTTAGATTCTTCGATCTCTGAAAAGATTTTGTAAGATCGTTGTTTACAACTGACGAAAAGCTTCTGAGTACAGCTACATTCATTTTTTATTTTATTTGGAAAGATTATCCGATTTCGCGAGCATTTCGTGAAATAAACTTAATTTGAAGTACTAATTTGGTGATTATGCGTCTATTTAGTTGAAATAATTAGATTTTGCGATATCTGGTTGTTAAATTTGTGTTTTATTTTATGAATAGAACTAAGATTTCAAACATATCTTGTATTTCGTTAATACCAAGAAATCACGCCCCCTACGGATGCAAATTCATGGATTAATTTAAAATACACATCCTGTTGCATAATTCAACGTATTACTATTTTAAAATAAGACAAACTCGCCTAATTCCGCAGTACGTCTAATTTCGCAGTATCTCATATATTAGGATAGTACCCGTCGCTCTTTAATCCGGCAGCCAATCACGTTACAGGTCGGCTACATTTAAACGTGTGCGTCTTGTGATTCCCTGTTGAAGACACTAAGGGTGCTATTCATAGACATTTCGCAGCACGCGCTACGAGCGTACTAAGCTAGCCCCGGCTATCCACTGGTTACTAGTACAGAATTCAAATCATATCCTATCGCTAACACTGGTTTATGAATACGAAAAACGCTGATCATCCACCGGAAGCCCGCGCTAAAAATGTCTATGAATACGGCCCTATGAATTTCCTAAGGCTCCACAAATACTTAATATAATCGCCCGCCATTTTGGCTCTTTCGTTGGCGTTCGTAGAAAGCACACGAAGACATTATTTGCCGCATAATTATTTGCTGAATTACAGTGCGTTTGATTTATTATCATAGGAGCTACGATATAATAATTTTTAACGGTACGGCAAATGGATTCCTCGTCTGGTAGCTCGGCAACGAAAGAACACAAATGGCGAACGATACTACCTACCTAGACTTTATAGAGCCTTCACTTCCTAAGACGTAAGCAAAGAGGAGGAGTCACGCCGGGAATAACAGCGTCGCGACTATACTGGGTGTTCATTTCAAAGTGTGTCATGATGTCACTGTTGTTGGGTCACCGATTTGAAGCGAGTTTCAGCTTATATGTTAGAGAAGTTGCCTATTACGATTTAAGGCGTTCTTCAATCTGGACTTGAGAACGTGTACGGTATAACTTGAACGTCGTAGCAACAGATGACGGTCTGTACGGTCTGTGTGCTACCATAACCTCTTTCGAACTGTGTTTTGCGCCGGCAAGTCGTACGCAGGGTATTTGTTATCATCGGTTGCGTACGGTAACATTCCACAACACAAATCAAATGCTCTTTGTCCATGTTGACTGTCGAAGTTAATGTCAACAAATACTTAAGTAATCGTCTTAACCCTCTCCCCACATCCCGACAGTACGTGTTTCCAAACAGTTCACATTCCTGCCACTACCGGCGTTACCGTACGTATCGATACGTACTCTTCAGAATGAACGCCGTACTTGCTAGGCAACTTCTCTGCCTCATAGGTAATAAGCCTCTGCGGAAGTGTAGGAAGATTGAATTCTCTAGGCTCATCGGCTAGCCCCATGACGGCATACAGCGAGCCATGACACACTTTGAACTGAACACCCAGTAGTTGCGGAGTTGTCCGTGTATGTTTGAGCTTACAAAAAATACGGATAAATGCCAGAACCTGTCGGGGATGTTTCATGCAGGAAGATCCTATTGCAACGCATTCTGGCGAAAGTTATACAACTATCTGCTTTGGTAGGTGTGTGTTTGCTGATATATCATGAGTAAATTAGCAGTGTTGTGTTTCTTAACATTACATCGTCGAGATTTTCAGAACTGTATCACACTGTGTTCAGTGAATTCTCCATATTCTTATGATTAATTTGAACCCTTACTAGTTGTTTTACCTAATATAGTTTGTTCGTAATGTGTTTTTTTTTCCGGTACTCAATTTCTTAACTAGTTTCCGCCAGTTGCTGGCAGAACAGTTCGAGTGGCAGCAGATTCGAACTTCCTTTAAAAAGAGCTATGGGCTAAGTATGCGCCAGCCAGAAAATCTGTCCTATTATAGAGTAACAGCCTCAACTCGCTCCAATTTGAACGATTTTTATGATGTGCTAGGAAGTGTGTATGAGAAAGCAGAACTGAGTAACAAGCCTAATCTCATTTGGAATTTAGATGAAACAGGGTTTCCATTGGTTACCAAACCTAATAAAATTGTGTCCTCAAAAGGAACAAAGTCTGTCCACCTTCAAACAATGGCAGAGAAATGAGAAACAACAATTGTCTTGCCAGCGGAAGAGAATTCGGATTAGGCCTAAATACTTATCATAATACTTTTTTTTCTATATTTGGCGTAATCTGTAATGCAGATAATTGATTAAATAAAAATCTTACTCGTGTTAATTATGTAAGCATGTGTGGCTTACAGCTGTTTCGGTGCTTCTTTACACCATCCTCAGAGCCTACTAGATCTCGACGCTATCTCAAGTTCGCTGCCTGCTGTGTGGGTGCGTTCGTGTGATGAAGAGTTGTGTCAAATAGTGTGTGTGTTCTGAAATTGATCTGTGTGTTGAGAATTTGATTAGGGTGTGTTTTAGTGTGTTTAATGCAGATATGTGTTAGATAAATTTATTAATCTACAATTCTGCAGTACTTGGGAAAAGTGACACAAGTCAGATTCCACAAACCTTTTTGATAATTTATTGACAACTTACGGAACATCTGATCGCTTGGAAAAAAAATTCACAAGTATTTCTCCCATTACAATAATTCATAAAGAAAAAATCAAATCGACATAAACCAGTGTAAGTTGTATGTATGTATGTATGTATGTATGTATGTATGTATGTATGTATGTATGTATGTATTTATTCACACTGCAGTGGGTATATACCCGGTGGCAGTGGTAACTAATTACACTCAATAATGACAATAATAAACTTATTAATTTTAAATACAATTAATATTAATACTAATAATTAATATTTACAATAATAACAACAACAATAACAGGGAATATACTAAATTAAATGAAACGATCACTTGAAATAACATTTGAAATAAATCTAATTTGTATCTTAAAACTAAGATCGAACTATAACCCACGAGTATGATATGTTCATATCTGCACAAGTACCTTTCAACATTACACTCATTTCGCTGTCAACTCACTCACTGCACTGGAACTACGACACATTTCACTAATTCTATCCTGATTTCACTAACACTTCAAAAACATTTCACTGTTCAAATACTTTGCACTGCCACTATAACCTATACAGCTTCACTGACAGGAACACGTTTCACTTACACAGCACACTTCACTGACACAACATACTTCTTCACTGATACAACACTCTTCACTGACACAACATAATTCTTCACTGATACAGCACTTCAATAACAACATATCATTTACACCCTTTAAATACTGTGTATAATTACCGTCTATTAGTAAGGTCCTTAAGCCTATTTTTAAATACATTTTTGGTTGTTGGTAGAGCCTTTAGTAAGTCTGCAGGTAAAGCATTCCAGTCCCTGATAGTACGATTGAGAAAAGAAAACTTTCCAGTGTCCGTCCTCTGTCTTCTTTCCCTCAATTTATATGAGTGGTCGTTCCTTGAAGAGTAATTTGGCGGCTGCAACCTATTTTTTATTTCTCTCCAGGCAGGCTCACCTCTGTATGTTTTGAACAGTGCGCATAATCGAATTCGCGTTCTCCTGTCCGTGAGTGTGTCCCATTTTAATGGTGAATTTTTCCGACTACACTTAAGAGCCCGTTTTTTAATCTTTTCCAGTGTCTTTATATGTTCTAATCTGTAAGGATCCCAACATGCAGCACCATATTCCATTACTGGACGTACTAGTCAATAAATTATCAAAAAATATTTGTGGAAACTGACTTATGTCACTTTTTCCAAGCATTGCAGAACTAATATGCAAGCCTTTTGCTGTTATTAATGTTAATAATTCAAGCTCAGTTGTTTTATTTTCATTGCCTAGTTAATGTGTGTTCAGTTTATGTGTGTAAACATGTACTGATGTTTAGACTACATTAAAACATGTTTTTAACAAAAAAGAGTACTCTTAAAAATTACTGCGAAATTGCCCGAGCAGTACTGCGAAGTTACACGAGTTCCTGAAACACATATGATCTCATGTTTTAGACGGTGCTATTCCCATGTTGAGATACAATTAAAAAATAAAATGTTTATACCAACCAAAACAATTATGTCTAGTGATTAACTGCTGTATGAAGGAAATTTTTTCAAGCATTTTTGGGTATAACTATAGGCAGAAAACCTTAATAGCGCGAAATTAGCCGAGTTTGCCTTCTACTAGGGCTTAATATTGAATGCGAAATATCAGATAGTTAAATTCTCACTCCTCGATCATTTCAACCCGTGTCACATGTTTAAATTCAATCTTCTATCTAATAATCCGAGACTACCGACCAGTGTAGTAAATATCCACAACTAAATCGAATGTGCATGAATTACTAGGAAATGTAATTAGCAGAAATTAGTGCCCTAGAAATTGCTTTGTGTGAATTTACACGTCACTATTGTCAAACAGATCATTGCTTCGTTATCAAATTTGTTGAAACAAAAGTTATATTGAACATAGTTCCCCGCTGACAAACATAAGAATTACCGAAACAGGAAGCACTTGTGCTTATCGTGTGAAAACTTACGTGATTTAAGGATTAATTTTATACACATTTCAGGCATTTTAATTGCTCTTATTCTTAGCAAATATCTACTAAAGGTGTAAATGTGTCAGCAAGAAATAAGAAGGAATAGCTGCAATGTTCCTGGTAATATATATTCAATTTTTATGCATTTTGTCATTGTCTTAGTTAACGCAAACAACAACAGCGGTTTTCAGATTTCTTACGAAGTTCACCCTTGAATAACTATGTATAGTTATAGTAATATACAGTGCTTCCACTTCATTTAGTACAATATATTTTTTTTTATACAATTGTAATATGTATCGAGATTGTAAGAAATTTGGAATATAGCTTAAGTATGATTCTTTCTTTCTTTTTTGTTACTGTTGTGTTGTGCTTTTCTCTTGTAATTTATCTTTAATTACATATTTGTTTTTACATCGTTTGAATTTCAAAAAGTATAAATATAAATGTAAATGTGGAAAAAGAAAATAGTTCCTTTGTATGGTGTATAAATCCAGAGATATCTCTTGGCAAAATTTTCTACAGTTGGTACCAGTGGTAATGAGTGCGACATTTGCTTTCATAATCAATATTCTTATCCTCTATATATTATTCTATCAATGCTTTAGAGGAAATTTTAGATTTTATTAGGAGTAGCAATACGGATAATCTGGATACTCAATGGAGTACTACTTATGACTTCCATACATACAGTAAATAATTTATTAGTAGCCAAAGTAGCAGAAGCAGTACTCCTGCTGACAGTGATAGTAGTGGCAGTAGTAGCAGCAATAGTGGTGATGGTGGTTCTAGTACTTCTGGTGGTAGTACTAGTAGTAGTAGTTCTGGTAGTGAAAATACAGGGACATCACTTTATTTTTACCTACATTTTTAACATTAACCTGGCTATACTCGGAAACACTGTTGCCCGCTTCCATTACAGGAGTTTGATGTTACTAGTGCAATATGTAAACAAATCATTTTACTAGGTATAGGAGGAGAGAAAAGTAGTGTATCCATTTATGTTGTAGGGAAATAAGATCTTACGATTTTCAGTTTGATTATCACTTTTACGGAATTTATCAAAATACAGTAGAGTAGTAAATTTTTTTTCAAAAACTCAACTTTTCAGGCTGCTATGTTCGTTATGTAATGTCTGCTTTATTTAGCATATTAATTATTGGTGTTAAAATAAAATATAGAGAGTGCATTTAAATTGAGGGGATCATAAGTAAAGGGCTGTAAGTGCACTTAAGTTACTTTTGAGAAAATGGGGTTTAAATATTTAAGCTTTCGTAAAATCGGTGAAATTTTTATTTACATTTTAATGTGTGATGCGATTAAAATATCCCTTTACCACTAAAATTTTAGATACTTTAGCTTACACTGGATGCACTTAACTCATGTTGTTACAAATGCCACTAGCATTCCTTTGCTTCTAGCCACCTCAATTCAAAATAAGCTAATCTGAATTTTTAAACAAGTTGCTGAAAATGGTTGCCGTTCATTACAATGCAGGCTTCAATTCAGTACGCATATTATTAAAAACATTTTGAAGCATATTCTCTGAAATTGAATTTATCGTTTCTTGAATATAATTTTTAGTACGATATTATTAATATAGGTTCTTTCTTCTATGGAAAACGCAACCATATTTCTGAAACACACTATACACTGCAGTGTTTACTTCACTGCTTGAAGACTTCGAATGCAACAGCGGCCGTAAGTTTGTGTGTCTGACGGGAGCAAGGACATTAGTGAAGGGGTGAGAGTGAAGTACATTCAGAAATGCAGGTACAATAAAATGCAAGTAAAAATAAAATGATGTCCCTGTAGTAGTGGTAGTGGTGGTGGTGATGGTGGTAATTCTGGTAGCGAGAATAGTGGTGGTAGTTGTAGTTGAAGCAGAAGTGTACAATCAACCATAAAGTCCTAGAATTGCTCAATGTGTTTGTTGATAGAACTAAGGAACATTAGGTATTGTCAAATAACAAAGCTGGTTAACATGGTAAAAAGCAAGATAAAGACCCCCAGTCCTTCAGTCCAGTGGTGAGGACTCAGAAACCAACGTAGCCCGTTGTTATCTCCTGATTTTACTCAGTTGCTAAGCTAAATTTCGGATCACATCAAAAATAAATCAGACCCAGCCAGAGAAGTTCTTCCGTATGTTTACCGGTAAGTGTACGCCCAGCCTTAAGACTGCCTTGACCTCAATTCGGCTGCCCAGACGCACAAAACAAAATACTAACCCACTCTGAAGTGACTCTTGGCGTTGCCAGGTGACGGACGACTGTGGCAGCGTTCAGGCTATGCCGCTGGGCTTCTGGCTTGTTATCTACGCTACACTACGCAGAGAATACAGCCTTTTCTCAAGTTTCTGTAAGCGAGAAGCTACTGGGTTTTTTCTCTGATTCGGAGCTCAGCTAGGGCATGGGATCGATTCCTTCTTAAGCTTATTACCTCGTTGGATTTTTTCCGACATATCCCCAATCGTAAGGCGAATGTCAGGTAATCTATGGCGAATCCTCGGCCTCATCTCGCCAAATATCTTCTCGCTATCATCAATACCACAGACGCTAAATAACCTATTACTTGATACAGCGTCGTTAAATAACGAAGTGTCGACCTGGTTGGCAAGTTGGTATATCGCTGGCCTCCTATGCCCAAGTTTGCGGGTTCGATCCCGGGCCAGGTCGGTGGCATTTAAGTGTGCTTAAATGCGACAGGCTTATGTCAGTAGATTTACTGGCATGTAAAAGAACTCCTGCGGGACAAAATTCCGGAACATCCGGCGACGCTGATATAACCTCTGCAGTTGCGAGCGTCGTTAAATAAAAATAACCAAGTAAAAGTTTTGAAATGGGTAGAAAATAAAATTTCTTTTTTCGCAGTATCTTAATAATGTACTTTTTGATTACCACCTTAGACTAATTAAATTATTATTGAGTCGTAATTTAATTTATACAGGTCAACTTATTCATAATTACTGCATTTTTAACTATTGGTATCGATATAAAAGCTATTGTTGCTCGTCAATTTTTTAAAAATTGCCCTAAACGCAATAATACAGAATCTCTGAACAATTTATGAAATAAATTGTGTTTGAAGATTAAATATATCAAATTAAACATATAGAAAAATGCATTGAACAAAAAAATATGAATAGTACAGTGCAAGCTCTTAAGTTTGACATAATACAAGTTCGACATTCTATAGCAGGCCTGCACAAGATTTGCACTCTCCGAGCCGGCTCACAGCTCATGAGCGGAATGCAGATAATAGCTCCGCCCTGCATAAGGGTGGACTGGAAGAAGGGGTGATCTCGTACAAAATATACACAAAAGGAAGTACTATTACGAGTGCTTATGAAATGAATTCCCGTTCAGTGTTTGCAAAACTATCTTGGACCATTATTAATTAATAAAGAAATATTTATTTTACGGAAGTAATAGAAATTCTATAGCTACTTAAATGTACAATATCATTTTGTTATATTTTTATTTATCAGTACATCAAAACGGGATTTTATGCTGTTGGCAGCTGAAAGGCACAGTAGCCTACTGATCGTAATGAAACATCAGTTACAGATGTTCGATGTCTGCCTTTATTAAAGTTGATTATAGAAAACAGTTGCTCACAAATATAAATGTTGAGCCAAACATAGCAATCATTTTCACAGCCAGCCTGTGTAGTCGTGGATATTATTGCTAATGTTTAGTCTTGTAAAACTCAACCAGGCTAGTAGTATTATTCAAACGATCTTTAGCCCTTAGGTCACATTGCAGATCAATAAGTTCGAGCTGTAAATCGTTAAATGTTAAATGTTATGTTCCGTCTTTTAGATTCCTCCATACTGTACTGTAGCAGTAGGTAAGCAACGTGAAACAGTTACTGAGAATAGGCCTACACACTGCACTCCACTAGATAGCTGAGTGGTCGTTTCCCTCTCCTCTACCTATAGTAAGTCTACGTCATTCTGACGTATCTTCGTATACTATAAATCGTCTTTGATCTTCCTCTCCGTTTCGGCGAGAGGTAAACACAGCTCTCCCGCTCCGAAGGAGCGCGCGTGCTCGTTGAGCGCTGTTTGTGCAGGCGTGGTCTATAGTTCGACTGCATACGTAGTTAGACACGCCCCTATACGGGCACTAAGAAATGGGTTTGCCATTTGAATGGGAATTGGTTCTGTGTTTTGTAGTGATACTTTTGTTAAAGGAAAACAGAATGTTTTATTGATTAGGACATCCATATTGATCATGATTTTAAATTAATTAACTCTTCTTTTTCTATTTGAGAATTGTGCCGTTTGTGAGACGGAACTTTCGAAACCCACTGTGGTACTAGAAGCGCATACACAAGTCTCGGGGCGGGCAGGAAATGCAAGTACAGTACTGTATTCGTTGATGGATAACCAATAAGATTTAGTATTCATTTCACCTGCCACACCCACTATCCTTATTGGACTGAAATTTCAATTCTGTTCAGTCGAACTTAGGAGAGTCCGCTGTACATCTATAAAAGCTATTTTAATAATATATTCAAGTACTGAAATTTTAAAAATCACAAAATGTCACGCCTTTAGGTAATTTTGTATACACATTACTCTTCTTCTTAGGATTAAGTATGTCATTAAATTCTTTATAGTAACTCGACTGCCAGATGACCATTTCCATTTCTTACCACGTCAATTACCTCTACTAATTCGGTTAACTGCAATATTCTGTCATCTAGTAAGAAACAAGTGAACGTGAAGCAATATAGTAACCAACGAAGGATATCGCTGAATGGAAATGCAAATTCATTGTTCATAATGGTCTAGAATCATTTCTGAAACAAATGAGGAGCAAAATGAATTAATCAAATGAACAAATACTTTTAATGGTTGATTACAACTTAATGAACTGATTCTTTCTAAGGTATCAGACTTCCCATCCCTATACGGGGTGGAAGTGAAAGAGCTTTGAAGATTTTCAGAGCCAATAGCTCATATCATAGGTAACAAAAACAACTATAATATCATATTGGGGGAATGTTAATAGGTTTTTTTCAAGGACAGAAAATGTTCTTTTTTTCTCAAATGTTTAACAATCTCTTATTCGGTAAATATTGCGAGTAGGATCGTGATTTCTGTTTCATATCGATAGGAAAATTAATGAAGAAAAATTTATCCCTCTGGCGTGTTTCAATACTGTGGACACTTTTGTATAAATTTAATTTTAAAAACCTCTAATTTGAAGCCATTGCACGGTGCGGTAAGGTTGCAACATAGCGCTAGAGAAAATCTCATCTAGCGATATACACCGAGTTCGTTAACCTCTTACATCTGTATCTCGAGAAAAGTGTGTTAACGACGATGTTGCTGGACGGCTGAAACTTTCAATTTTTATTTCAATTTTATTTATTTCAAATATACAGAATAAAGAAATATAATTACAAAACAAACAAAGAGAAATACAAATAAAATAATACAAGCAATATAAAAAGAAGATACAGTAGTATTAACAAAATTTGAGACCGAATGAGCAGCACTCGTGCTCGGTCGCAGTTCAGATATAATATTAAAATAAAAAATAATAATAATATAAATATATAAGTAAAATAAAATAGGAACTAAACTATAATTACAGCGGCAATGGAATTATATAATATAATATTAACACTAGAGAAGAATAATATCGCACGTGAAAAGTAGGACTAATATATATTTCAAAATTATAGAATACAAATATAATATAGGTTGATTAATTCATACACATAGGCTATAAATTTATGTAATCAAATTGAAGATATTAACACGTTTCTAATTTTCTTGTTATATGTTAGTGTGTTAGATGTTAGAAGTTCTGGGTGTAATTTAGTTAAAACATTGTACAACCGAGGGCCAAAATTTATGCTATGCTTTAGACCAGCAGATGTGAGACATTTAGGTTCTACTAATGTTGAATTAATATTTCGTCTTGTGTCATAATTGTGTGTCTGTAATACAAACTTATTACGATTTTTATGATAAAATTTTAACAGCTTATACTTATAAATTTGTTCAATATTAAGTACATTAAATTCAGAATAAATTAATTTAGTTGGATAATCGAAACGTTTCTTCAAACAAATTTTAATTATTCGTTTTTGTAGTAAATTTAACGGGCTAAGATTAATTTTTGTACTTCCACCCCAAACAATTATACCATATTGAATGATAGACTGAATAATGGCCAAATAAACATTTCGTAGAACTCTAATAGGTAAGTAGCATCGAAGATTAACGAATTTATAAATTGTTTACGAAGCCTCTTACAAAGATAAGTAATGTGATGAGGCCATTTTAAATTCTGATCAATAATGATACCCAGATATTTGACATACGTGGCTTCTTTCAAAGGTGGACATTTAGAACTTTTGGGATCTAAACAATTTTCACTTTAAATTTAATTTTATAATTAACCGTGCATTTAATCGCAAAACGTAAAACCGATTTTCTATTCATTTCAGTGTACCCTATCGTCATTTTCAATATGCAAGGTTATTTCAGTTCCACCCTGTATAAGAGATGACAGACGTTTGAGCAGAATAGCTACCAATCTAGCTCGTATTTAGCTCATGTGCGTTGCAGCCAATAAAGTGAGTGGTATCTCTTTCTGTGTCATTGAAGCCCGGATCAAATTTTAACAGAATGATTAGCCTTATTGATTTTGAATGCAAATACTTTTATCAATTGTACTGTGCTGCCATCTAGCAACTGCACAATATCACGTTATAACTCTCATTTGAATTTGCATGGAGCAACTGTAATTTCGTCTAGCGGTCGTTACCAATCGACAGTGGCGATTCAGGTGGTTGTTCTCTTCCACATGTTACCGTTTTTAACATGGGGATGACCGATCTGTTATAATATTTTTGTGGTCGGGGCCTCAACCCAACACTCTTGACAGCTCAAAACAGGAACACCGTCATAACTTTGAACAGAGAGTATATCGAGCGGCATCTCATTTTCATATTATCTAGATCACTAGATGGCATCGCTTATACCTCTCCTGCACTGTGGCTTCCATAAACGGTGAAATACATCGATAAATTTGCCACCGGTCTCCTATCACAGTCATCACTTTTGAACAGTTGGTGCGGTAATCCTACAGAACAAGTAGCTTCAAATGTTGTCGTGATAAAGACTGTTCTATTTTGGCTCCTTTTGCTTGTATTTCAAATTCGCCTTTAACCTTCTCTCCGATACTCAACGCTTACATTATTTTGTATTAATCATTACTATTTACGAACAGCAATATTTCCAGTTATCACATTATCATTTTTCCACTTAAAATTTATAACTAGGCTTATTTCACGAACAGAAGAACTGTCTTCAGGCACTTTCTAGCTTCTTTCTCGCGAATTACTTGTGCCATTCTGATTATTATTATTATTATTATTATTATTATTATTATTATTATTATTATTATTATTATTATTATTATTATTATTATTTAAAAAGGCATTTGACTCGGTTAAGAGAGAAGTTTTATATGATTTCCTTATTGAATTTGGTATTTCCAAGAAACTAGTTCCATTAATTAAAATTTGTCTCAGTGAAACGTACAGCAGACTCCGTATAGGTCAGTTTCTGTCATATGCGTTTCCAATTCATTGTGGGCTAAAGGAAGGAGATGCACTATCACCTTTACTTTTTAACTTCACTCTAGAGTATGCCATTAGGACAGTCCAGGATAACAGAGAGGGTTTGGAATTGAACGGGTTACATCAAGCTGCTTGTCTATGCGGATGACGTGAATATGTTAGGAGAAAATCCACAAACGATTAGGGAAAACACGGGAATTTTACTTGAAGCAAGTAAAGCGATCGGTTTGGAAGTAAATCCAGAAAAGACAAAGTATATGATTATGTCTCGTGACCAGAATATTGTACGAAATGGAAATATAAAAATTGGAGATTTATCCTTCGAAGGGGTGGAAAAATTCAAATATCTTCGAGCAACAGTAACAAATATAAATGACACTCTCTGGAGGAAATTAAACACAGAATAAATATGGGAAATGCCTGTTATTATTCGGTTGAGAAGCTTTTATCATCTAGTCTGCTGTCAAAAAATCTGAAAGTTAGAATTTATAAAACAGTTATATTACCGGTTGTTCTGTATGGTTGTGAAACTTGGACTCTCACTTTGAGAGAGGAACATAGGTTAAGGGTGTTTGAGAATAAGGTGCTTACGAAAATATTTGGGGCTAAGAGGGATGAAGTTACAGGAGAATGGAGAAAGTTACAACAACACAGAGCTGCACGCATTGTATTCTTCACCTGACATAATTAGGAACATTAAATCCAGACGTTTGGGATGGGCAGGGCATGTAGCACGTAGGGGCGAATGCAGAAATGCATATAGAGTGTTAGTTGGGAGGCCGGAGGGAAAAAGACCTTTAGGGGGGCCGAGACGTAGATGGGAGGATGATATTAAAATGGATTTGAGGGAGGTGGGATATGATGATAGAGAATAGATTAATCTTTCTCGGGATAGGAACCAATGGCGGGCTTATGTGAGGTCGGCAGTGAACCTCCGTGTTCATTAAAAGCCAGTAAGTAAGTAAGTAAGTAAAGTGATGATAAAAGTTAAATATGTTTGGTGAAATCGACCCTAAGATTGCAGCTTAAAGGACCAGGAAAAGACCACTTAAAATTGCTGCAAGTGAAAGTCTTTGTATTTAATAGGGATCTTCTGTTTTCCTAATCGACGTTCAGTTTCCTGAAGGATCCCTCGATACCGAACAAATCTCCGCAGGTTCTACTTCGTCCTTGCCTCTTAGTTTCGTCGGATTTCACGTTCTCTTGTTCCTTGTACCAGTCGTTGTAGGTCGCCATCTTCTTTATCCATGCCTCTGAAACATGAAATTATGTAATTAAAATGTCTTCCTCTTATCATGTGAATACACATGAAATTTACTACTCTTAACAATTCAAATTCCATTTTCCTCACGTCTAGAGGACATTGGAAATATCTTCAGATGCATCGGAGGCAAGTAGAAGTGTAGATCTATCCCGCAAAATACGACGTATACATGGAGAGAGACAACGCAGATAATCTAATTTCGTGTACAATCCACGCTGTTAAAGACGATTTCCACAGAGTCCGTCAATTTCTTTTAGTGAAGAAGAGGGACACAATATTAAAAAATAACCCGTTAATGATTGCTTATTCGTTTATAAACTGTTAAAATAAAATTTTCGCTCAGGCATAATACGATTATACCTGACGGTGGTATTTAATTGTTATTTTTAATCAAGTTGAAAACATTCATTCTTAGTGATCTGCCCAAGGGCAGGCCTTTCACTACAAACCCAGCATTCTCGAATCTTACTCATTTTTTTACTTCCTCTTTGTCTCGTCATATCATCCACATATTTCCTTCCAGTGCATCCTTCAGTAGGCCGTTTCTTTTCAATCAGTGACCTAGCCAATTTCTTTTCCTCTTTCTGATCAGTTTCGGCATCATTCTTTCCTCACCCACTCTTTCCAACACAGCTTCGTTTCTTATTCTGTTTGTTCATTTCACACGCTCCATCCTTCTCCATATCCACATTTCAAATGTTTCTAGTCGTTTCTCTTCACTTCGTCGTAATGTCCATGTTTCTGCCCCATCCGCAGAAGATACTCCTTTTTCTATCAAAAGCTTCCTTAGCCATTGCTATCCTCCTTTTGACTTCCTGGCAGCAGCTCGTGTTACTGCTTACAGTACAACCCAAGTATTTGAAGCTGTCCACTTGCTCTACTGCCTCATTTTGAATTCGCAAGTTTACATTTTTTTAGTTTCCTTCTTATTACCATCATCTTCGTCTTATTTGCATTTATCTTCATCCCACACTTCTCCCATCTGTCATTTAGCTCCAGAGGTTGCGGGTTCGATCCCGGGCCAGGTCGATGGCATTTAAGTGTGCTTAAATGCGACAGGCTCATGTCAGTAGATTTACTGGCATGTAAAAGAACTCCTGCGGGACAAAATTCCGGCATATCCGGCGACGCTGATATAACCTGTGCAGATGCGAGCGTCGTTAAATAAAACGTAACATTTTTAGCTCCAGTAGCATATCCCTTAGTATCATCTCCTCTTCTGCTAACAGCGTCATACCATCTGCAAATCTTATACATTTTATTCTTCTTCCTCCTACTATCACTCATCCCAGGTTCTGAAAAGAGTTCTTCACCAAATCCTCCAAGTAGATGTGGAACAGGGTACTCCTCTCCCTATTCCACTTCCTTAAGTCATTTTTTCTCCTATCCTGCTTCAACCCTTTGCTGAAAACAAAAGAATACTGAAGTTAACTCTGTTCGCCAAGCCATCCATCTAGCCACCTACCTGCATACACCTAATTATCTGCATATACAGATGTGGACAAATTATTAGCAAAATTGAATATTTTTACAATATATTTTTACAAAATATGATTCTTCAATTTAGACTACATTTGACATTTTTTGCGTATTTCCAAATTATTAGCAAAATTGAAGGTTTGTATTGTATATTTTTAGAAAATTTAACTCTTCAATTTGGACTACATTGGATATTTTTGCATATTTACAAATTATTAGCAAAACTGAAGATTTTTATTATATATTTTTACAAAATTCGATTCTTCAATTTGGAATACAGTTGACATTTTGGATATTTTCAAATTATTAGCAAAACTGAAGATTTTTAATTTTATAGTTTTACAAAATTTGACTCTTCAATTTAGACTGTAGTTGACATTTTTGCTAATTTATAAATTATTAGCAAAATTGAAGATTTTTATTGTAATGATAGAAATATGCAAAATTATCAACCGTAATCTAAATTAAAAAGTCAAATTTTGTGAACAGAATTATCATAAAAATCGTCAGTTTTGTTAATAATTTGTCCACGTCTGTATATATATATATATATATATATATATATATATATATATATATACACACACAGGGTGAACCGTATGCAAAGTAATTAATTTCAAGATACCATTCTTTGAGATATTTCAAACGAAAAAGGTTAATATACGAGTATTTTGCTCCGTTTTCATTCCATTTCGGGATGAAAATCATATCAAATATTTTCTAGCGTGTTTTGGGAAATCCATAGATTGAATTCGCAATATTCTCAGTCTATGTAAGAGGGCAGTGTATTATGATAATGAATGACTGAAAAAATGTTTACAGTTATGTCATTTAAATGTGCAGAAATTTGATCCGAACAAATGTAGCATTACAAAATTTTATTACAGAACCTAAAGCTTACCTTTGTTGTTATTAAATTCCTGCAAATTTAAAGTACAAAACTAAAATTCTTTCAGTCGTTTACAATGACTATTACACTCTTACTACGTCACACTACTTTTGACCAATTAAACGGTACGAAAGGACGTATTTCAACCAATCATGGCTGCTTATCGCGCAATTTTATCGCGTCCCTAGCATTTGTTTAATTTTATCGCGTCCCTAGCATTTGTTTAATTTTATCGCGTCCCTAGCATTTGTTTCTTTGTTTGCCATCATTTGAAACTGCGCTGGTCTGGACGTCAAAAAAAAAAAAATATATATATATATAAAATTACAAACCACTCCAGTCGATGCACAGTAGTTTCAAATATGACTCGCATTGGCATTAAAGAACAAGAATTAATAAAGATCACTGATCATACCTATGCATCTTCAGAAATCCGATTTACAAATAAATGAAGAGCACCATTCGGAAATCCTGAATAAGTTGAATACACCATGTAGGCCTAAATCAACGAGTTCCACTTCTATTACGCACACGTCCATCAATTGAACCACCTACCACATTCAAATTTGAAAATTGTACATTCAATAATTATTCCTTTTAAAATTATTCATTCGGAAATTCTGAATAAGTTGAATACACCATGTAGGCCTAAATCACCGATTTCCACTTCTATTACGCACACGTCCAATATAACATCAATTGAACCACCAACCACATTCAAATTTGAAAATTGTACATTCAATAATTATTCCTTTTAATATTATTCATGTTTATTTTTCATGTCATCGTCGTTGATTAAAACTTTTCTAACACTTGTGTATATTAGTTAGGTTATGTTATAGCTTCTGCTATATGATATTATGGATAGTCACGTATCAGAGATTGTTTAATATTAAGATTTATTGAAAAACATCTGTCAAGTGACGTTGATTACTCGGATTCGGATAATTGAAGTGGAATGTTGCATTTTAATAAAAATGAAACTGAATCAACAAAGCCTTCTTGACTAGTAACATTGCCATCGTGTATAATAGATCGAGAACTTCTCTATGAGAAGGCATTGCTCACTACTACCATCTAGCATGCATCTAGCGTAATATATGTAATGTTAAGATGGTACAATAATACATTTGAAGACAGTTGTATTTTCGTAAGTCAATTAATATTTTATTGTATTGGAGTACTTCGTTACTTCTAATCTTTATATACTTTCTTCTAATCGTGTAATAGTCAATTAAATCCCACTCGAGTTTTGATTTTCTCTAGATAAATCAAAACGTCTAGTGAGATTACTTTTGATAATACACTGCAGTCTTAAATTGACTGAGCATATTGGGTATTAAATCAATGACTTTCGCAAAACACATTATGAAATAGTATTTCATATATAAAACAATTTCTATCTCGAAAAGGAAGCAGAAAGGAATAAAATTGTATTCAAATGTTGGGTTTAAAATATCTCAAAGGATTACCGGTCGAAATTAATGACTGAAGCCTTAATTTCCATGCAGTATAAAATCTGTAAGCATGACTGCATTATTGCACTATCAAATGACTAAACAGGTATAATGAAGCTATTATTTAAATTTTGCGTTATCGAAATTAAATTCCACATTAATTACGCTACAATTTTATTTTATTTTGAAATAACGTAGCCTATTATAATTAATTTCTCAGATTTTCCTCACTTAAGCTCATGTGTTTGTCAGAAGAACTTTCTTGAATAGAGAAAATAATATTTATACGTCACAAGAAGTCACAGGCGCATACTTAAGCGAAGAAATTTGCGACAAAGTGAAGTCGAATTTTAAGTCTTTTACATTTTCACATGACATAACCCCATTGGGAATCGAACCTGTTACCTTTTGATTTTGTAGCGTTAAACCTTAACCTCAAGGCTATTGCGCACCTGAAAATACAAAAGTATTTACCTCTTCATTACAACAATCGGAATAAACTACATCACCGCCCGTCTTTAGAAATTCTTTTCTCTCAATCCATTTTGAGGCAAAATCTCTTTCAGTTCTAACAGGAGCTATAGCAGCACTTCATAATTCGATACTAAAGTAAATAAATTGCAGTTTGCAAGCATGCTACTTCCACCTTCATTTTTTTCAGTATTTTAACCTCCTGTTTGTAACGAGAGAGAGGTTGGGGGTGGGGAGGCCACCGGCGTAGCTCGGTCGGTTAAAGCGCTTGCCTGCCGATCCAGAGTTACGCTTGGGAGCGGGTTCGATTCCCGCTTAGGCTGGTTGGATTTTTTCCCTGAGGTTCTCCCAACCGTAAGGCAAATGTCAGGTAATCTACGGTGAATTCTCAGCCTCATATCGCCAGATATTATCTCATCACCAATTCCAGCGACGCTAAATAATCTTGTAGTTGATACAGCGTCGTGAAATAATCAAGTAAAAAAAACAGAGATGAGGGTTGGAAATTCCAGTATGTGAAAAGGAGGTTTTAGTGGAAAATGCAAAGATTAGTTGTCAGGTAGGATGCGTCGTAACCATATTTTTTTACCGGTAGCTTTCTGTTATTTTTTCCTAAAAAAATAAAGTAGAAATATCAGATTCTTTGAAGCAACATGCATAAAAAAGAAGCACTATTTTACAGGGACATCATTTTATTTTTACTTCAATTTTTATTGTACCTGAGTTTTTTAATGTACTTCACTCCCACCCCTTCTACTAATGAAGTTCAACCGTCCTCCCCACAGATCCAAGACCGCATATACAGTCATAGTAGACTTACGATCATAGTAAACAGTACGTTTCAAAAATATTTTCACGTTTTCCAGTGACGAAAGTGCTTTCAATATTGAATCATATTTTCACAGGTACAGTCGTACATTTGCTTACGTCGCATCCCGGTTTTCCCCACCTGCTTCTATTCGTCTCTCTGTAAAGGCTAGTGGCTGGGCTGTCTTAGCTCGTTTCTGAGAACTTTAATTTCTGTTAGGATTTGGACATCTACGTAATATTATACAACTGTTCAAAATAACTTAAATAAAAGGGCTTTGTTAAGTAATTAACTGTCACGTGATTTCCTCCATTTCTACGACCCTACGACTTAACCACTTGGACGGTCAGTAGATAGTATGTCTGAGTAATTTTATCTTTTCGGATCGGGCAGAAGTGAAGATTGAATTTACAGTACGTAAGGTATTCTTTTATAGAGTAGATACGGAATTATTTCAACATGAGTTACTAGTACGAAGAACGAAACTGGTAATTGGGATTAGGTACAATAGTCTATAGTGCGATAATATGCACATTAGAACTGAAGCCTGTACCGAAATGAACGGCCACCATTTAAAAAAATGTGTTTAAATATCCATATTATGATTATTTTTCAATTTAACTTCATTCTCTATATTGTACGCTAATGTGTTGTAGACAGTATAATATACACTGCATAATGAATACGTTGGCATGGATAACTCACTTCGTGAGTAAAAACACTTGTTCTTAATACAGTACTGTACTTTGATTAAAGAAAAACCTAATGAAAATTATCAAACTCAAAAGCGCAATATTTTCTAGTTTACGTAAATGGATGAACTACTTTTCTTCCCTCCTATACCTAGTAAAGTGATTTGTTTATATATTACGCCAGTATCATCGAACTCCAGTCGTGGAACGGGGTAGCAAACGGCGTTGATCCAGAGGTATAGGCAAGTTAATATTAAAAATGTTAGTAAAAATAAAATGATGTCCCTGTACAAGTTAACATATATTTTGCATTAAAGTGAGGGAAAAGGATAAAAATATGCAATATAAAAGTCGAAATATGTGCTATAAAAAGTAGAATCTTAAAAATATGCATTAAGCATGAATTTTCTCCCAGAGAAGGCCAAAAAATACAAACACGCACGGACGAAATACGGTTATTTGGAATAGATAAGTGAAAAACGAATATGTCCGAAGTTTAAGAAGTGTAACAAGCTTACAAAACTAAGCGTTTCCGTGGAAATCCGGGCTCTAGTAATGATATTACTTACGGTTCACTCTCTACATTTGTTTTATGTGAAAATAAGAAATTCTGGACGTTACCATGGTAGCGAGCAATGGGACCGGCATCTCCCCCATGTTCAGTAGGTAGTAGTCGCTTGGGGATATGTTTGTGCAAACCACTCAAGTCTGTGCCGTGAATTTGTATCTGGAACGAAAAAAAAAAAAAGTGAAAGAATTAAAATTATCTTCAGGTTACGTTCATTTCTTAACAGTGACAGAACAGGTCCATAGTCGATTTTAAAAATCATTTTATGTACAGTCTTAGATACAATGACGGCTCGACTCTTGGTGGTGAAAAAGATTTTATCGCACTTTTTATTGACACTAAATTTTTTTCCCTGGCACTTGTACGCACTTTTTATTGACACTAAATTTTTTTCCCTGGCACTTGTACTAGCTACTTAGGGACGGTATACAACGAAACAGAACGACTTTTATTACCTCAACTAGTGGTTCGCTTGCCCTCTGATTATGCGTAGTGCTTCCTAACTGGCACTGAAAATATCAATGCGGTATCAATTATTTCTAAGACTGCACCTTATGAAATGATAGAAGTACTGGAATATAATCATTTCAGAATACATATCGGCAAAACGTTCATGGAGAAGGTAGTAGGATAATTTCAAGGGAAAAAATTTTTCCGGGGCCGGGTACCGATCCCGGGACCTCTGGTTGAACGTACCAGCGCTCTTACCAACTGAGCTACCCGGGAACTTCACCCGACACCGTCTCAACTCTTCCCTTTATATCCGCACAACTCGCGTGGGCTGACGAAACGCCAGAGACCCACATCGAGTGCACACAATCTCTGTGTGACTTGGAATTGTGGTTTTCTGTTAACGTACACAGTGACGTATATATTATGCAAATCTAGTTTTTCAGGTAAAGCTCCCTGCAAAGCAGATTTGAATAATTTCAAGGGAAAATTTGTTCCGGAGCCGGGTATCGATGCCGGGACCTCTGGTTGAATGTACCAGTGCTCTGCCAACTGAGCTACCCGGGAACTCCACCCGACACCGTCTCAACTTTTCCCTTTATATCCGCACAACTCGCGTGGGCTGAAGAAACGCCAGAGACCCACATCGAGTGCACACAATCTCTGTGTGACTTGGAATTGTGGTTTTCTGTTAACGTACACAGTGACGTATATATTATGCAAATCTAGTCTTTCAGGTAAAGCTCCCTGCAATGCAGATTTGAACAATTTCAAGGGAAAAATTGTTTCGGGGCCGGGTATCGATCCCGGGACCTGTGGTTGAACGTACCAGCGCTCTGCCAACTGAGCTACCCGGGAACTCCACCCGACACCGTCTCAACTTTTCCCTTTATATCCGCACAACTCGAGTGGGCTGACGAAACGCCAGAGACCCACATCGAGTGCACACAATCTCTGTGTGACTTGGAATTGTGGTTTTCTGTTAACGTACACAGTGACGTATATATTATGCAAATCTAGTCTTTCAGGTAAAGCTCCCTGCAATGCAGATTTGAACAATTTCAAGGGAAAAATTTTTCCGGGGCCGGGTATCGATCCCGGGACCTGTGGTTGAACGTACCAGCGCTCTGCCAACTGAGCTACCCGGGAACTCCACCCGACACCATCTCAACTTTTCCCTTTATATCCACACAACTCGCGTGGGCTGACGAAATGCCAGAGACCCACATCGAGTGCACACAAACTCTGTGTGACTTGGAATTGTGGTTTTCTGTTAACGTACACAGTGACGTATATATTATGCAAATCTAGCTCAGTTGGTAAGAGCGCTGGTACGTTCAACCAGAGGTTCCGGGATCGATACCCGGCCCCTGAACAATTTTTCCCTTGACATTATTCAAATCTGCTTTACCTGAAAGACTAAATTTGCAAGGGAGTAGGATATTTCCATAACTAACGTATCAATGCCAGGTAATGGAAATGGGAATTATTAGCAATAACAAATTAGCTTACGAAATGAACGAAATATAGCCTAGAAAATAAAACAAATTCCTATCTACTGAATCACAATTTCAACTCTTGTTACAAGTTGTTTGTAGTTTCGCTGCAAAAGCCACTGTGCGCTCTGGCGGCTCATGCAGGTGGTCGTGATATCTACTCCATGATTTGCATTTCAGAATGACGCTGGTACAATAATTATAGTAATTTTAGACAGACTGTACCAAAACACATATAACAAAAATTGTATTATTTTCTAGCTTTGTAAATTAGTTTAGTACTGGAAACACAAACTGAATACAACCTTTTCAAGATACAACAAATACAGCTGCAACACTTATTTATTATTACAATATTTGTTAATATTTATTATTATGTCTTACTTGATTATTGAACAGACTGTCACTTTCTAGAACCACAGATCAGATGATTACAGAAAAATCAGCGAGGTGATTCAGAGCTATACTGTGATGGGGTGTCATGTATCATTGAAAATAACTTCTTGGATTCTCATGTATTTTTTCTTTCGTCAAAACCTTCGGGTAGTGAGCAACGAATATGGGAAGCGTTTTCGTCAGGATTTTTCTGAAATGGAAAGGCGCTACCAGGAAAAATGGAGCCCAAATATTATCAGGCTACTTCTGGTCACTCAAAAGAGATGTTTCTCAAGTGAAGTACAGTTTAAAATCTATTTCACACACATTTTAGGTAAAATGTTACAAGATATCTATACTAGAAAAAGTCTGAAGCACTTGTCAAATAATTACTCAAAAACCCTGGGTTATAGAAAATTTTTGAAAACAGATCTGACATCATTTATTTATTTATTTATTTATTTATTTATTTATTTATTTATTTATTTATTTATTTATTTATTTATTTATTTAAATTTAAATATACAGAATAAAGAATATATAATTACAAACAAACAAGAGAAATAGAAATAAAATAATACAAACAATATGAAAAAAGGAGATACAGTAGTATTAACAAAATTTGAGACCGAATGAGCAGCGCTCGTGTTCGGTCGCAGTTCAGATATAATATTAATAGACCTATAAGAGAATATAAGATAAAATAAAATAGGAAAAAAATTAAAATTACAGTTACAGAAATTATATAATGCAATATTAATATCAGAGCAATATAGAAAAAAAATGAAATAGGAACTAAAATTTAAATTACAGCGGCAATGGAATTATATAATATTGTGACATCGACGTGAGATTCGAACTCACGACCAGCGTCCCGCAAGAGAGAAGATCGCGCGGAGCATTTTGTGATGGCGCGCGGCGAAGAGGGGAAAGGGCCAACGCGGCGAGAAAGTGGAGAGAGAGTGCGCGCGCATCTGGTGCTGGTAGAGAGGAGAGGGCTCTGGATTTCTCTGGAGTGCCATCTCTAGAGACGCGTGGAACCTTCGAGGCTACGTCGCTGTGGTTATAAATTACGGACGCGAAGGAACGGCAGCAGTTTTCAGTTTTTCAGTTATTCAGTCAGTGAGAAAGCCAGAGCAAGGAAGCCGGTCTTGTCTACCGGAGTTCGACTCGAGTGTGCGTCCGCAACTGTATCAGCATCCGAAGGCCTGAGTTCGAGTGCAGTGGACCGCAGTTGGAGGGACCTGAGTTCGAGTGCAGTGGACCGCAGTTGGAGGGACCCGAGTTCGAGTACAGTGAACTGTCTCTGAAGGTCTGTGGTTCGAGATACCGTGAACTCGAGTGACTGAGATAGAAGAACTGTGAACTGAGAACTGGTAGTTCTGATTTGTAAATAGTGCTTTGTAAATATTAGTCAAGATTAACAGTTCATTGTTGTGCGTAATAGTCCAAGTAAATTGTCATTGTCGTCGGTGGAGTGCTGTAACGAATACTGTGTTGAGTGAAGATCCAATTGTTGACGAGAGCGTTTAAGGTGAATTGTAGAAAGGAATTATTGTTGTGACGAATAAATTACATTGTTGTTACTAATAAAATTCACAATATAATATTAACATTAGAGAAGAATAATACCGCACGTGAAAAGTAGGACTAATATATTTTTCAAAATTATAGAATACAAATATAATATAGGCTGATTAATACATACACATAGGCTATAAATTTATTTAATCAAATTGAAGATATTAACACGTTTCTAACTTTCTTGTTATGTGTTAGTGGGTTACATGTTAGAAGTTCTGGGTGTAATTTAGTTAAAGCATTGTACAACAGAGGGCCAAAATCAATGCTATGCTTTAGACCAGCAGATGTGAGACATTTAGGTTCTACTAATGTTGAATTAATATTTCGTCTTGTGTCATGATTGTGTGTCTGTAATACAAACTTATTACGATTTTTATGATAAAATTTTAACAGCGTATGCTTATAAATTTGTTCGACATTAAATTCAGAATAAATTAATTTAGTTGGGTAATCGAAACGTTTCTTCTAGCAAATTTTAATTATTCGTTTTTTGTAGTGAATTTAACGGGCTAATTTTTGTACTTTCACCCCAAACAATTATACCATATTGAATGATAGACTGAATAATGGCCAAATAAACATTTCGTAGAACTCTAATGGGTAAGTAGCATCGAAGATTAACTAATTTATAAATTGTTTTGCGAAGCCTCTTACAAAGATAAGCAATGTGATGAGGCCATTTTAAATTCTGATCAATAATGATACCCAGATATTTCACATACGTGGCTTCAGCACGAAAAATTCTATAAGAATCAGTCATGACTTATCTTTTAACAAAAACTATGTTTAATTTTGTTTACCAGTGATCAATGCAATCCCGATTCCATGGCAACTGTGTAGAAATGAAGATTTTTAACAAACCGTCCAAAAAATTAATGCTTTAAATAGACAAGTCTTTAAGGATATAATCTTTTATGACTGTAAATCAGTCATGTGAACATTATTTTGCTATAACTATGTTGCTCGGGATGTGGAGACACGAGCAAGCAGGCATTTATGCTCGTCACTCATACCTCGCAAGAGGGGTGACAATGGTGAATAAGTAGACTAGTAACAGCAAATTTAACGTTACACTTTGTACTACTGAAGTCGGCTCATGTCCATTTATATTTCACATAAAGAGAAAACTTACCCTTGCTGCCAGCTTAGAGCCAATCACAGATTTTATAAGTTCCAAGACATATCCAGCGTATGGTGGTGTGTTGATGAAATGAATTGCTCTGGCACGGATTTTGTATGTATTCTGTAAAATCAAGAAAGATTTAATTATATATATATATATATATATTTATTTATTTATTTATATATATTTATTTAAACAACATGCTCCATTACAGAGTAAAACTACATGTTTTAGATTTTGCGTTTCCTACGAAAAATATACATTTGGATTTGTATTGGTGAATACTTCCGATTTAGTCTATTTTGCCTATTTACATTGATCATACCTAAACAAGATACAGAATTAATACAAATACATACATATATATATATATATATATATATATATATATATATATATATATGGCTTAACCTAAATAAAAAGAAAAGAAAGTACGAGGCGAATCCAGAAAGTATGTTTCCCGATATTTTCCCCTTGAAAGTAAACGTAATTACCCGTGTCAATTGCGCATGCGTAATATATCTATGACGTATCAATCATATTCCAGACGGACAGGTCCCGCCTGATGCCAGTAGCGTGGCAGCAGTGGTCCGAACTGGAAGCTCTTATTCCTTCTCCCGCCGCCTGCGAGGTTCGGTCGGTGATAAAGTTCTTTAGTGCACAAAGCATTGCGCCAATTGAAATTCATCGGCAGCTCTGTCAGGTCTATGGGCCGAAACTAATTCTCTCTCACCCTCCCCTCCCCTTCCCCTTACCCCTCCACCTTCCCCTCTTCCTCTTTCTTGTACCTCAAGAAATTCCTGTCCTCCGTTGAGCGTTTTGGCAACGACGAAGAGCAGAAGACGTCTGTCACACGCTGGTTCCATTCACAGGCGGCAGAGTTCTATGACAGAGGGATACAAAAGTTGATCCCACGATACGACAAGTGTCTCAATTCTGATGGCGGCTATGTTGAAAAATAGCTGAAACATTGCTGTACCTGTTGCCAATAAATGTTTTCCTGAAAGTGTGTGTTCCTTTTTTTTTTTTTTTTGAATAGGGAAACTTACTTTCTGGATGCGCCTCGTATATATATATATATATATATGATAGGAATATATTGCAATTGTGAGTTTTTTTTTTAAATGTTAATTTTATAAAAGGTGAATGATAAATATGTGTAACCTAACAAGAATTGCATTCCTACAATTCACAGTGGTCTAGAATGCAAATTTAGCGGGACATATTAATAACTTTTCAGCTACCTAACAGATTTGTATGAAACTTTACACAGTAGTTACAGGTAGCATATATGTTTTGTATGCAAGCTCTCGTTACGTTGGTATAAGGGGAACTGCCCCTTATAGGGGGCGCATTTAGACAAAATTAGAAACGTTTCTCCTACCTGACAGATTTTTATGAAATTTTACAAAGTAGTTACAAGTAGCATATATGTTTTGTATACAAGCTCTGATTACGTTCGTATAAGGGGAACTACCCCTTATAGGGGGCGCAATTAGACAAGATTAGTAACTTTTCTCCTATTTAACAGATTTTTATGAAATTTTACACAGCAGTTACATGTAGCATATATGTTTTGTATACAAGCTCTCGTTACGTTGGTATAAGGGGAACCACCCCTTATAGTGGGGGCGCAATTAGACAAAATTAGTAACTTTTCTCCTAGTTAACAGATTTTTATGAAATTTTACAAAGCAGTTACAAGTAGCATATATGTTTTGTATACAAGCTCTGATTACGTTCGTATAAGGGGGACTACCCCTTATAGGGGGCGCAATTAGACAAAAAAGTAACTTTTCTCCTATTTAACAGATTTTTATGAAATTTTATAAAGTAGTTAATGGTAGCATGTATGTTTTGTACACAAGCTCTCGTTACGTTGGTATAAGGGGAACCACCCCTTATAGTGGGGGCGCAATTAGACAAAATTAGTACCTTTTCTCCTATTTAACAGATTTGTATGAAATTTTACAAAACAGTTACAAGCAACATATATGTTTTGTATACAAGTTCTGATTACGTTGGTAGAAGGAGAACTATCCCTTTTAGGTGGCACAATTAGACAAAATTAGTAACTTTTCTCCTATTTAACAAATTTTTATGAAATTTTACAAAGTAGTTACAGGTAGCATATATGTTTTGTATACAAGCTCTCATTACGTTGGTCTAACTGTAACCGCCCCTTATAGGGGGGCGCAATAAGACAAAATTAGTAACTTTTGTCCTATCTAACAGATTTTTATGAAATTTTATACAGTAGTTACACTTAGTACATATGATTTGTGTACAAACTCTGTTTACGTTGGCATGAACAGAAGTGCCCCTTACAGGGGGATGCATTTAGACAAAATCTAATGGGGGGGGAATGTAACATTTTAGGTACTATTGCACCTTTTGGGCACTCGGGAAGCTTATTTGATACATAATTAACAAGCTGTCATCTTCAATTCCCTGAATTATACTGCGGAAGCAGATTCGGTTCACAGATATTGCAATAACTGCAACCGAGAAAAATTGCACTACTGCACCTCGAAAGAATAGTGCTCATACATTATTACTTCCGAAAATCTGCGCACCTTAAGACTAGATTTAAAATAGAGGTAAATAGTGGAGGAAGTGAAAAAAAATTCATTTTTGGACGAACCTAAGGGTTTTTTTTCTCTACCTTAGCAAAGTCTGCACACAATGGTTATATTTGGACTATATTTTGTCCCGTGTCCATTCATGCTAATTTTACATATTATAATAACATTAAATGTAACACAAACAAACAGTGTTACATACCCAAAGAACTACTTGACACGTTGATACCAAATATGAATGGAATCGACCACTTACAACAGAGTTACAGCACAAAGAAAACGGCAGACTCGCGGCGCTTGCTGAGTAAAAAAGCTGGGTGGAGAAATGTGGCATGTTACCGGCTTCTTACCTCGCTATGCAGCCACCTCCGCTGATTAAAATAATCAATTGAGTGTTACTCAGTTATATTGGAAAAATAATTTAAGGGTTTAATTTCATTTTTTTACATGTCATTTTTCTGTATTTGTCCTCCTAAATATGGATTTTAGACCACTGTGCAAGTGTTCAAAATCTACTGAATTGATGAAAGTGATGAATGGTTGAAGATGTAATTTTATAAGCTGATATTTGGTAGGTGGCCAACTTACTGTCTTCGAAATGCTGTTTCTTAGAATTTCCCTTTGTTTCCTTAATATTGTGCAATCATATAGCAAGTGATTTTACTCGGACGTGTTGCACTCTCCATTTACTTATATTTAATAATAACCTATATATATATATATATATATATATATATATATATTCATTCTCAATAAAAACACAAACCACTTACGAACAAAACCACGCAATACTTCTTCAATTGTGGTACAGTAGTTTTCGTCACGTGACCCAGCGTGTAGTTCTTCATGTCTATTATGCCGATATTGGATAGATGGTGATCTTCACGCAGTAAGACGTCTGACAGCATTATCAAAGCCTTTATGACGAGGTCTAAGTCAAAGAATGTGGAATCTGGATCTAGGACGCCCATAGGTACAACGCGGTCTAGGTTGTCCGTAAGCTCCGGCATAGGAATGCAGTACCTGCGGGAGAAGAGAAGACATATTGGCATAATCTTCTCATATGTATTAGTCAATGTTACTATGTATGTATATATGTATGTAATATGTATGTACTCTACAGGATGTTTCAAATATACGGGGCATAATTTCACGTATGTCTTTCCCACATGTAGACAATCAAAATAGTTCATTACAACATGAGTCCGGAAATGCTTCATTTCCGAGTTATGGTCTTCACAACATTGAAATTCACCGGAACGTTTTTCTTTCCGCAGGTCGTTGTCATTACAGAAGATGTCCAAAATGTCCACCTCCTGCTTGAATACAGACCTCACATCGATATCTCATTGACTTGCGAAGACGATCAGAACCTAACTCGTGCAGGGTAATCTGCTGGTGACAGGGCCTGTACACGTTGCAAATGATAAGGATACAATTGATACTCTTTCAACAGTCTCCAGACAGTCGTATGAGGAACATTGACTTGCAACGCTACCCTTCGTGTGCTGATAGAAGAAGTCATGTTCACAGCCTCCAGAATCTCCTCCTGTACTTCTGGAGTTGTAGATCTTGGTCGTCCCCTTCCCAAACCAGGAGAGTTAAATTTTCCATACTCGCACAGACGGTAATGGAGACGTACAAATGTCTTCCGATCTGGACATTGTCGCTGTGGGTACCTCTCCTGGTACAAACGACGAGCCAGCGCAGCATTGCCGTCCGCCTTACCGTACATGAAGTGTATCTCTGCCAGCTCTTGATTTGAATACATGTCGCACAGTCTAACGCCTACACAACACTGAATGTAACCTTCGCCTCGGAATGAACTGTCAGAGTGCCCTCTTAATGTCTCCTTTGACGGCAACGACCTGCGGAAAGAAAAACGTTCCGGTGAATTTCAATGTTGTGAAGGCCATAACTCGGAAATGAAGCATTTCCGGACACATGTTGTAATTAACTATTTTGATTGTCTACATGTGGGAAATACATACCTGAAATTATGCCCCGTATTTTTAAACACCCTGTATAGAAATCTACATGCTTTGATAGATATTTGCCAAAGTTTGCACATTTAACCGTCATAACCAGGAGAAGAATTTTGATTGCATTAAAATCACACATATAGACGTACAATTAATTTAAAATATAAAGAATATAAATAAATACGATCAAACATTCATGTACAGGGACATCATTTTATTTTTACAACAATTTTTATTGTACCTGAGTTTTTGAATGTACTTCACTCCCATCCCCTCTACTAGTAAACTTCCAACCGTTCTCCACACAGAACCGAGGCCGCGTATGCAGTCAAAGTTAGTGAGTATAGTACGTTCCAGAAATATGTTCGCGTTTTCCAGTGGCGAAAGAGCTTTCAATATTGAATCATATTTTCGTACAGGTACTGTCGTACGTTTGCCTACGTCGCATCCCGGTTTCCCCCACCTGCTTCTGTTAGCCTCTCTGTAAAGTCTAGTAGCTGGGCTGCCTTAGCTCTTTTCTGAGAACATTAATTTCTGTTAGGAATTGGATGTCTACGTAATATTATACGACTGTTTAAAATAACTTAAATAAAAGGACCTCGTTAAGCAATTAACTGTCACGTGACTTACCCCCCCTTTCTACGACAATGCTACAAAACCACTTGAACGGACAATAGATAGCATTTCTGAGTAATTTTATCTTTTCGGATCGGGCAGAAGTGAAGATTAAATTTGCAGTACGTAAGGTACTCTTTTATAGAGTAGGTATAGAATTATTTCAACATAAGTTACTCGTAAGAAGGACGAAACTGGTAATTGGGATTAGGTACAATAATCTATAGTGCGATAATATGCATAAAATAACTGAAGTCTGTATCGAAATGAACGGCCACCATTTTCAAAAATGTGTTTAAATATCCATATTATGATTAGTTTTCAATTTAACTTCATTCTCTATATTGTACGCTAATGTGCAATATAACTTCATAATTAATAAGTCCGAATGGATAGCTCAGTTCGTGAGTAGAAATACTTATTGTTAATACTGTACTGTATTTTGATTAAACAAAAACCCAATGAAAATATCAAACTCAAAATTGCGATAATGCCTAGTTTACATAAATGGATGAACTACTTTTCTCCCCTCGTATACGTAGTAAAGTGATTTGTATTTTACACCAGTATCATCGAACTCCAGTCTTGGAATGGGGAGCAAGCGGTGTTCCGGTTCTGGACATTTAATCCAAAGATACAAACAGCTTAATAATAAAAATATTAGTAAAAATACAATGATGTCCCTGTATATTGAATTAGGGATGAGCAGGGTCCGTCTATACTTATCTACTTAACAAATATTAAATATTAAAATACTTGTCACATTTTATTAGTTTGAACGTTTTCGGCTTGAATAAGCCATCTTCAGAAAATTATACCTGAGAATACATATGAATGTAGATTGGTAGTGTTAAGTAGTACAATGTGAACAATGACTTAATTATGATCCTCTACTATAAACAATTGTGGACTCAATATTAAAATGCAATCATATACAGTCAATTGTTGCTTATTATGTTTTTTTTTGTGCGAGATCGTGCGTATTTGCTTGTTTTCCGCACAGAACCAATACGCGGTAAGTGTGAAATACCACATTCAGTATTCCCAACGTAACACACATAACAATTTCCCTCTTCTTACCGCTTAAGCGCGACATTCATTTTACTGCTTTAGGCTTTTAACATATTATTTTTAGAGACGTTCAATATAGTAATAATTATAAATTGGAAACTTACCATTGCAATTTCACCTAAATTGCACTGTTAATTATTGTTTTTAAATATTTGCAAAAATTAAGTAAAGTCTACTACTCCACGAAACTTATTGCATTCCTGATACAAGTAACATTAAGGAAGCCGTGAAAAAATTAACAAGATTCCAGATGCCGATGTTATTACTGCAATATGTTATATAAATAATATTGTTAAAATATTAAAATGAAAAATAAATCATTACATAACCTTACCGTTTGTTTTAAGGTCGCATTTATAGACTGGGGGGAAAAAAGACAGACGTATATCACGGCCTGCTGGAGTATAGTAAACATAGAAAACATTTTATAGGAACAATGTTGAAAATATATATATTTGTTTTCCAAAGTTGCCGTCATTGAACAGAAACCAACATGGAGATTTCATTGGAACTAATTAGAAATTCGTCTTTCAGGTATGTAATAAACGATCTTCGCACTAAATAATGTACGATACACGAGCGGTATATTTTCTTTCAATTCTCGGAAATTAAAAAAGCTCAACTACGTTTCGCATTTTCAATTTTTTCCTCGAACATGAAAACGTCAACATACCGCTCTTGTAACGCATATTACTATTATTGTGGACTCGATATTAAAATGCAATCTTATACAGTGAATTGTTATTTATTAAGTTTTTTGTATTCAACATCGATTTTCACGAGGTCCTGGAAAAAATAGCCCGAAATTAAGTAACATTGTTGATACATCCTGAAGGCCAAAATCTAGACAATTCATGCAATAAGTATCTTTACACAGTCCAGGACCATATTATGAATTCCTCGATTCATTTGCAGATAGTTAGCAGACTGTGTTTTACCAAGTGAATTCTTAAATTCTTTGAAACCATAAGGATTGCCAACAACATATAATTTAATACTTAATATTAAATCACCAATAGTACTATCACGAAATATTGACCACAAAATTATGGAAGAAGAATTGGTGTGAAAAAAGTCATACATGCATTACAACGACGCATGGAATTTTGTAACCAATAACAAATAACAAATAGGACCATGGAACTGCCAGATAGTTTGTTAGGAAAATTAAAACAGCATATCCATTTCCGACCACTGGTTTCTTATGTCAAATACTCACTTTAGAGTGACCGTAATGTTTCGAGACTCCCTGTATGTTTCAGTAGACCCTGCTGTACTATACCAAGGAAAAGGCAGATGAGGAACTCGATGAATTGAAAATGTTTATTGCTATTATTTTCTTCTTCTATTTCTTTGAGTTACTTTAGCTGTAATAGGTTATCATTTCACATATGAATATATAGTACAGCATTATACAGTAATATTTTATAGCAATAATATGGATGTGTTGACGATTTAAGATTCAAATCGATCACAGCATCAATTTATATTTTTACCACTTCAAATACTTCATTGTACATTCACTTCCTAAACGTATGGTTGTTAGATTATTTTATATAAATTTGAATATTCGGCTCCAAAACAATTTTTCCCTTGAAAATATTCAAGTCAACTTCATAGGCAGCCAGATTTGTACAGGGACATCATTTTATTTTTACTAACATTTCTAATATTAACCTGGCTATATCTTTGCTTTAACGGTTGAGAACCGGGAACACCGTTTGCTACCCCCTTCCACGACTGGAGTTCGATGATACTGGCGTTAAATAGAAACAAATCACTTTACTAGGTATAGGAGAGAAGAAAAGTAGTTCATCCATTTACGTAAACTAGGAAATATCTCGATTTTGAGTTTGATAATTTTCATTAGGGTTATGTTTAATCAAAATACAGTACAGTATTAACAATGAGTGTTTTTACTCACGAATTGAGGTATCCATTTGGACTTATTAATTATGCAGTATATATTGCACATTAGCGTACAATATAGAGAATGAAGTTAAATTGAAAAATAATCATAATATGGATATTTAAACACATTTTTGAAAATGGTGGCCGTTCATTTCGATACAGGCTTCAGTTCTTTTGTGCATATTATCGCACTATAGACTATTGTACCTAATTCCAATTACCAGTTTGGCCTGCGTACCAGTAACTCATGGTGAAATATTCTGTACCTACTCTATAAAAGACTTCCTTACGTACTGTAAATTCAATCTTCATTTCTTCTCGATCCGAAAAATTAAATTACTCAGACATGCTATCTACTGTCCGTCCAAGTGGCTTTGTCGTAGAGTCGTTGAAAGTGGGGAAATTACGTGATAGTTGACGAAGCTCTTTTATTTACGTTATTTTAAACAGTTGTATAATATTAATTAGACGTCCAATTCCTAACAGAAATTAATGTTTTCAGAAAAGAGCTAAGACAGCCCAGCCACTTGCCTTTACAGAGGGGCGAGCAGAAACGGGTGGGAGAAACCGAAATGCGACATAGGCAAACGGACGACAGTACCTGTGCGAAAAAATGATTCAATATTGAAGGCTCTTTTGTTACTGGAAAACATGAACATATTTCTGGAACGTGCTATACTCACTCATTACTGTTTGTTGTGACTAAGGCGACTTTGACTGCATACGCGACCTTGGTTCTATGTGGAGGACGATTGGAAGTTTACTGGTAGAGGGGGTGGGAGTGATGTACATTGAAAAACTCAGGTACAATAAAAATTGAATTAAAAATAAAATGATGTGCTTGTATAATACAGGTCACTGTTCGTTAACAGAAAATCTCAAATTTAAATCGTACAGAGCATGGTGTGCACTCAATGTTAGGTCTCTGACGTCTTATCTTCCACTTGAGTTATGTGGATATGAAAGGAATAATTGAACATGTGTGTGGTAGAGCTCCTGGGGAGCACAGTTGGTAGAGCGTTGACACGGCCCGGAAAAAATTTTTTCTTGAAATTATTCAAAATTAGTAATTGTTGTAGCGGTATTTCCAACAATATAATTGGGTTAAAGTTGAAGAATTGCCAAAAATGCAACCGGTAGAGCAAATAGAATGTTGTCACATAATGACGAATGTTGAAGTCTCTTATGTACTTTATCGAAGCAAGAATAGGAGTCTTGGTAATTTGTTAGGCGTATATTATTTTATATGGTAAATCTACGTCAGTTTATTATGTAAGTAAATCTCTCGTTATTTAACGCTAGATTCCTCATTATACGACACTTTCTTAAGAGAAGATTATAGCGTCATTTTTGTTCATATCCTGAGTAAGTTATCAGTGTTATATCAAGAAGCTGATTGAGAAATAGTCTTAAGTGTACTCTACTCGCTAAAAGATTAAAGTTTGCGAAAGGAACGTCGGTAGCAGAAGAAATTGCATCATGAGTAAACATTACAGAGTTGATAGGAATATAGCCAACCAAATTATTAACAACACAAGAAATAGAAAGGGGCCCATAACTGATCCCTGGGGCACACCATAATGAATATCAGATTCATTACATATAATACCATTGACTTAGGGCATACACATATACAGAGACATCACTTTATTTTTACCAACATTTTTAACATTAACCTGGCTATACTCGGAAACACTGTTGCCCCCTTCCATTACAGGAGTTTCATGTTACTAGTGCAATATGTAAACAAATCATTTTACTAGGTATAGGAGGAGAGAAAAGTAGTGTATCCATTTATGTTGTAGGGAAATACGATATTACGATTTTCAGTTTGATCATCTCTTTTACGGAATTTATCAAAATACAGTAGAGTAGTAACATTTTTTTTTTTCAAAAACTCGACATTTCAGGCGGCTATGTTCGTTATGTAATGTCTACTTTATTTAGCATATTAATTATTGGTGTTAACATACAATATAGAGAGTGCATTTAAATTGAGGGGATCATAAGTAAAGGGCTGTAAGTGCACTTAAGTTACTTTTGAGAAAATGGGGTTTAAATATTTAAGCTTTCGTAAAATCGGTGAAATGTATTATTTAAATTTTAATGTGAGATGCGATTAAAATATCCCTTTGCCACTAAAATTTTACATACTTTTGCTTACACTGGATGCACTTAACTCATGTTATTACAAATGTCACTAGCATTCCTTTGCTTCTAGCCACCTCAATTCAAAAAAAGCTAATCTGAATTTTTAAACAAGTTGCTGAAAATGCTTGCCGTTCATTACAATGCAGTCTTCAATTCAGTACGCATAATATTGAAAACATTTGAAGCATATTCTCTGAAATTGAATTTATCGTTTCTTGAATATAATTTTTTAGTACGATATTATTAATATAGGTTCTTTCTTCTATACAAAACGCAATCATATTTATGAAACACACTATACACTGCAGTGTTTATTTCACTGCTTGAAGACTTCGAATGCAACAGCGGCCGGAAGTTTGTGTGTCTGACGGGAGCAAGGACATTAGTGAAGGGGTGAGAGTGAAGTACATTCAGAAATGCAGGTACGATAAAAATACAAGTAAAAATAAAATGATGTCCCTGTATAATTACGACTACTTATGTAAGACAGTAGAAAATTTAATTCAGAATTAATAATGCCACAGTGTGTAAGTTTCTTCAATTAAATATTATAATCAACAGAATGAAAAGCTCTACTAAGTCCGCACATAACGGCAGAAGTGAATAGGCTTTTGGCAGAATATATATATATATATATATATATATATATATATATATATATATATATATATGTATATATATATATATATATTGAACTTTTAATGGAAATTATGGGAAAACGGCTGAACGGATTTTAATGAGTGACCCTTCATTTTGAAGCTTGGATCCCAAAGTGTTTCAGAAAAGTAGTAATTTTTAGTGAAATGTCAATTTTCCTACATCATTCTCCTATTTTCTAAAATCCATCTGCCGTCAGTTTTGAGAAATAGGTAATGGCTCTTTCAGAATAAAACAAAACACAAACACACTACAATAAACAATATCACACGAAGGCTATGACCTGCAGGATTGCTGACATATTTAGAGTTAAGATGGCTGACATAATGCCAATATGTCGATCTTCATTTGTGTAGCTTTTTCTGAACGTTTCTGTAATATTGGTTATTAAAAACGTCAAGACTTAATAAAAAGAAGATTCTCTGGTGTGTAATTTTCTGAGTACACCTTTCTGTGTATTGGATATTAAAAACTACAAAACTTAAGAATGTTTGTTGACATTATTACCATTAAAAATGAAATATTATTATAGTGAATGCCATTATGTATTTGTCTCGAATTATACAGATTAATGCTTTATTGATGATATGAAAGCGAAACGTTTGGGGTTATATAAGTAGGCGTAGAGAATATCTGAGATTAGATCTTCATTTCAATAATATTTACTGAGTGATTGTTATATATATATAATATGTATAGTACTCTATACAAAACTTACGTAAGATAACAATATTGTTATTAAAGTAAAATATTTTCATAGTTATTAGTCAAGTGGTATGGGTATTTCCATATATTTAATGGCGATATGGTATAAATATTTAAAGCTGAAAGTTAGAATTTATAAAACAGTTATGCTACCGGTTGTTCTTTATGGTTGTGAAACTTGGATTTTCGCTTTGAGAGAGGAAGAGAGATTAAGGGTGTTCGAATATAAGATGCTTAGGAAACTATTTGGGGCTAAGAGGGATGAAGTCATAGGAGAATGGAAAAAGTTACATAACGCAGAACTGCACGCATTGTATTCTTCACCTAACAGAATTAGGAACATTAAATCCAGACATTTGAGATGGCAGCGCATGTAGCACGTATGGGTTAATCTAGAAATGATATAGAGTGTTAGTTGGAAGACGTGAAGGGAAAAGACCTTGAGGGTGGCAGACTTGGATGGGAGGATAATATTAAAATCGATTTGAGAAAGGTGGGATATGATGGTAGAGACTGGATTAATCTTGCTTAGGATAGGGTCTTCCAAAATGTCCGGTATTCTTCATTGGAAATAAATTTGAAAAAAATTAATTTGAATTGTAATGAAGTTAGTTTGTTGCATTTGCTGCTCAAGCCACTAGTCGGATAGAATTGCAGAATCTACAACCTCAATAACTTCTCTGTGCATTTGTTTTCTGTACATGCTTATTTGTATTTCGTTGGTGTGGTAGAGAATATCTGATGGTCTTTAACTTCGTCAGATTAAATAAATAATTACATAATAAATAGATCATGTACATCATAAATCCAACCTATTACGGATTTTCACACAGTAGTACGTCATTACGGCCAAAAGGAAAATTAGGACGTTCAATTTTTAAATTAAGTAGATCGCTGGTTTACCGGAACGTTGACTAGTTTAATTTTTAGATGTTTAGGCAACTGTTCCTAAAACAACGTCATAATTCCGTTATTATCCAGTATGGAATGAGGCAGATAATGTGTCATTAGAATTTTCATATATATACAAAATAAATTAGATTTATTTATTAACAGGGTTACAAAGTAAACTACATTTTCCTGTATCCAAAGAGTTTAAATTCTTATCTTCTTCCTCCATTATATATGAATCAAATAATTAGAGAATGGAAACAATTGCCTCATGGATATATGCAACTCAACAGACATTTACAACTAGATTCATTACTTTTTGCAGATGATTTAGCTCTGGTGCCATCCTCAGAAGATGAATTACGTTCAATTTTTAATTTTAACAAAATTGAAATTAAATATGATATGAAAATCAATAAAGAAAAAACTAAAATTATGGCCTTCTGTGGAAAATATCCTGTGCCTAGCAAAATATGTTTAGAATAAAAAATATTAGAAAGGATAAATTATTTTACATATCTCGGATACACATTGTCTTTTTTCGATGAAGTAGACATTTCACAGAAAATTTCTAAATACACCAAAAGAATGGGAATAATTAACAACATTATGAACCCTTCTCTAGTACAAAGGCATACTCTAATTCTCCTATACAAGACCTTGGCGAGACCTGTACTTTGTTACGGCAGTGAGGCATGGACATTGAGGAAGGAAGACGAAAGCAGAATAACGGCTAATGAAATGAAATTTATGAGATATACAGCGGGATATACGAAATGGGATCACAAACGCAATGAAGATGTAATGGAAGAATTACAACTAGAACCTGTAATTAATCACGTAAAACATTATCAGAACAACTGGATAAATCATCTGCATCGCATGCATAGAGATAGAATCTCTAAAAGTCATGCTCCACTATCGTCCAAACAGGAAGAGATGTCTCGGTCGTCCAAACAAGCGCTGGATTTAAAATTCAACTGTGAGATCGTAACAGGCTATTTGGCCTAATACTTGAAGGGAAGAAGAAGAAAATCTTCTTCCTCCATTCTTCTCTTGCCTCCCAATCCCGTTCTTCCAAGCCTCTCTCCTTGATTCCGCTTCTTATATCGTCCATCCAGGTTGTCCTTGGTCTCCCCTCTTTCGTCTTCCTGGCGGAATCCATTCCAAAATCTGTCTGGGCAATCTCGTTTCTGGCATTCTACGTACGTGGCCAGACCATTCTAATTGCTTGTAGCCAACGAAATCTAACAATGTACTATTAACTCCCATTTCTTGTCTAATGGTTTTGTTTAGAATTTTTTCCAATTTAGAATGTCTAGTGGAACGTCTAAAACAATTCATTTCAGTGGAGAGGAGTTTCAATCTGAGATTCGTGTTCAAATGCCACGTTTCCGCCCCCATATGTTATAGTACTCCTTATTATAGATTTATAGATTTTGAATTTAGTTTCAGTTATTGTCTTATCCCACCAAACCCCCATTTAACATAGATATTGCCGATCTACCTTCCTGAATTCCATATTTTATGTTACTTTCCTGGCTGTATGTTGAGTTAATTTTTACCCCTAAATATTCACGCTCCTCACATCCTTTGTTACATCCCATTCCATCTTCCAAAACCAAATTTTTCATTTCTTTCCCACATGACATATATAGTATTTTCTTTAAATTTATTTTCAAACCCCATTTATTATATTCTTCTATAAGTTTTGTGGTCATATTTTCTGTCCTCATAGTTCTGTAATGTAACTAGCTGGTCGTCTGCAAATAACAGAGTATAAATTCTAGAATTCTCAGTAGGTATTCCCATATCTTTACACTTCTTCTTCCAATTTTGTAAAGCTTGTTGTATAGATATCTTAAATAAAGTTGGAGATAAACTGCACCCTCGACGTAAGCTTTTTGTAACTAGAAATTCCTCCGAAACCTTCTTCCCAATCTTTTTACTAAAGGTTGCATTTTCATTTAGTTTACCTATGGTTTAGCGTGGTTAAGATTGGAGGCATGGAGGGGTAATAAAATTGTCAACTAAGAAGGGGAGCGTCTTTGTCCGCATTGCACAGAAAAGGATTCCTATAAACATATTTTATTACTGTGTGTCGAATTGGAACATGTACAGAAATAATAATATGCTTTACAAGAGCGGTATGTTGAAGTTTTCACGTTCGAGGAAAAGTTTGAAAAAGCGAAAAGTAGTTGACTTCTTTTAATTTCCGAGAATTGAAAGAAAACATACCGCTCGTGTATCGTACATTATTTTGTGCGAAGATCGTTTATTACATACCTGAAAGAGGAATTTCTAATTAGCTGCAATGAAATCTCCATCTTGGTTTCTGTTCAATGACGGCAAATTTGCAAAACAAAAATATTTATCTTCAACATTGTTGCTTTAAAATTTTTCTGTGTTTACAATGCTCCAGCAGGCCGTGATATACGTCTGTCTTTTTTTTCCCCCATGCTATAAATGCGAACTTAGAACTAACGGTAAGGTTATGTAATGATTTATTTTTTCATTTTAATATTTTAACAATATTATTTATATAACATATTACAGTAATAACATCGGCATCTGGAATCTTGTTGATTTTTCCATGGCTTCCTTAATGTTACTTGATACGAATGCAGTAACTTTAGTGGAGTTGTAGAGTTAACTTAATTTTTACAAATATTTAAAAACAATAATTAACAGTGCAATTTAGGTGAAATTGCAGTGATAAGTTTCCAATGTATAATTATTACTAAAAATAATATGTTAAAAGCCTAAAGCAGTAAAATCAATATATCACTTAAGCGGTAAGAAGAGGGAAATTGTTATGTGTGTTAGTTTGGGAATACTGAATGTGGAATTTTATACTTTCCGCGGATTGGTTTTGTGCGGAAACCAAGAAAATACGCATGATCTCGCACAAAAATATCTACCACCCTCGATGCTAAGTCAGAATAGGAGTTCGCTTGCATGTCTTGACCTCATGAGGAATAGAGAATACGAACAAAAGACTGGATTGTTCCTCTTGAAGACGAGACAGATTAGAACTTCAGCTGTTGAAGTTTGTGACGCGAACTGAGGAAGGGGTAATAGTATCCACCCAACTGTACACTTTTAGGTCTTTTAGGTTAGGTTTTATTATATAATGTGTTTTATTGTGTCATTTCCATTTTTAATATTTGTCTTCTTTTAGAGAGTAGTTGGATGTAATCATAGGTGGGAGGAGGGAACCTACAAAGGAGGACTTGCTTCGGGTACAAAGCACGTACTTTCAGAAGACCCGTGCATTGTATTTTAGATAAAATTATGATAATATAAAATTTGTATGTATCATATTACTCAATAAATCCATCTATCTATCTAGTTTAACTATGACATTTACAAGAAGTTTGTTTTCTACTTTATTCTTTAATACTTCCCATAATTTCTTTAGTGGCACGGAGTCATAAGCTTTTTCTAAACCAACCAATACAAAAAGCATTGATTGCCTTCTGGCACATTTCTTTTCCATTAAATGTTTAACCACAAAAGTGTGATCAGTTGTTGATCTCCCTGCTCGAAAACCTGCCAGTTCCTCATCCACTTTCCCTTTATATTCTGCTTCTAGTTTATGTTTCAAAATTTTTCCATATATTTCCTCAGTCATTGTGATAAAAAATGTACTAGGCGTATGTTGTTAATATTATTAATTCAATTTTCTAACTTATTAGGGCCACTTTTCTGTGTTATATTAAACAACAATCAATAGCCACAATATTCAAGGCTTTTGCAATTATACCACCAGATGCCACGGCGTATGACTATGTAATTAAATTTAGTGTTTAGTGGTTACCACTCCTTGTCAACGAAGATAACCGAACCTTACCGATTGAGTACTGTGGAGCTGAAGGATCAAGAAAAGTTTCGCGCATAAGATGTAATACGTACCTTTGAAGAACTGGAAAAATAAAATCCGAAAAAATATGTGGCCTGTGGACGTTGATGCGTTATTCCTTAAGCTTTTACTTGGATGAAGAAGAAACAGAGTTTCGGTGTCTCCTTTCTTAATTTTGGTCAGAAGAACATTTTACATTAATATCAGTCATGAAAAATATATGACCATCGAAAGCACGCTGTATAATTAACAGGAGGTGAGGGGGCCCATCGTACACGATTCAAGTCGTTACTTCTTGGTATAGAAATAACCCACTCATCCATACCATATCATACCAGTACCATACTTGTTCAGTTTTCATTTGGTAAGTTGAAGGGAGGGTACAATTTTCTACCAACGATGTTACTCTATCACGATTCCGTTCTCAATCGTGTGGCAAGAACATACTGGAAGTAATTGGGAAGGAGATTAGACATGACAAAGGGAGAAGTAGTACGTTGAAGTAATTCACTACAATTCATCGACAAAACAAACCAAACAATTTAATTTGTATATAATTATGAACAAGGAATAAAAATGTGACTTTTAATTCAACAATAATGTTACTTTTTATTCACAACAATAATGGCTTTCTATTTCTGAATTTAAACACTCACTGTCCAAACTAAACTGGCTTTGCGCCTCTTCTTCGCGTCGAACTCCGGTCTCGAAGGCTGGCTTCCTTGCTCGCTCACGGCTGCTTCACAAAAACTCAACAACTCGCTCTTTTATTTTGTTAGGTCACACTTCGCGAAACTTCGATCCTCCTCGAAGTTTCTACGGATGTAGCGAGGATTGCGCTTCTGGAGACTTCTCCAGCTTTCCTCTGTTCAGGCGCAGTTGCTTTTCCTTCCCTCTCTCTCCGCCACGGCGCAAGCGCTTGCCGAAGCCCACGTTTCCTTTCCCCGCGCCGCGCCCCAGCGCCCCGTGGAGCTCCCCTCGTCTTTGCGCCTCCTTCCTTCCCGCGCGCCCTCCCTTCTGCCGGACGCGTGCTCGACTCCCGAGGCAGCGAGAACTTTCCAGCACGGTTGCCACAATATGTTTCACAGGAATTAGGATATACTCACACAAGAGAAGTGATTTTCTGAAACCACTCCGATCGAGTGTCCCTGTCTGTCAGGTACTCCGGTGCCAATGTCCTCATGGTGTAGTACATGTCGATGGATTCCTTGGTCCTCTCCAGGCTGTTCTTGCAGCGAATCAACCAGATCGCCAGCGCGTCATCTTCTGAAAGAGGAACATTAAACTTAATGTAATTGTGTTCATGGTAGTAAGAAGTAGGTATTCCTTTACTATCTTAAATATTCTACTCTTCTCTGGAGTTAAACGTTACCTTAAGGGAATCATCTTAACAGGCAGTTGAAGGGATTGCATGCCATAAAATCAAACGAGGTACAAGTACGTCAGCCTAAAGTTGAATTGTTATTCTTCCTCGTGGACAAAGTTCTTCACATATTTATTGGCTCAAATTTGGCGAGGAATTTAAAGAACATAAAAAGTCCCTAGTGCGTTTTCTTATCATGCTATTCATTCATATTCTAGAACAGGCCTGCACAAAGTTAGCGCTCTTCGAGCCGGCTCACAGCTCATGAGCGGAATGCAGATATTAGCTGCGCTTGTATAAGGGTGGACTGGAAGAAGGGGTAATCTCGTACAAAATGTACACAAAAGAAAGTACTATTACGAGTGCTTATGAAATGAATTCCCGTTCAGAGTTTGCAAAACTATCTTGGACTATTATTAATTATTAAAGAAATATTTATTTTACAGAATTAATAGAAATTCTATAATGTACAATATCATTTTGTTATATTTTTATTTATCAGTACATCAAAACGAGGTTTTATGCTGTTGGCAGCTGAAAGGAACAGTAGCCTACTGATCGTAATGAAACATCAGTTACAGATGTTCGACGTCTGCCTTTATTAAAGTTGATTATAGAAAACAGTTGCTCACAAATATAAATGTTGATGCAAACATAGCAATCATTTTCACAGCCAGCCTGTGTAGTCGTGGATATTATTGCTAATGTTTAGTCTTGTAAAACTCAACCAGGCTAGTAGTATTATTCAAACGATCTTTAGCCCTTAGGTCACTTTGAAGATCAATATGTTCGAGCTGTAAATCGTTAAAAGTTATGATCCGTCTTTTAGATTCGTCCATACTGTACTGTAGCAGTAGGTAAGCAACGTGAAACAGTTACTGAGAATATGCCTACACACTGCACTCCACTAGATATCTGAGTGGTCGTTTCCCTCTCGTCTACGTATAGCAAGTCTATGTCATTGTGACGTATCTTGCTCTCCGTTTCGGCGAGCGGTAAACACGGCTCTCCCGCACCTAAGGAGCGCGCTCGCTCGTTGAGTGCTGTTTGTGCAGGTATGTTCTAGAATGTAACAATAGTGGAAATATAAATCTTACAAGCTTCCTCATTAATGCAGTGTTGGCACCTGTTAGTTTAAGTACAGACGTATAAAAATCTTAAGTGGTCAACATAATATTTCTCCAGTAGGCTACATCATATAGTGATGATACTAAGGGCTTATGTCGACTTAAACCGATAATACTGTCAAAATTTTAGAAAATAAGACTTAAGATTAATTGATAATTTTATTGCAATGTGACTTGTATTCCATCCATACACAAGTCCGTAATACCAAATGAAAACTGGAGATTTTCTTCTTAATAAGTTTCAGAAACTAAAAATTGTAACAAAAGAAATGACTTAAAGCCCATTACCATGCACCGAAAAATTATGAAAATAAAAAAATAAACATTTTACTTTATACGATAATCTTTACACCTCCTGTGGCTCGGTCAAAGATGTAATCAGAGACCTAGTTTTATACTGTTTGTTATTAGAGACTGCAAGACAACTTTTGTACACCATTACATTTGAAGGGTACACTGGAATAACGATCAAGGTCCATTTTAGAAAGTTTCGAGAAAAACGAATTTTAAAGTTTCAGCACTTAATACTTTGTTATGTGTGTATTTAATAGAAATTTACGTAGTGAAATGTCAAGAACGATGATTTCTTATTACTAGCTAGACCACATGATAGTACTTCCTTTCCACTATAAGATGGCATTATTAACTCAATTTCGATTTTTGATGGACCTTGATCGTTTTTCCCGTGTACTCTTCATTTTGAATTTCGGATTTTTCTTTCGATACACCCTAATATACAATTCCAGAAAAAAATGGCTGCCTGAATTTTTCAGGTTCCAGATTCTACACTTTGCGCATGCTTAGAGCTTCAAAGCAGTGTACACTTAAGGTCGCTTTGACTGTTACTGAAATTCATTTTACGTCGATCGTTGTAATCCGAAAGGCATTTCAAAAAAGAGATGAAAATTGATCTGTTCTTAATAGATTGATATCAAATATAGTCCACACCTGTGGAGTAACGGTCAGCGCGTCTGGTCGCGAAACCAGGTGGCCCGGGTTCCAATCCCGGTCGGGGCAAGTTACCTGGTTGAGGTTTTCCGTGGATTTCCCTCTACCCAATATGAATAAATGCTGGGTAACTTTCGGTGCTGGACCCCGGACTCATTTCACCAGCACTATCACCTTCATCTCATTCAGACGCTAAATAACCAAAGATGTTGATAAAGCGCCGTAAAATAACCTACTAAAATAAAAACAAAAGTACTAACACCTATTTCTTAGCCTAATATTGCAGTTGTGTTTTAAACGTTAATAACATAATAAAGAGTAAAGAAGGAATATTCACATAAATTCCATAATAACTGCAACTATACTATACTAAGTGAATTAAACACATCATTCATAAAGAAAGTGTTATCCCAAAGAAAGACACTGGATATGACATGATGAGTTGAAATTGATATTGATGGTATCTTTATCCTTATAAAAGTAATCAAAACAATATTACAGTACAAAGCAAAGTTACCTAGGTACTGTATATGTTTTAAGTGTAACTAATATTACATAATAAAACTCTTACCGCATTATGCTTTTAGGTGATATTGGTACGCAAATTTCTGTTATCAGAATATTAAATTATTTTCTCGAAATCTGCTGAAGCTATAGAGCTGACGTTTTAGCAACACATAGGCACATATCTTTTGTTTGTGATGTAACAGTATTTTCTTTGTTAATTAATTTCCTTACAAACATTTTCCATGCGAATATTTTCAAACATTTTAATACACTATCTTCAGTAATACGTATTTACGATATATTAGATTTACGAAAACAATGTTTCATTACCTGGAAGGCTATTAAACAAACATATCTGAAAATTTCACTTTTCTGTAAAAAAAAAAGTTGAGAAAATATTCCTTTTGAATAAAAAAGCAAACTTGTGAAAAATGAGCATCAAAATTAAAACTTACATTCTTGTAATGCAGTTACGCTTCTCAGACAAATCTAAAAATTATCATGGATACAGTTTTAATAAGTTCTCTTCCCTTTATCTATTGAATCAATACTGGCCATCCCTGAATATAGCTCGACCAAGCGGCATATACCACCTCTCTCGTCTGTCTCTTTCCTTTACGCTGTAAAGCGCTCAGGCTCTCCTGGGCTCTAAAGCGCGCGCTTGCTCCTGTGGGCTTCAATTGACATGACTGACCTAGAACAAGGTTTCCTCTCACGATATTGAACTGTAGACCAACAGGGAAAAGATCATTAGGTCGCCCTGTGAAAACTATTGTAGGCCGGAACAGTCCTCCTAGGACTATCACCTGTTAGGATGATGATGATGATGATGATGATGATGGTGATGGTGATGGTGATGGTGATGATGATGATATCTACATCGACCTTCTCGAAGTTTGAACTCTGAACCTCGTATCTAATGCCAAGCAGTGATCACTTCAACATCGAGGACCACACAAGCAGAATATCATGAATTGAGATGGCACTCGGTCGGACGCGAACGTGGCTACTCACCGCAAGTGTTCGGCAGATGGGGCTGCATCTCTAACCACTTCTTCAGAGAGTCCACCGCCTCCTTCACGCCGTGCTCATTCAGGTTAAAGTAGCTCCAGATTTTCTTTAATGTCTCGGTTGATGGCGGAGGTAAAACTTCTTTCGACATCTGAAAAATATAATTGTTCTCAGAAAACGCACAACTTATTTTATTCTTGCCGCGGTATCCATCTTTCTAACAATCTCACGTTAATAGCTATAACAGCTTTATATATATATATATATATATATATATATATATATATATATATATATATATATATATATATATATATATATCTGTCGTAAAAAATTTTGACTTCTTTTTTGATAATAATCTAAGTTGGAATTTTCAAGTTAAAGAAACGATAAAAAAAAAAATCTGTTCCTCCATCACTGTTTGAGTCGCTTGAGAAATTTCTTGCCCCAGCAACTAAAACTTACCCTAGTGCAAACCCTAGTAATGCCGCACTTCGATTATTGTGACGTTTTGTTAAGTGACCTAAGTTCCGAACTGTCAGTCAAGTTGCAGCGAGCTCAGAATATGTGCGTCAGATACGTGTGCAACATCCGAAGATATGATCACATATCACCGTCCTTCGTAAGGCTTTCGTGGCTCCGACTCAAAGAACGTAGAATTTTACACTCTTTGTCTTTACCCTTTCGAATTCTGCACACTTCAACACCAAATTACCTTTCGTCTCGTTTCTCTTATCTATACTCTAACCACGACGTAAATACCAGATCACTTATATGTGGCACGCTAAGTATACCTCTTCATAGAACATCTCGTTATTCATCATCTTTTACAGTATCCACCTCGCGTCAATGGAATTCCCTGTAGCAAAGTATTAGGGGCTGCAAGACAATAAACACCTTTAAGAACAGCTTAAAAGATAACCTTATTAGCATTTCACTCCAATCATACTGACTTAAACTATCACTGTCTACATTGTTACTCCTTCCTTTAGACATCATCCTGATTGTGCTGTATTTTCAAAATTGTCTCATAATAATCTCTTTCTATTATCTAATATTATTTGAAATATATTAACATTCTATGTATTTTAGTTTAATTCTGCTACACAGTTTATTTCAGTGTTTAATTAAAAGTTCATAGTATTTTGTTGTTTAATTCGTAAATAACTCTTGTATACATGTAGCTCTTATTGAAATGAAATTGTTGAATTCTTTGTAAGTTGATACATATGTATGTATACTTTTTTCTGATGAGTGGAAGAGAAGGCCTTACGGCCTTAACTCTGCCAGCTAAAATAAATCATTATTATTATTATTATTATTATTATTATTATTATTATTATTATTATTATTATTATTATTATTATTATTATTATTATTACACATATACATTAAGTTATTCTAGACAGAATATCGAATATTTATTTCTGAAAATCATATACCTGGATTTGACACGAAAAATGCATATTCAACAATTTTGTACCATTTGAAGCTTTTTATACACTTGTCTGTATCCAATGTTGGTTTCTTTCGTTTTTTAGGATTCCTTAGAATTATGTTATTTCATTTTCCTCTGGTAAAATTTTAATTCTCCCCTATTTCTCCCCTATTCTGTTGAATGTACGAAATTGACTTGAAGCTAAATAATCACGAGTCACGACAATTATTGACATGTAAGTTACCAACACATTTGAGGAAGGACAAGAAGGTTTTTAATGAACCTGACAGTATTGCTTTAAAACCAATTACAATTTTGCCAGCAGACCTATTAAAGAAATTAATTGCGTTACTGATAAGTACTGCATAAATAACCCAGTTTATAAGGTGAATAAGTTGCTAAATCCATTTAATGAAACGAAGCAAGAAAAAATAAGGTATACTTTGCTAGAGTCTATTTTTGTTTATTTGACAATTTTATCCTGATAAACCATATGGACCACTGAAATTTTTATTTTCCTTTTTCTTCGTTTATAATTCTCATCACTAATTTTTTACCATTACTTTTGAAACACCTTGTATACATACATAGGCGTACATGCATACTCGCATACATACATGCATGTATCCATGCATGCATACATACATACATACATACATACATACATACATACATACATACATACATACATACACGTATCAGTTAGGAAGTGTGTTGTGTCAGTGAAGTGTGAAGTTTGTAGTGTCAGTGAAGTTTAATGCGTATGTGAAGTGTATTGTGTCAGTGAAGTCTGAAGTGTGTAGTGTCAGTGAAGTCAAATGCGTGAGTGAAGTGTGTAATGTCAGTGAAGTGTGTAGTGTGTAGTGTCAGTGAAGTCTAATGCGTATTTGAAGTGTGTTGTGTCAGTGAAGTGTAAAGTGTGTAGTGTCAGTGAAGTCTAATGCGTAAGTGAAGTGTGTTGTGTCAGTGAAGTTTGAAGTGTGTAGTGTCAGTGAAGTCTAATGCGTAAGTGAAGTGTGTTGTGTCAGTGAAGTTTGAAGTGTGTAGTGTCAGTGAAGTCTAATGCGTAAGTGAAGTGTGTTGTGTCAGTGAAGTCTAATGCGTAAGTGAAATGTGTTGTGTCAGTGAAGTCTAATGCGTAAGTGAAGTGTGTTGTGTCAGTGAAGTCTAATGCGTAAGTGAAGTGTGTTGTGTCAGTGAAGTCTAATGCGTAAGTGAAATGTGTTGTATCAGTGAAGTTCTATAATTTATAGTGGCTGTGCAAAATATTTGAACAGTGAAATGGTTTTGAAGTGTTAGTGAAATCAGGATAGAATCAGTGCAGTGAGTGAGTTGACAGCGAAATAAGTGTAGTGCCGAAAGGTACTTGTGCAGGTATGAACTTAGGATTAAGATACAAATTAGATTTACTTTAAATGTTATTTTAAGTGACCATGCTTCATTTAATTTAGGATGATTCTTGTTGTTATTATTATTATTATTATTATTATTTTATCTATTATCTATTATCTATTATTATTATTATTATTATTATTATTATTATTATTACTATTACTGTACTAATTTTAATAAATATTTGTGCTATTTTACTTTGTTGTATTTGGTCAGTGATTTATGTAGACTATTAGGGTATATTGTTTGTATTTTCATCTCATTCCCATTTTCTATCATTCATTCTCATCATCATTTGTTGTTTTGTTCTGTTTTGTATCGTGCTAAACTGTAATTGGCCTTGTGCTGTTGTTTTGAATGTTAATATTCTAAATAAATAAATAAATACATACATTCATAAATACATAAATAAATAAATAAATTATTAAATTATTATGCACCGAAGCTAGCTTATACCATTCGTAGCGTCCTGACATAAGCAGTAAGGACCAGAGTTTGAACTCTAAAACTCCAGGATATACTAACCGATAACTTTCCTTACTTATTAGGGAACGAAAATACGCTACCTGCTTATTACGTTCACTACTATCTATTACTGTTACTACCACTAATACTATTAACGTGCTACTACTCTTACTACTGCCACTACTACTAATGTTACTACTACTAACTGCCATTGACGATTCTATTGGGTTTGCATTTCTCTGGATGTTTTACTAAACAATTCCTGTATTTAATCTTTTTGTCTTTCTAAATTATTCTGAAGTGCTTTTGTTCTGGATCTTTATGGTCACCCTCATTGAGGGCAGATTATTTGTTAAAAATAGTTATATATATTACTACCATTACCATTACTATTCTCTTAGCACAAATTCACTCATAGAATCTATAAGTTCTCAAAGTAAAGTCTCCAGCAGAACTTATATCCGTCATTGGACTAACTTGAAATGGATCATAGTCTAACTGGCTTTGAAAAATGTATTCCTTTGTAGTCGAACAAAGTTATGCTAAGAAACAAAAAATTTCCTAACGTAAAGAAAATGATATGTATTTTCTTCATTTAACTAAAACAATTATTCTCTTCATAATACAAAAATGCTATTCACTTAAGATTCAGGCTCTATTCTGGCGGGGCACTTAGTGAACACGTAGTATCCCACAACCAAGAGTAACACTGTGTGCGTCAGAAAACATTTCCTTCGCAGGTATGTCTTGTAAATACATTCAGCAGTTACGAAGGGATTTGCCTTATATTGAAAGCGACTTAAATCCAAAGCCATATTTTTTTTCCTTTATGCAGATACAGCCGAAGTGAACTACAGTCTTAATGTATTGGATATAAGTCACTTTGGGAATTAACGCCTCTATTTTGTACATAATTGCTTTATTTTTTTTATATAAATTACTGCTTTATCCAAAACGAGTCACGAAATGACCTTCTATGCTCTTTTCCAGCTTGCAGGCTGGGAAGATATTTACTCGTCTGTTGCAGGATGTTCCACTGTAATCACTGATTTGTGTACCTTGTTATTTTATCTCGAGAGAATGTATTCTTAGCTGAAGGTCGGGCGTTTTGTCAGTTCCGCACCAAAACGTATTTATACTGCGAGATTCCTACTATTAGGTCCAGAAAAGTACAAAATAAATATTTAAAATGATTTTGATAGACATTTCCTTAAGTATTTCATTGTTGAACGTTCTTTTCATTTGTAATGTCCGCTACTACGACCACATTTCGCCTTCTTTCAATAAATTATTGTGGATCAGTTTAAATGAGAGGAGAAAGTTACATTCCCTTTCTCTCTTATACCGAATTTTGCACACCTCTACTCCCTCTTACTTATCTGTCCGATTCCACAGTCTTTCTCGGTATCATAACTTAAATACTCGGTCACAATATGATAACACACTAGAAATACCACTGCACACATCATCTCTTTATTCTTCATCTTTCACTGTTGCTACTTCTCGTCACTGGAATTCTCTGCCGCCTGAAGTCAAGGGCTGCCGAACTTTAATTTCCTTTAAATGTAAATTAGAAAAATATCTTTTGATGAGTTGCCAGACCTAACGCGTTGCAAATATTTAATGGAATGTGTTCCACTGTATTTATTTTTAATTTTTTGTTTCTTATTTTTATTATCTAAATCGTGTTTATTTATCACTTAATGCCAATTTGCATCCCTCTGTGTTGTTGTTTTTTTATTATTAATCTATTTTTGTGTACATTTTATTCAATTGTCGGTTTCTGGTTTAATTATATAAATCCTACTTAATTGTAATCTAATACTAATATGTATACTAATGTATTTATTTTTATTTTTACTGTGTACATGTTTTTATTGAATTATCCGCTTCTGTTTTTATGTGATTCGTATTTGATTCTAACAACATTAATATGTATTTCACTATGTTTATTTTTTATTTTATGAGGTAAATTTTATGTAACTACCTCTTTTGATCTCATTATGTACCTAAATTGTATCAGTATGTAATTACTTAATTCCGATCCAGTTTTATGTTCAACTGTGTAAGCAAGTTTTAATCCTGGTTGAGTGTAAGAGAAGGCCTTACGGCCTTAACTCTGCCAGGTTAAATAAAGCCATTATTATTATTATTATTATTATTATTATTATTATTATTATTATTATTATTATTATTATTATTCTGAGTGATTGTAAAGTTCCTATCCATTTTAGTGAAAACGGTTGAAAATTATAAACGGTTTTATGGGAGTAATGACCCCACACACAATGCTACACAACACATTACCTCACTTCAACGTGACCCTCCTCTGTTTCAGAGCAGAGTTGCGAACGTTGTGAGGTAGATCGAAAATCGTTCGCCATCATATGCGGTGTAATGGTATCAATCGCTCTTCTAATTCCATGTTACAAATCTGCAAGATCTCGAACCCTATTTCCATTTTGCTTGTACTGCTATGTTCGCCCATTTTGATTTGGCGAGATTGTGTGTCATACTCTTGCTTTATGTTTTAGTCTAAGCGTGCATTTTTACTCTGTCAGATCTGTTTGTGTTGTGTTTTCCACAAATAACAACATATAAAGTCAAGATCAAGGGACATAATAGTACACGTGTGCAGTAGTTAAGTTGCTATTTTGAAGATTTTTAAGCAAACAAATTTTAGGTTAGCACATGCTTATGTTTATTTTGTCATGTCTGTTACCTGTCAGATCTGTTACTCCGTGTCATGTCTGTTACATCATACAAAGCAGAGCCTTAATTTTTTTTAATTATCTATCATTAAAGACACTAAAGCTCAAATATCTTCGCCTTAACGGCAACCTACTAAGATGATTGTTACTGAAAGAATGGTTTCTGCTAGTTACTGAACAAGTTATTATCTTTGTATTAGGTAACAGATTTGATATTAAGATATTTAAAATATGTCTTCATTTTTGATCTGAAGTTAGTTATGTTACTATTCCAAGAGCTACGTACTGTTTAAAGAATATGTTATATAAAAAATAAAGGAATTCTATTTCTATAAAAGATCCATTGTCTTGTCCTATAACACACCTGAAATTTAGTCGTGTCATCAAAGATTCTTGATACTTGTAGACAATGCTGTAAAGCAAGGTGAGTGTAAAGTGGCTGATTACTATGACAGAGACATTGCACTACATTAATACATGCAGAATACGCACTAAATAGTACTTTAATTTTGACGTTCTCAATCGTCCATTTGTTATACAGCGTGAGTATAAATGACTTCCCCGATTACGAAAATTATTTGTGGACAAACGACTAAACGTATAAAAATTGTTAAATATACGAGTGTATGGAGAAACTCTCAAAGTTTTTAAACATATCTCATAGGTGCTCGATATGGGCTTCCCTTGTGACCCTGCAGTCATCAAGCCGGTAGTCAAATTCGTCCAACACACGGCTAAGTGTATCCATATCGATTGCAGCGATGGAGTTGATGATGCGAGAGCGTAGCTCTGGCAGATTTTCCGGTAACGGAGGTACAAAAACAGAGTCTTTAACATACCCCCACAGGTAGAAGTCACACGGTGTTAAGTCAGGGGAACGTGGAGGCCAGGACAAGAGATGGATGTCGTCTTTGTCGTTGCACTTTCCAAGTCTAAGATGTACGGCCCTTTCTTTTTTCTCGAACCCACAGTGTCAGGACATGTTAGGAGAGTGGCTGATGCCACAGCTGGAGAATGACAGTGATGATTTCATGTATCAACAAAATGGCGCTCCACGTCACTTCCACAACGAAGTCCGGACATTCCTGAACGACCGATTGCCAAACAGATGGATTCGTCGCGCGAGGAGAGACGACATGCAGCTCTTGTTCTGGCCTCCACGTTCCCCTGACTTAACACCTGTAGGGGTATGTTAAAGACTCTGTTTTTGTACCTCTATTACCGGAAAATCTGCCAGATCTACGCGCCCGCATCATCAACGCCATCGTTGCAATCGATATGGATACACTTAGCCTTGTGTCGGACGAATTTGACTACCGGCTTGATGTCTGCAGGGTCACAAGGGAAGCCCATATCGAGCACCTATAAGGTATGTTTAAAAACTTGGAGAGTTTCTCCATGTAATGCTATATATACAATTTTTCTACGTTCAATTGTTTGTCCACAAATAATTTTCATAATCAGGGAAGTCATTTATGCTCACGCTGTACAAATTATGCAAATGACGCATTTATGTTTTGTCTTGCAACAGAGAAGGAAAATAAATCTCCGCGTCCTACCGAAAGTTGTAGCCACAATATTTGCCTCGGAACGGCTGGTACACCAGCATAATTTCAAGTATGTAGTGCTAATAATGATTATGTGAAATATCTGTGGAATGAGCATTCCAGAGTCGCCAGTGTGTGAAGCAACTTCCCTTCTAATTCACAGCAACAGCCAAGCGTCCAGTGGGATACCACACAGTTCAGGCCATGCTTTCACGTCAACATTTTATCCCCTAATGTATCGTTTTCTAATAGTGTAATGGGATATAGACCCTAACAATAGTTATTCTCATTTTTTAAATGCGAAATATGGTGAATATATAGCGCTATTAGCTTACTAAACGCTGGTACTGCAGATTTAGGCAAAAAGAAACGGTGAAAGTTACAAAATAACTTTACAGGTCATTGCCACCTTCAGTTCACTGTTAGGCTGGTTCACAATATAACCGGAAACGAGAATCGGAACGAAAACGGTAAAATTGTTAAAATGTGTACATTTAAATGTGAGCATTCACAGTTAACGAAAAGCTTGCCGGAGCCCGGGATCGGGAACGGAGAGTTGGCCAAGTTTCAACTTTGGCGTTCACGTTTCCGATCACAGCCCACTAGATTCATCCTATCGCCATCTAAAAGCTATTTTGTCGTCGTATATTTTGTAACAAGAAGACCGTGACATAACCTATGCATTATTTTGTTCTGTGCTGTGCATCATGGAGCAAGTTTTATTTGATGAGATTCTAATATTGAGTGTTCAGGAAAATCCTCACGTTTACGATAAGCGGCGCGCCTCGTATAAAGATGAGAAAATGAAGGAGAATACGTGGCTTTCAATAGCTGCATCTTTGAACACCGATCGTAAGTGAATCATATTTTATTACTGTATTGGTTGTATTATACATTACATATTCATGCTTCAATTCAATAACTACTGTTGTGTTCATTTTTGTTCTATTACAAATGTTTCTTCTCTAATTATTTTACGTTATGGTAGACTTAAAATAGGTTGTGATAATAAAGATGCATGGGCATATTTATAGTACCCTACCTAATGAAATGTTTCAGTTGAAATTTCGAAGTTGGTTAACCTGTGTTTATGTTGGCTGCCTTGTACTCATGAGAGAACGCCATTGGTCAATTATACACAAATAACATCAGAATGCGTAATATCGACTTTACATATCGTTATTGACATACATATCGATATGCATAGTCGTCTGCGTTCTCGGTTTATTGTGAATCAAAAATGTTCATATTCACGTCCTCTGCTTCTCGTTTTCATTCTGGTTCTCGTTCTCGGTTTATTGTGAACCAGCCTTTAGGCTAAAGCCTGTACCAACTTCACTTATTCTATTTCTTCAGAGTCTTCCCTGACTCGGATTCTAAGAGCGGGACTGCTTAGGAATTTTTTTCCCGGCAACCTTTCCGCACGTTCCAAACATTTTCTCTCTTTTCATTTACTTTTTTGTATAAAGAATCTATTTGTAAATCCTGTAGTATATCTTCGTTACTAATGTGATCAATTATATTGCCTACTTCTACAGATCAATATTATTCCTGCATTTTGTTCTTATTGGGTATTTCAACTGCTCACATCCCACTTCCAGATTACAGTGATGGTAATGCTATTGTTTTATCGAAATACATTTGCATTTCTGGACGTGTTTTTGAATCATAACGTCTTTCTTAAGCTGCCATGTGTTTTGTCATAATTCTTAAGGGGCTATAAAATTTGATTTTGGGTGAATATTTTGATTTTTTAAATTATTTTTCCAATATATTTTAAATGGTACTTATATCGCATGACTGTACTCAAATTTTATCTCATTTAATTTTCCGACTTTCTATGAAAGGATACACAAGTTTTAATTTTTACATTTATTTTTCATTAATTTACGAATTTTGAGAGGAAAATTGTATTTCTTTTAAATACTTCAATTTATTCTTGATTGTTCGTCTTTAAATTGGTATATCGTGAATGATTATACCAAAATTATATCAATGTCACAGTTTCAATTTTCTGAGGTGGGGGCGTACTATAATGTACAGTACATGTCTTATATTAAAGGTTATTTTCCGTAATTTTAGTTATTCTATATAAAAATAAACTTTTCTCAGCTTCTATTTATTCTATAAAACTGAAATTTTCTTTATTTGGATGTTTTACATGCCCTGAAAGGATAGTTTTTTTAATAGCTTAAATTTTGGAGATGTTATAGGAGGTAATGTATTCAAAATGGTTAAAGAATATAAAAGGGGAAAAATATTTGTCAGTACGGAAACAAATTAAAGAAAACTATTGGTTCAAAATTAAGTCAAGTTATGTGTACGTGAAGTGTAAAGAAATCAGATGTCTAACTTCAATACATTTTGAGAAAAAGGTCCCTATGTAAGACATAATTTAACATTGTCAAGGTAGGCGATTTCATATCCCCTTATGATCCTTTTTATATCACCTTTGTTTTAATGAGTTACTTCATAGCCTAGGCCAGTGATATCAAAGCAAGCACATTTTTCTGACCTTGACGTCGTGCGCGGGCAGCAAGCGCTATGTATGGAAAGAGGAAGGGTTGTGTATATGAATAAGCAACCTGTTGGATTAAGAAAACAGTGGTGTACAAACTTCAAACGGAACGTGAAATTTGTGTCGTTATTTTTATATGACTCCTTTCTGTTTAATATTATCTATATTGTCTATAAAACAAAAGTACTAACACTGATTTCTTAATATTGCACTTGTGTTTTAAATCTTAATAACATAATAGAGAGTTAAGAAGGAATATTCACTTAAATTCCATAGTAGTATAATATTATACTGTATTAAGTGGATGAAACACATCATTCATAAAGAAAGTGATATTCCAAAGAAAGAGATTGAGTATGACATGATAAGTTGGAATTGATATTGATGGTATCTTTAGCCTTATAAAAGTAATCAATAAACTAATCAAAACAATATTACAGTACAAAGCAAAGTTACCTAGGTACTGTATATGTTTTAAGTGTAACTAATATTACATAACAAAACTCTTATCGCATTATGCTTTTAAGGTGATATCTGTGAGCAACTTCTTATCATCAGAATATTAAATTATTTTCTCTAAATGTGCTGAAGCTATAGAGCTGACATTTTTACAACACGTGGGCACGTATCTTTTGCTTATGATGTAACAGCAGTTTCTTTGTTAGTTGATTTCCTTACAAACAATTTCCATGCGAATATTTTCAAAATTTTTAATACACTATCTTCAGTAATACGTATATACGGTATATTAGATTTATGAAAACATTCTGTAAGGCTACTAAATAAATAGGCCCATACCTGAAAATTTCACTTTTCTATACGAAAAATTGAGAAAATATTTCTTTTGGAATAAAAAAATCAAACTTGTGAAGAATGAGCATTAAAATTAAAACTTACATTCTTATAATGCACTTATACTTCTCAGGCAAATCTGAAAATTAATATGGATACAGTTTTAATAAGTTCTCTTCCCTTTATCTATTGAATCAGTGCTGGCCATCCCTGAATATAGCTCGACCAAGCGCCATAATACACCACCTGTTTCGTCTGTCTCCTTCCTTTCCGCTGTAAAGCGCTCAGGCTCTCCTGGGCTCTAAAGCGCGCGCTTGCTCCTATGGGCATCAATTGACATGCCTGGCCTAGGCAATTGAAGCGAGAAATGTGTTCAGTTATCTATTTAATAAATTAGTACTGTTCACCTCATCGGACACTTTCCTTGAAATACTATTATGTTAGTCGTCTTTAATGATATGTTCAAGTCATAGTAATATTTACATAGTGTATACTATTAACTTCTTAGAGAACAAAGTGAAGAAGATTATCGACCCAGATTGGTGGGATTAGCAATGGGGTTTGTAGTCTTTCTAAGTGAAATGAAAAAGAAGAGGCTAATATTACTGAGGCACTTCAAACACAGATTAAACTAGACACACGTAAATTGCATCCCTATAAAAGATGAGATGAAAGTAAAAAAAAACAACATTTCACTGTGAATTCACGTACCGATTTAGGTGATACATGTAAAATGGTGGGAAAATAAAATTCTTCACTGTGCACGATCCATGCATGATCTACAAACTTGCGAATTCTATATGAGACAGTAAAACAAGTGGACAGCTCTAAATATTTGGAGTGTATTATAAGCAGTAACATGAGCTTCTGTCAAGAAGTCAAAAGGTGGATAGCAATGGAAAATGTAGTTTTAATTTAAAGGAAGACACTAATTAAGTGCTTAGTGTGGTGTGGGGAGAAACGTTAATATTACAACGAAGTGAAGAAAAGCGACTAGAAGCATTTTAAATGTGGATATGGAGAACAATGGAGCGTGTGAAATGGACAGAGAGAATAAGAAATGAAGCTGTGTTGGAAAGAGTGGGTGAAGAAAGAATGAAGCTGAAACTTATCAGGAAGAGAAAAAGAAATCGGCTGAGAAGAAACTGCCTACTGAAAGATACGAGGAAACCGGAAAGTATAGAAGTTTAGAGAATGGTGAGTTTGCAGTGAAAGACCTGCCCTTGGGGGGAAAGCTATGAAAGAATTAATATGATTCAGCCTGTTCTGGACTATGATCATATTACAATTCTTCAACCACTGAAGTTTTTTTTTTTTTTTCAATACAAATCATATTCCCAGATATGTAAGTAAGTAAACAAATTTTGGGTGTCAGAGGAAAGAAAGAAATTCAATAATTTGAAAGAAATTAAATTTTTTAGTTTGCAACTTGACAAAATTTTGCTTGCCTTAAGATGAGTAATGTTTTTTTCTTAATTTCAGTACCGTAGCTATTCATCTCAAACTTAAACTGATACCTGAATCGAGTGGGGTTATCACTATGGTATACATTTCTTCACTCCTCGCTATAGGCCTATAGACGCAAATTCCCGAGATATTCTTGTTATTGTACAGGTTACTACGTTTTAATTAATCACATACCAACTGACGTTGTGATCTTTACTAATAATGGACAACCGTTTCAAATTTCCCAACAATTTAATCATGTCCTTCACTGGTGACTCAATAATGTGTAAATCTAGTCATGGAGCTAACACGGTGGTGCGAACAGGAGCTGCTACGCCGCAGACATCGAGTTGTATCACTCTGGATAAGCATAGTACAGCAGAGATACTAGCACTCAAATATTATATTCATTCATCTTTCTTTTTTTTTTGTTTCTTTCCTTCAGTTTTCTTTCTTCCATTCCTTCTTCCTTTTTTCGTTCTTTTCTTATTTCTTCCGTTCTTTCTTTCTTTATTTCTGTCTTTATTTCTTTCTTCCTTTATTTATTTGTTTGTTTGTTTGTTTCTTTCTTTCCTTTTTTCTCCCTTTCTTTCTTTCTTTATTTCTTTCCTTGTTTATTTCTTTCTTTGTTTCTTTATTCCTTTGTTTGTTTGTTTGTTTCTTTCTTTCTTTCCTTCTTTCTCTCTTTCTTTCTTTATTTCTTTTTTTCTTTATTTCTTTCTTTCTTTATTTCTATCTTTCTTTATTTCTTTCTTTGTTTCTTTCTTCCTTTGTTTCTTTGTTTCTTTCTTTCCTTCTTTCTCCCCTTCTTTCTTTCTTTATTTCTTTCTTCGTTTCTATCTTCCTTTCTTTCTTTCGTTCTTTCCTTCTTTCTTTCTTTCTTTAGTTCTTTGTTTCTTTCTTCCTTTGTTTCTTTGTATGTTTGTTTGTTTGTTTCTTTCCTTCTTTCTCCCTTTCTTTCTTTCTTTATTTCTTTCTTTGTTCTTTTCTTTCTTTGTTTCTTTATTTCTTTCCTTCTTTCTCCCATTCTTTCTTTCTTTATTTCTTTCTTTGTTTCTTTATTTATTTCTTTCTTTGTTTCTTTCTTCCTTTGTTTGTTTGTTTCTTTCTTTCCTTCTTTCTCCCTTTCTTTCTTTCTTTCTTTCTTTATTTCTTTGTTTGTTTCTTTCTTTCCTTCTTTCTCCCTTTCTTTCTTTCTTTGTTTCTTTCTTCCTTTGTTTCTTTCTTCCTTTATTTCTTTCTTTCGTTCTTTCCTTCTTTATCCCTTTCTTTCTTTCTTTCTTTGTTTCTTTCTTCCTTTATTTCTTTCTTTCGTTCTTTCCTTCTTTCTCCCTTTCTTTCTTTCTTTCTTTGTTTCTTTCTTCCTTTGTTTGTTTGTTTGTTTATTTCTTTCCTTCTTTCTCCCTTTCTTTCTTTCCTTCCTTCTTTCTTTCTTTCTTTCTTTCTTTCTTTTCTCTTTCTTTGTTTCTTTCTTCCTTTGTTTCTTTCTTTCCTTCCTTCTTCCTTTCTTTCTTTATTTTTTCTTTTCTTCGTTCTTTACTTTATTTCCTTCTCCCTTTCTTTCTTTCTTCCTTTCTCCCTTTATTTATTTTTCTTTCTTCCTTTGTTTATTTATTTATTTATTTATTTATTTATTTATTTATTTATTTTTCTTTCTTTTTTTTCTTTCTCCGTTTCTATCTTTATTTATTTACTTCATTATTTCTTTCTTCTTTTATTGCTTTCTTTCTTTCTTTCTTTCTTTCTTTCTTTCTTTCTTTCTGTATTTATTTCTTTCCTTCCTCCTTTTCTTTATTTCTTTCTCCCTTTCTTTCTTTCTTTCCTACCTTCTTTCTTACTTCCTTCCTTTAATGTTTTTCCATTCTCTCATTCCTTCCTTCCTTCCTTCCAACAATGGTTACCGATACTTTATAATAATAATAATAATAATAATAATAATAATAATAATAATAATAATAATAACAATAACTTTTACCCTTCAAATAGCCATATCATTTACGGATGTTTTCAGCTCACCTGCGGTACGCACTCTCGTGTCGATAGGCAGGCGATGATTCCCAACCAGGATAACACAAACTGGACCGCGTCCTATTCTTTCATTGGTTTTCCGATAATTTTAACAGTCAATAAACCGGACAAGTGGGACACTATAAGCTTTTTTTTTTATTTTCACAATTGTCGGCGTCATTCATCACACTAAAGCCTCTTTCAACTTCCGTTCTGCTAGTGGTGACAGGATTCACGACTTTGACTACAGTTAATGGCAAAGAGACTTATCCTCTATGAAATCTCTGAAATCATCATTTAAGTTGTAGAAAGTCTGGAACGCGCAGCTCGCCAAATTCTGTATTTTCAATCGATCGCTTTAATAGGTTGTGGAATAGAATAAGGTTAAATGATAAAAATGTGTTTATTTCAATGATTTTCTTCGTAAACTACTTTAGCAAAGGGCTCGGAACAAATATAAGTACTTAACAAAGGTTATCCCCATCAGCATACGCCTGCCTTGGCAATTCATAACAGACGCACGAAGATTCTATTAATGTATGAAAATAATTGTCTGGGATCCAAGGTACATTGTTAGGATCCTCATTATTAGGAACTGGTGGAAAATAATGATCAGCAGTTAATAAATTGAATACTCAGCCAAAGGGATATCAGTCAGTAATGGATTGAAGTCCTTGTCTGCCTGTCCTACACGAGTTTTACGACTGCCATTAAATTTACGATCACTGAGAAATGTAGTAGGCTATACAAATATGGAGTAGAACGATGACTCACAACCGAAGCATGTAGTTATGTTAAAACAGACACTGCATTTATTGTCACTAATAGGACTTAAAAATTCATCTTTTTTATTTTAATATCAATGTTTTTCTAATGGATTTCAAGGACATTACTTGAATCAGATATGCGAGGTAGTGGTAACATTAAGAGCCGTATACCAGATTCCCGCTGGTACTGTCGAATGGATTTCTTATGATTTCTCAGGAAGGCCTCAGTAGCGGCTGCTTTGGTCTCCTCTGTGATAACTAGGGAGCGGATTTTTATGTGCTAAAAAATTTAAATATATTTATTTTTTATGTGCTAAAAAGTACGAAAATATTTTCTAAAAACAAAAAAAATTTTTTTTTAATATGACAAAAATACCTTACTTAGCTCGGAAAGAAAAAAAAAATGTTACTAGGTACTCACCAACCACACTTGAGTGCTAGTAGTTGGCCGAGAATTTGCAGTGAACAACAAAGGTCATCTCCAAATTCTCCATCACAAATGCATGCCGATTATCTCTGAACAACGACTTATACTGTGAAAACGATCTTTGCACATCACAGGACGTCAGACGTGCATATTTAAAGAGAGGAATGTCACAAACACAAACACCGTCAATTTCACCTACAGGCACACCCTCCAATACTTGAGCAAATTTACACATTTTTTTATATACACTGTTTTTCCCAAACACATTCTGGAATTTGTCCCTTAGTACTTGTACTTCTGAACCTGGTAGCGAGTCTAGTTTAATTTTCACAGCACGCACCTCCCTGTTTCAGACAACAGGTTTTTGTATGTTTCGAGTTTTTTTTTATGGTGTCACACAAAAAGCTTAGATTTGCTTATAGGAAAGCCAAATCGTTTTTTAAACAACCATCTTTCAGTAAATCTTGAAGGGTATCGATTGACGAAGCCTGATAACAGGGAATCACAACAAGACGTATTGCCTTACTTGATAGACATGAGCGAGAGGCGGGAGATTTGTTTAAATTAAATAATGTTCATACCCGAGCTCTTATCTGTTGTGTTTCACAAACAAAGCGTGGAATGAAATCATCTTCAGCAACAATAAACATTCCTAATTATGTGTTGCAAGATCTCTCCTCCTTGTCCATGTTAATTTATTCTCTAATAATAACACTGATATGCTGCCTAGCAGTTCTCAGAACTTGAGGCGATACTATTACAAAAATGGATCACGGATACACCACACAGCGCTTAGAAACACGAAGCAACCAAGAATTCTTAAAAAAGATAACGTACTTCTGAGTGATATAATTGGTATAGTTTTAAAATACTTAAAATATTTTGTAAAAAATTATTTAAGTAAACAGAACTCCAAGATTTATGTCTTTATAATAGATTTCCTGAAAATATGTACTTACATAATTATTTGTGAAAATATGCGCTTTTTTGTGAAATAAAATTCGGGTTATAAATTTGAAACGTCATGTTTGGAATTTTTAACTTTGTTAATTGTGTTTTATCACACGCAAAAAGAATATTTAATTACATAGGAATCCGCTCCTCTGTGATCACTGTTTTGGTCGGCCAGCACCCTTCTGTTGCGTAACAGCCAGTGCGAATCAAGTTGGCGTGAAGTCTCTTGATGGTCTTGTAGTCCAGCGTCACATTTCTTCCCTTCACCATTCTCCACCATCTCTGCACCATAATTGGGGACTGCCACACCTCCATTCGAGCAGCAATTCGTGTTACTTCGTACACAGACAGTCTTGTTGCTATGGTTATTGTTTTAAGATTTACACTACATTTTTCTGATTACATTAAATGTTTCGGACCGTAATGAGAACACAATAAAGTAAAATAAAATCATAGCTTCTTTTGTGCTTTTAATGGTATGAAACACGGTGTGTTTTATTGGTGGCATGAGTCACTTAACTTGATTGGTTTCGCTTCTACAATGTGCTATGTTTAAATGTTATGTTTTATTTAACGACGCTCGCAACTGCAGAGGTTATATCAGCGTCGCCGGATGTGCCGGAATTTTGTCCCGCAGGAGTTCTTTTACATGCCAGTAAATGTACTGACATGAGCCTGTTGCATTTAAGCACACTTAAATGCCATCGACCTGGCCCGGGATGGAACCCGCAACCTTGGGCATAGAAGGCCAGCGCCATACCAACTTTCCAACCAGGTCGACGCTTCTACAATGTAATAAATAGTTGGGCATAAATATGGGTCATTCTGTATATTACCCGTTATAGAAACGATAAATATTACATTATTTGATTAGTGATTATATATTAATATAACTATAATTTTATATATATATATATATATATAATCTTCATCACCATCATCCTTCACGAATTAGGCCTCTGTAGACCTGTTTCGGCCCCATCTAGCAGTCTTCTAAAAGGTCTTCCTGGTCGACGATGTCCTCTAGATTTATATTGCATCATAATTTTTGGGATTCTCGAATTTTCCATTCTTCTTACATGATCTAGCCAATTGAATTTGTATCTGCTGATTTTTTCTTCTACTGTCTAAAATTTCTTCGTTCCTTTTTCGGTCTAAAAGAGTATATCCTGCTGTTATCCTGGAAAATTTCATTTCCGTTGCTTTGATTCTGTTCATGTCTTTTTTCTTCAATGTCCAAATCTCGCTTCCGTATAAAAGGGAGGGTAATGCTAGTGTACTATATATTTTTATTCTTGTAGATTTTTGTACTAATTTAGCTTTTAATGCATTGTTTATTATTTCTAGAATTTGTGTAAATTTGGTAATTTTCTTGTTCACATCTTTTTCATTTTGATAAGATATTTCACAACCCATATAATTGAAATTTTGTACTTGTTCGAGGCATTGGTTATTGTGTATTATCTTACTTCTGACTGGGTTTTGTTCTGAAATTTCCATCCCAAAATCTTTTAATATTTTATTTAATGTATATAATCCCCTTTGTAAATTATCCTCTGAATTGGAAATTATGACTTGATCATCGGCATAGAGTAAGGTATTTAATGTTAGAGCACTGGTTATTTTGATTCCTGATGTGTAGATTTGGTTCCATTTCAAAACAATTTCATTTATATAAATATTAAATAAAGTTGGTGATAGTGGACAACCTTGTCGAACTCCATTACTAACTAATTTTCTTTCGGATATACAGTTATTTATTTTGACACTTATTTTGCTGTCTGTGTAGATTTCTATTATATTTTGCAATAGCAAATTTGGAATATTTTTATTTTGTAATTGTCGAACAAAAGGTCTCTTCGGACTTTATCAAAAGCTTTCACAAAATCAATAAAAGCTATATGGGTTTCTTAATTAAATTCTCTTCTTTTTTTTAACAATAGTTTGATACTAAATAATGGATCTGCACATGATCTTCCTTTTCTAAAGCCATTTTGACACTCCAGAAGGAAAGTTTCAGCATGTTTTTTTTTTTTTTTTTTTTTTTTTTTTTTTTTCCCCAACTCCTACTAAATATCTTATAACATATGTTGAGGATACTAATCCCTCTATAGTTTTCAACATTTTGTTTATCTCCTGTTTTATATATGGGAATAATTGAGAGCTTTGCCGGAAGAAAGGCGGATAGATCTCTACGCCCTTCTTCGGGAAAACGGTTTAAAATGTAATGAATAATTATACTAGCGAAATTTTGTTTTGATTGTACTGTACATACCTGCAGGACAGAGCTGCATGCGTGCGTGATTTAGTCAGTCAGTCTGCAAGTAGAGCTAGTGCTGAGCGTTACGCATACTGTACTGCGTGTGTTTTCTCTTGGTAGAGACTAAGCAAATATATATAGTTCAATTTAGTCAGTCCAGTTGTCTCCTTTGACTGCTTTTTATGTTCATTATTGTCCTTGCTTTAAGAGTAAACAAACTTATGAAACACATGGATTCAGACGGAAATATTTTATGTTCTATAAAGAGATTTGTTACAATATTCAGATTTTTGGGCTTATTGTTATCAGGATTATACAAAGAATTAATTTTATTTATTTATGTTGACACAAAATGGATACTTTCTTTTTCTGATATATTCAGAGATTTTGCTTTGGTACTTAATGTCTACTCAGTATATCTGAAATAATGTAAATTACTTTAGAAGTAGATAATAAATGTCATAAAATGTATCTTTGTTTCAATACCGTGTGAAATTTAAATCTGAAATCTACATTAAATCCCCTAAGCAAATCATTATATGGATAAAGGGCGTGTAGACCAAAGTTTTATATGGTACACATATAAGGAAATTTAATAATATAAATTGCCTAAATGCTACAAAACATTTATACTCGCTAAGATTTTTAATTTAATGTATAATTTTTCTCACTATCTGTATAACATTTTATTCAAGTGCGTTTTAAAATCTTGGATTGCCTGTATCTCGATTCACCATATTGACGTATACGCCCTTTTTCCGGCAAACCCCTCAATTACAGTATTTTGCCATTCTTCCGGTAAAGTGACAGTCAGATATATTCTGTTTAGAAATCTTAGTAATCTTTCTTGAAATAGATCTCCTGCATATTTATACAGTGTGAGCATAAATGATTGCCCTAGTTACGAAAATTATTTGTGGACTAACGATTTAACATAGAAAATATTTAGATATACAAGTAGATAGAGAAACTCTCCAAGTTTTTTTAACATACCTTATAGGTGCTCGATGTGTGACCCTGCAGACATCAAGCCGATAGTCCAATTCGTCCCATACACGACGAAGTGTATCCATGTCGATTGCAGCGATGGCGTTGATGATGCGGTCGCGTAACTCTGGCAGATTTGCCGGTAATGGAGGTACAAAAACAGAGTCTTTAACATATCCCCACAGGTAAAAATCACAGGGTGTTATGTCAGGGGAACGTGGAGGCCAGGACAATAGCTGCATATCTTCTCTGCTCGCACGACCAATCCATCTGTTTGGCAATCTGTTGTTCAGGAATTGCCGGACTTCGTTGCGGAAGTGAGGCGGAGCGCCGTCATGTTGATAGATAAAATCAACGTTCAACTGTTTCTTGTGGGATGCGTGGCCGACCAGGAGATTTTCCTTTACACAGACATCCTGTGGTCACTAATTGATTGTACCATCGTCTAATGGTCTTGGGGTCTGGTGGATCTTTATGGAATCTTGTTCGAAAATTTCGCTGCACTGTTATGACTGATCTTGTGGAATGAAATCCCAACGCTACAAATGCACGCTGAACACCAGTCGCCATTTCTGTAAACTCACGTCCTCTACCGGTAAGAAGTGGAATTACGCCGCGCGGATAAATTCAAATAAAACTTTGAGAGATATCTTATTTCGTAATATCAGTACCATTGTTGTATCATTCACAGTTTGTCTATAAAAAAAATCCCCAAAATAGGGCAATCATTTATGCTCACCGTGTACAATTCTGAATTTAGGTTATCGTCTCCAGGTGATTTACGAAAACGAAATTGGAAAAAGCAAATGTATATATATATTTATACACACACACACAGCATTGTTACAATTTATTTACACATTAGATTTACATACATTGTAGAGAAAACCGGTGAGGATAACAATGTAATATCATTCATGTACAAAATGTAAACCAAAACATTGTAGTGTTACGCTTTGTAATAGAACATGTTGATGTAATAAAGATGAAAAATGCATACCGTACATACATAAACACATTTTTCAGTTGTTCAGTCAACTGTCCGAAGACATGTTTTACCCTCATAAGTGACACCAGTAAGACATCACTCATTAGACAACTAAGCCAAGAGATAATGGGATAGAGTAACTAGTTCCTTTCCACCTCCATTGCATACATCGCTGATTAGTAACATCTCTAACTAATCAGACTTCAGATCATTTTTCAATAAGACTTTAATAGCAGTGTCATCAATAATAGTTCTAAACAAAGATGTTCAATAATTCTTATTTTATTGCTGAAAATACTTTGTGGCAGACAGTGTTGGATAATATAAACGAAGAGGAAATATTTAATGTAGTTCGTTACAAAAGTTACAAAATATCATTCATGAATAGTACATTATGCAACGAGCCTATAATGGTAGTAATTAAGACGCGAGTATGTTTATGAAACGAGCGTCTTAATTACCATTATAGGCAAGTTTCATACGTCTTTTTATGCTCGACCATATTTATAACATGTTATTCTTATCTGAGTGAGGAGCGGAACTGACCTTGTGCAATATCTCGTAAATTGTGAGATGTACGCAGACGCGAAAGTATTGATTTTTTCCAACAAACAAATGTCATTGACCTTGATATAATCTAGAGAGTAAAATAAACATTAATCTTGATATAACCTTGAAATTGATTTACACATTGAAAAACGAGATGACAAATTGAATTTATTTGAATATTATTTACAATTAACGCTAATTATTATAGTAACAGAACATAACCTTCAGCGACAGTATTGGATTTCCTGCCTCAGTGACGTTTCGCTAGTTGTCTTTCGATTGCCTCGTTCATATTCCTACAGTGGTGTTTTCTCATTGGTGGAACACCTGAACTTTAATGAATAGGTGTACTTTAATGAGGTCCATTAAAGGGCTGCTACCAGGTGTATAATTACTACATATGGGCATGGTCGAGCATAAAATAACAAAGAATTCAATGACAATAAATGATCATCGTATTTAAAAAAATACACCAATATATTTTTGTATTGGAAGTACAAAGTTAGAGATACAAATGAAACACATGGAAATTATACTCTTCCAGTTCCTTGGGCTAACTTACATACAGATATCACAGTGAATATCACGAATAGCAACATTGTCAACGTGTAAATCGTATCTAGTATTCTGCTGTTACATACCAACCCTGGATACTCATATTTAGCTGAGTACCACGTGATCAGTAAGGCAGTCAAAACTGGAAACGTTGCGGAACAAACACATTGATTGTAGAAGTTACCTCACTGGGAATCGAATCTGTATCTGTTTAATTAATATCTTAATTCAGCTACGACCAGTGGTCGGCAGGTTGTGCATTTGAGACGTCGGAGCAAGGTCGTACTAGACCAGGCCTGCAGAAGTTGTAAGTAGGGGAAAATATGACGTCAGTCTCACTCCACTTCTATTGGGGATGATCGACTTTCGCGTAGAGTTATTTACATTCTCTGGACGTCAGTGGCGACATGTAATTTTCAAAAAGGATTGTAATACATTCATTGTATTTATAATGTGTTATCTCGTTTCAAGATTTACAATTATGCTAGATTTCCTGTCGGTAGTTTCTTTGAGATTTCTTTGCACTTAACCTGCTTTAGATTTTCGAAAACTTTCCTCCTATCATCACCTACGGAAACATAAATTTATAGCATTTAAGTAATGAACAAAGCTCGGAATTTGGGGACTTGTGTCTTTGAACGTGGCTAAGCGACCGGACTTCAATGTCAACAAACTCCCGCTTCCAGCACGTAGGTACTGTCAGGTCTGCTATAAAAGTGGTTTCTGGCTGGAACAACATAATGATAATATTATGATAGGTTGAAACATCTAATTTTATAGCATATATATATAAATAAATATGCAAAATACATCAAATTTACAGTTCTGCTCTGTACATTTCATTACAGTGTATGACTACATGCATTCGAAGATTTTCGAACCCATAAATTCTTCGTCTGTTAGTTAAACATGATTTGAAACGAAGGAAACTTATTTCCACGTCACATAAGTGACGGGAGCAAACTTTAATTTTTTTTATTTTATTTATTTTAACTAGCTACCTAGTGAGTACAAATTGCATTTATAAAATAAAAATGTTTCTAGCCACTACCGTAAGAGCCAGGCTCGTGTACGGTGTGGTCTTAGTGAATAATATAACATAAAATTTACAAGGACAGTTTACTAAATACAGTAAGTAACTTAATTCAAACCAATAAGTACAACACAAGAGCAAGAATAAAGAAGAAAGGGAAAACGAGAGAAAAATACACATTTAATATAAATTGACAATCCGACAGAAGCCAGTGATATTCAATAAAACATGAATATAGTCGATAGAAATAAAAGGTAAAAAAAGTACATTTGTTACTATTATATATCATGGATAATTTTACAAAATTCTTTTTTAAAAGTTTCAATTTTAAAAAATTTCAAATTGGAAAATGGTTTGAAATTTTATTATAAAGTCTTGGGCCTAAATAAAATACTGAATATTTCACTGTCACTGTTTCCTGTTCGATTTTCAGCAGATCTCGTATCTGAGAAAGATAAGTATATCCTAAATTTTTCAATTAGTGTATCACTATTAGGGAAGGTCCCTCTACGACTTGATCCATGGCTATGGACAAATTTTCCATCAATTTAAAGGACTGCAATGTCTTTCAATGAATGCCCGTTTCCAGCTCTAGTTTATGTGTGGCACAACTTACAAAATATAAACTCTGCATTAGAAGAAAATAATGTATCTCCTCAGAATTCCTCCACGAAATTCTGTACCTAAAATTTAAGAAATGCATTTTCAAACTTCCATAACACCCATTCGAATAACACGTATTTTCTAATTCCTCAAACTGACCGTTTACCTGTAATTCTCTTAATGTCATTGGCTTCGACGTGACACAGTTTATTCGTTCGTCTTCTTGCCATTCGATGTGACCACTTTCTTAGTACAAACGACTGTCCCTGAGCACTTGCAGCGTGAGCTTTGTGTACGTTATGCCTGTAACCTTACTCAAGCACACGACACACAAGTCCCCAAGATCCGAGCTTTGGTAATGAACCTTGAAAGTCACTATTAATTTCAATTCAAAATGAACACGAGTGACGTCCTTAATTTTACAGTATATAAATAAATAATCAATATACAGTTCGTAATAATGAACTTACTCGAAAGTTTGTGCATTCGATAATTCTTAATATGGACTTTGTTGAAATGTGGTTTAATATTGAAATGACGAGTGGAAATAAATTGGATGGGACACAGTAAACAAGCAATTTTTCGTCTTCAACATCAAAATAATCATATTCCCATTTCCTTTGGAAGTAGTGCTCATTCACGGGTTTAGATTTTGCCATGTTCCAGTTCTCTTTAAACTGCAGTATGCATATTATTTGTTTGTTTGATTGTTTGTTTGTTTGTTTACTTATTTAGTTACTTATTTAATTATTTTCTGACTTATTTAGGCCTACTTATTTACTTACTTAATTACTTATTTATTTACTTATTTATCTATTTACTTTTTAATTATTTATTTACTTATTTATTTATTTATTTATTATTTATTTATTTATTTATTTACTAATTTACTCATTCACTCATTCATTTATATATTTATTTATTTATGTATTTATTTATTTATTCATTCACTCATTCCATCACTTATTTGTTTATTTATTTTATTATTTATTTATTTACTTATTTATTTACGTACTTATTTACTTACTTATTTATTTATTTATTCACTCATTCACTCATTCCATCATTCATTTATTTATTTACTTATTTATTTACTTATTTAGTTACTTACTTATTTATTTACTTATTTACTTACTTATTTATTTATTTGTTTATTTAATCCGTTTGTTTATTTGTTTGTTTGTTTGTTTAGTTATTTAGTTATTTATTTATTTACTTATTTATTTATTTACTTATTTACTTATTTATTTATTTATTTACTTACTTATTTATTTACTTATTTACTTACTTATTTATTTATTTATTTATTTATTTATTTATTTATTTATTTATTTATTTATTTTCTTTACATATTTATGTATTTGGCTGCAGTGCGTTACAATGTTGAATGACAGCATTGACATCCGGTCATATAGCTATCACTTACTTATCAACGTACAATTTATTTATCGTCCTATTACTAGTAAAACCAGTTACGACAAGTAATGCAAGTTTTGTAGAAACAGGAATTAAAACTTTATTAATGCACGAAAAATCATAATAAATTCTTCAAATAAAGTAATTGGTTTGTTGCCTGCAAGCAACATTTCTGACATTTCATTTTAGTAGAATACAGAGCACGGAAAGACAAGTCGGGGACTGTACTTAACTTATTTTACAAAAAAAGTGGACTTAATCGGCTTTACTAGTAATAGGACGATATATACATAGGTAGACCTTCTTACATTATATGCACACATACATTTTAAAATTTATTTTACGTGCATTTTTATTTATTTACTTCCTCGTTCATTTTTCTCTTACTTCCTAAAGGTATGTTCCTAAGGATTTTATTATCTGTTCATTTGTAATTCTTGATAGCGTATTGTATACCTGCCGCCGCGAGAATGAATGTTGATGTAACCGAGCGTAACTAGAACGTCATGACCGCACTGGTAGAAAAGGTGGGTGGGGTAAGAAAGGGGAGTATAGCAGTCGCTCTCAGGAGCTACAGTTCTGCAGGTCTGTAATAGTCATGTAGGTACTTCTCAACTGAAAATAAATAAACGCAATATTGCTTACAAAAGGGTTATTGTAAGTGAGAAATCGACCCTGCCATAAAATTTCATTGACAGGATATACCTTATAGAAAAATACACCAAAAATTAGCTCCGACTTCAAATTGAACGTTTCAGATATCGAGGTGGCAATCCCTATAAGAACACTGGGGGGGAAAACACGGATTTTAACGCTATGTATTTGCACCCTTGTACGGCCGGTCAGCAATATCAAGCATACCCCGCCTCTCCCCTCTAATGCTGATGAGGGGTGCACAATTTCTGCTAAATGACTCTTCTATCGACTACATTGCAGCTTCGATCTCAGGACCTTGTAGTTGAATAGCGCTGCTGATTTTGGTGTGTGGCATTCTTACAAAATATCCCTTTCGTCGGCGGAATTTCAAGGCAGGTTCCGATGTGAGCTCACTGACAGTTTCCTTGTTAGAGTTCTACAGTAATGTTTCTTAAGCACGTGGAGTTCGTATCTAGGAGAATAACGACCGTAGTGCCATAGTTTATTGGATACGGCTTTAGGCATTGACTGTTCAGAGATCAGAGTAAATTTGTTCGATTCCAATTTTTTACAAATACGAAACGTTAAGTTAATCAGTGTTCTTAAGGGAAAGGATAACACTTGGTACCGTTAAACTCCGCAAGGACGATCGTTGCAATAAAATTTTCTCAACAAATGTATAACTTCTAATAAATAATATAAAAACGACGCAGGAATATTAATCTGAATATCCCCCGTTATCTTACAACTCATTTTCAATCACTTATATCACACTTTCCTGTTGTACACAATTTCTCTCAGCAACTCAAATTGAGGAGCGTTTTTGCAAAAGTCGATAGATGCAGATATTTTCGAAAGTGAGTTACATATGGATATCGTATGTTTTCTACCTCCGGAATCGATCTATGAAATCAGATTTACCAAAACTTGATTCATACCGTATGTAAAGACTACCAAACCTTCCAGGTTTTTTTCAAAATTCGATAGATCCTGTCACTTAGTGTAATTTCTGTAAAATCTTGATTTCTGCATCTATCGACTTTTGCAAAAACGCTCCTCAATTCGTCAGTATTAGTATGCAAGATTTGTTAGTCAATGTTAAGCTTTCTGAATGAACCCTCGATTCCAAACAGTTCTCCGCTGTTGACAGCTTTTCCTGGTCGTTTAGATTCATCGGAAATCATTTTATCCTGTTCCAGGAACCAATCTCGATAACTCTCCATCTTCTTTATCCAGGCGGCTGAAATAAAGAGGATTCCATGTATTACAATACATTCTGTGATGAAAAAGATATGAAATCTGTGTCATCTTTCATACCTGCCTTGATATTAATTTTCTTTCGTTCAATAGTAAACAACATTAACCCTTTCTTTTTAATATGTATTGGTCAAAAATCTTTGAATAATTCATTGTAATTTTAAGTTCTGTGATATATAATTGTAATTGTACTATTTTTAATTGTAAATGTTTCAATTTGAAAGAAGATGCAGTTGTGAAGTTAGAGGGAAACATTACTGATCAGGATTTGAAATGGTATTCTCATATTTCTTATCTATACAGTAGACTACGTAAATCAATTTATAAACATATCGTTTTTCGTCATGTTTTATCCATAAGTAATTCACGTGCTGTTTATTTGGCTCTTTTTGTGTCTACCTACGAATGTAGCATTATTTTGCTTTCCTTATTAAGATTCTTTACATTTTTAGAAAAGAAAACAAAAAGAACATAATTCTAATAAGAATATATTTCAGGATACTTTTAAAGAGCAACATAAACCTAACAATGGTATAGGCCTATTTAAAAATATTAGTAAGCGTTATCATTGTCTGTGTGTCTAGTTCAGGCTAATATATGTATCTTCTCATCAAACCCTACCTAACCTTGTCGCTAACAATGTTACTGTTTCTCAGTAATGTTCAGAACGAAGTAGATAGGCAGACAGACAGACTGAGAGGGAGAAAAAAATAAATTTCTCCTAGTAACGACGTCACAGACCAACGTCATGACCTTATGTTGGCGACATTGTGTATTTAATCCATTTGGTCGTAACCGTAACGACACTGTTGAAAGCTATCGTAGCTAATTCTCCAGTTTAGCGTCTAATTCTGCTTAACAACGAATTAATTACCCTTAAACTCGTCTTTTCTGAAATAAAAATCTATGAGTCTGAACAATCGTACAAATTACATTATTCAGTATTAGGTACATTACAAGAATTATTAATATTACATACAATATAATTGTGTTTAAAATAATACGCGGAAAATTAATTTGTGCGAGATCGTGCGTATTTGCTTGTTTTCCGCACACAACCAATACGCGGTAAGTGTGAAATACCACATTCAGTATTCCCAACGTAACACACATAACAATTTCCCTCTTCTTACCGCTTAAGCGCGACATTCATTTTACTGCTTTAGGCTTTTAACATATTATTTTTACAGACGTTTAACATAGTAATAATTATAAATTGGAAACTTACCACTGCAATTTCACCTAAATTGCAATGTTAATTATTGTTTTTAAATATTTGCAAAAAATTAAGTAAAGTCTACTACTCCACGAAACTTATTGCATTCCTGATACAAGTAACATTAAGGAAGCCGTGAAAAAATCAACAAGATTCCAGATGCCGATGTTATTACTGCAATATGTTATATAAATAATATTGTTAAAATATTAAAATGAAAAATAAATCATTACATAACCTTACCGTTTGTTTTAAGTTCGCATTTATAGACTGGGGGGGAAAAAAGACAGACATATCACGGCCTGCTGGAATATAGTAAACACAGAAAATATTTTATAGTAACAACAATGTTGAAGAAAGATATTTTGGTGTTCCGAAGTTGCCGTCATTAAACAGAAACCAAGATGGAGATTTCATTGCAACTAATTAGAAATACGTCTTTCAGGTATGTAATAAACGATCTTCGCACAAAATAACTACGTTTCGCTTTTTCAATCTTTTTCAATCTTTTCCTCGACCATGAAAACGTCAACATACCGCTCTTGTAACGTATATTACTATTGCAATTAAGAGAGCAAACATTTTCCACATGTACATGTACGTACAACATTAGCCTATAACTTCATAATCAAACGAAACCTGAATTTTCGACAAGTTCAATGGCAAAAATTTAATATCTACCTATAAGTTACATATAAATTAATTCTATGTGTAAAGTATTTTGTGTTCATACTTTTTTTATTTTCTATATTCATATGAACTGAATATTATAATTATTGTATGTAGATGGAATTACGTCCGAACACAAGTTTTGTTCATATGGGTGCCTGATTGTTTTTATATATTTTATGCTCGACCATGCCGAAATGTAGTAATTATACACCTGGTAGCAGTCCTTTAATGCATGTCATTAAAGTACACCTACTCATTAAAGTACAGATCTTCAGCCAATGATAACTCAGCTTACATGTGTTCAGCCAATGACAAATCAGCTTTGTATCGTTATAAAACCGTAAGTATCGATTATTCTCGGATATGCAATCGAAAGAGAATTAGCGAAAAGTCACGGAGGCTGGAAATCCAATACTGTCGCAGAAGGTTATGTTCTATTACTATAATAATTGGCGTTAATTATAAATAATATTCAAATAAATTAAATTTGTCATCTCGTTTTTCAATGTCGAATTCAATAATCAAGGTTATAATATTATAATATTATCAAGTTTAACGGGGCTACGTCAAGGTCATAGACATTATTGTTTCTTGGAAAAAAATCAATACTTTCGCGTCTGCGCACATCTCACAATTCACGACCTAGAACAAGGTCACTTCTGATCTTGTCAGATACAAATAAAATGTATACATCTGAATACCGGTAATTTCAAGTTAGAAATATGGTCGAGCATAAAAAGTCGTATGAAACTCGCCTATAATGGTAATTAAGAAGCTCGTATGAAAATTATGAAACTCGCTTGCGCTCGTTTCATAAATATCCATACTCGATTCTTAATTACTATCATTATAGGCTCGTTGCATAATGTACTATTATGTAATTTAGTATAAACTAATATCAAGTATAATATGTAAAAATTTACTTACACCAGTGGTCAATAATTGATCCGTTGGTGCCACCTAATTCGCTGGGTAGAATATCTGGCGAGATTTTATTATGTAATGATTTATATCCTTTTGTATGTATATGTATCTGCAAAATAAAACATAGAAAATACGCTTTTATGACACCGTATACAGTATTTGATTTTATCTCTAAGATATAGAGTGGAATCGGGGGGAGATGACTATCGGGGGAAGATGCTTATTTCTTTGTAGTTTCACATTCTTCCAAGAGAGAACGCCACGCGCATGTCTTCATGATCACTGAGACAGTTGAATGTCTGTACAGTGGTACCTAACTCATTTTGCCACGTGGTCTTGTTGTCAAAAGAAGAAAAGCAAGTAAGCAGCGTATTTTTCTGCTGTAAAATAATTTCAAATGCTTGTTACAATTTTAATACATCCTTGAATTCGTAATGACTCTCAAACAATTGTAATGGATAATGTAAAGTTAGGATTGTTAACAACCAACGACCTTGTTTCGTCATCTTAGGTTGCGTCACAGTACTAGGCATCTTACCCCGATACTTGGGAAGATGCTCATTTTTTCGGGGTAAGATGGCAAATTTTTGCAAGAGTTTTATTTTTTGTCTTCTTGCAGGGAATACGTAAACATTACATAAGGTCCTCTGATAGAAGTCACAGAATTGAGGGCAGGAACATGTTAGAACAAGGGATATGAACTGTTTTAGAGCATCACAACGTACAGGATTCTGTACCGTACCCTTAAACGCCACCTAAAAACAATGATGACAAGAAAATGTACTGGATTGAATTCATTGTGTGCAAGAAGTGATTTCACGAGTCTTACACACGGCAATAAAATCTGTGCAATGACTCTGTTGCTAAGTAGCGATAAACGAGTGAGAAATTGTCCGTGAGCTTCGCATTAAGTCATTTTTGTTATATACATGTATCAAACGAATTTCAGGTAAAATATATGTATCAGTAACTGTGTAATTGTATTTGACATCTTACACGACTATCGGGGAAAGATGCCTACAGTGCAGGTAAGAAGAAAACCTGTATCTATAAACAAGGTAATTAATGTTTTCTGTTTTGTACCAAAGCATAGTTTCACAATATCTTCCAGACTTTGATATTTCAACATGAAATTCAAAACTAAATGAACAGTATCTTAAATTTTCAATCTAAGAAAAAGTGAGGCATCTTCCCCCGATCCACTCTAACTTATGCAGTTTTTGTTTTGATTATAATCTCACTTCTTGAACAACTTCTACACGCCATCTAGGGGAAGAGGAGACAGGCATAGGCTATAGATTTTTCATGATTTGAAGTCTATAAAGAACTAATGGGGTTAGCACCACACTCCAACTGCTTTTAATCCCAAGATATCATCTTTGTCGATTTCGTTGGATGTGAATTTGGGCACGTGCGTCGTTAAATGAAATTTAGTTTTCACTGTAACTCTTTCAGTAGGTAGTCTTTTGATATACTAATACACAGACTCAATCCAGTTTGAACATTGTATAGCTAGAATGTAAATAAATATAAAGTAATAAGAGTTTAGACATATACATCTTGATTACACAACTTTTAACACTGTATCACTTCGGAATATGTATGACAACAAACACACATTCAAAGTATACAGAAAATCCACAACAACAACACACATACACAACACATCCAACCACCCCACACAACACAAACAAGCTGCATTCCGAACAATGGTACACAGACTACTCAACATACCAATGAATCAACAGGATTACAACGAAGAGCTAAACACAATCAAATACATAGCACAAGAAAAGGGATACAACCCCAACATAATAGACAACATAATACCTAAGACAAAACAAAACCACAAAAAACAGAAGAATACAACACAAACACAAGAACACAAAAAATACATAATACTAACATACGAAAACAAAAACACACACAAAATTGCAACCTCATTCAAGAAATTAAATTACAACATCGCATACAGAACAAATAACACTCTACAAAAACATCTCAACACACAAACAACACAAACAAATACAACCACACAGGCGTATAAAAACTCAAATGTAACACCTGCAACAACTTCTACATAGGACAAACAGGCAGATCATTTCAAACACGTTACAAAGAACACATCACAGCCATAACTAAATTACAAAACACCTCCACATATGCACAACACATCACAAATGCCAACCACACCTACAGAGACATCAACACAGACATGGAAATACTGCACATCCAACCAAAAAGCCAGAAACTCAACACACTAGAACAATATGAAATATACAGACACACGAAAACACACCCCAACGACATTCTCAACACATAACTCAATTTCAAAACACATACACTCTTTGACTCTACACTACGAACGCACCCTCACAGGAAACAACAAGAGGTGCCAAGACCAACAAGGATCAGTTCTGAAGATGACGCAACATAGGTCGAAACATGTTAACAAGGTACGTTAAAATTTAACACAAGAAAGTTCTTATCATACATATTCCGAAAAGATTAGAAATAAGATAATACTCAACGCAGATACATTTTATCAAATAGTCACATCCACCCTCCAAGTAAAAAACAATTATTTTATTTTCATTTCATTTATTGTATTCCACAGATGTTATATCAGCATTTAAGCTTTAAGATGTGGAACAAGTCAAAAGTTACACTATTTGTTGGCGAGATGAGTTGAGGCCGAGGACTCGCCATAGATTACCTCACATTTGCCTTACGGTTGGGGAAAACCTCGTTAAAACTAGGTAATCAGCCCAAGCGGGAATCTAACCCAGGCCCGAGTGCAACTCCAGTTCACAGACAAGCGAGTCTGCCGACTGAGCTATGGTAAGGCTCTACAAGAATGTGCAATACATAACAAGTAGTTGAACAATAAAAATGTACACAATACACAGCCAGTAGATTAATTAAATGTACAAGCATAAACAATTCATCAGTTGTGAATGTAGAAGGTATGAATATGTAGAAAATTGATTAATTCTGTCCTGAACCTCCTCTCTTAAAGATAATTAAGCAGTGCATTGAACACAGCTATACATTAATAACGGACACTTTTTTAAAACAGCTTACAAGCAAACATTTTCATAGGGGCAGATAAAAAAGTAATTTTTTTTCACCGTGTTAATAATGTCAAAAGAAGTGCTTATACAAATTTTGGCCACTGGACCGCAATTACGAGGGCCGTAAAAAAAATTCGCCAGGGGCCGTTAACAGGAAGAAAACACAGTTTCATTGAAAAATTTTATTGAAACAGACACATCAATTGTTGACCTATTTTCAACATATTCTCCACCGGAATTGAAACATTTGTTCATATGTCTGCGTATGTCTCCACAGAAAAAGGTCTGATGAAATAGAAGAAAGCGGGAACAAATAGAGAAAATTGTATTGGAAAAAAAAAACACAGTGAATAAGTTATATTTTTGGGATCGATTATGGTTATTTTATCTTACCCTAGCAGCAATTTTCGGTTTCATAACAGATTTCAGAAGGCTGATGCTTGCTTCTGCAATGGGAGGAGTGTTGATGAGATGGATTTCTTTTATTCTCACATTGTAGCCTTTCTGAAAGTAAACACAATAATGATTAATAATTATTTGATCGCATAGGTTTTGTGCAGCAGAGAGTATAGTCACTGAACACGGAGGTTAAAATTAGATTGTATGTATGATAGATTAAGATTGTTTTGGGCCTGATTTTCTTATTATTCCTTCAGTTTTGCTACTGTAGTGAATCTATGTACTCGTATACTCGTACGGGTAAAATGAAGCGAAAATAATAATACTGTGACAGCGACGTGAGATTCGAACTCACGACCAGCGTCCCGCGAGAGAGCATATCGCGCGGGCTTCACGGGGAAAGGGGAAAGGGGCCTACACGCGAGGGAGGGCTGCGCGCGCAGCTGCTACTCAACGCAGTGAATGTGGAACGACCTTCCCGACTATTCCAGAAGTCTGTCGATGTGGAGATATCGAGATAATTCTCTACACACCTGTAGAAAATTCTCGCAACTATGATTTTTGCTATAAAAGAAGAAGCGCCAGCGAACTCGAGCAGAGTTTTCAGTTATTCAGTCAGTGAGTAAGCCAGAGCAAGCAAGCCAGCCGGAGTTCGACTCGAGTGTGCGTCCGCATCTGCGTCAGCATCCGAAGGCCTGAGTTCGAGTGCAGTGGACCGCAGTTGGAGGGACCTGAGTTCGAGTGCAGTGGACCGCAGTTGGAGGGACCCGAGTTCGAGTACAGTGAACTGTCTCTGAAGGTCTGTGGTTCGAGATACTGTGAACTCGAGTGACTGAGATAGAAGAGCTGTGAACTGAGAACTGATAGTTCTGATTTGTAAATAGTGCTTTGTAAATATTAGTTAAGATTAACAGTTCATTGTTGTTCGTAATAGTCCAAGTAAATTGTCATTGCCGTCGGTGGAGTGCTATAACGAATACTGTATTGAGTGAAGATCCAATTGTTGACGAGAGCGTTTAAAGCGAATTGTAGAAAGGAATTATTGTTGTGGCGAATAAATTACATTGTTGTAACTAATAAAATTCACAATACATTCATCTTGTAACGTAAGGTTTAAATGTATTTATTATATCTATCTTAAATAATTGCGTTTAATCATAACATTCGGTAAGTGAGTCGAATATAAATGGAAATTTCTATGTAATAAGCTGGCGACGACAATAGTATTGTCAATTATTCTGCAGTATAGAAGTTTGTAACTCATTCGCAAAATCAAATAACAACGACGGTCTAAAAGAGTAGCAGAGATTTTATTCTATGTTCGATACTCGAATTTCATCATACGCTGGCAATTAAAAGAAATTCAGCTTCTCCCAAGTTACTGTAAAAATATAAATTATTTGGAAGCCTATGATGGCAAGCATAAGCTGTTTCATTTAGAATTATTTATTCTGCAAACATTGGTGATGGAATACATTTATTTATTTATTTGGTCATTCATGAATTTATTTATTTAATTCTTTATTTACTTATTTATTTATTCACGAATTAAGTTTTTTGTTTATTTATTTATTCATTCATGCATTTATTTACTTATTTAGTTATTTATTCATTCATTCATTTATTTACTTATTTATTTATTTATTCATGAATTTATTTATTTAATTATTTATTCATTTATTGATTTATATATTTATTTAATTATTCCTGTATTCATTCTTGAATTAATTTATTTATTCATTCATGCATTTGTTTATTTATTTGTTTATTCATTAATTCGTGAACTTATTTATTTATTTATTCCTGAGTTTATTTATTTATTCATATATGAATTTATTTATTTACTCATTTCTTCATGAATTTATTTATTTATATATTAACTTATTTATTTATTTATTCATGCATTTATTTATTTCATTTATTTATTTATTTATTCATTCATTCATGCATTTATTCATTCATTCATGAATTTATTTATTTGTTCTTGCATTTATTTATTTATTTATTCTTTCAGTTATTTATTTATTTTTGGATTTATTTATTTATTAATTAATTAATTAATTAAATTATTTATTCATTCATGAATTTATTTATTTAATCATTTATTTATTCATTCATGAATTTAATTATTTATTTATTCATGAATTTATTTATTTATTCATTTATGAATTTATTTATTCATTTATGAATTTATTTATTCATTTATGAAGTTATTTATTCATTTATGAATTTATTTATTCATTTATTCATTCATGCATTTATTTATTTTATTTACTTATTTATTTATTCATTCATGAACTTCTTTATTTATTCATTCATTCACGAATTTATTTATTTATTTGTCTGTCTGTCTATTCGTTTATTAATTTATTATATATATATATATATATATATATATATATAGTTATGCAATTATTTATATATGTATTTATTGTGACGGAATTATGGGGTTGAGTACAGCTTCCAGCAGTAAAATTTTTGGAAATATTCAACATTTTTTTCCTCCATTACTATATCATGTACAATAGTGAAAATTGGTATTTGTAAAACACTGTCCTTCTGCTATATGAATAAACTATTTTTACGATATAACAAAAAAATTATTTATATATATATATATATATATTTTTTAAATTCATAATGGTGACAGTTCACTGTGCAGTGATGAAGCGTTTCCCTCTTAACTCATAAACGTGTTAATTTTTTCACGTTCTCTTTTATTTATCGCTGAAATTCATGCTTAAAATATCATGCTCTTTCAACTACATTCCTTAATAAATAATAATTTTTTTATTTTTTGTTAGAATAAATTACTGATATTTGATCATTTTTGTTAATAATTTATTTTTATCTCACAGTCTGTCAAATGTAAAGAAGTGATCTTCCATCTTATTGTAGATACGACATGCATAAATACACACAAAGAATTTCATCACAGAATGTTGGACAGTTTTTTAGTTATGCGGGAAAAGCTGCATCACTGCACAGTGAAATGAATTTTGAAAAAAAACAAATGTAAATATATATTTTTTTAAAATCGTAATAGTAATATACGTTACAAGAGCGGTATGTTGACGTTTTCATGGTCGAGGAAAAGATTGAAAAAGCGAAACGTAGTTGAGCTTTTTTAATTTCCGAGAACATGAAAACAAACATACCGCTCGTGTATCGTACATTATTTTGTGCGAAGATCGTTTATTACATACCTGAAAGACGAATTTCTAATTAGTTGCAATGAAATCTCCATGTTGGTTTCTGTTTAATGACGCCAACTTCGGAACACCAAAATATCTTTCTTCAACATTGTTGCTATAAAATGTTTTCTGTGTTTACTATACTCCAGCAGGCCGTGATATACGTCTGTCTTTTTTTTCTCCCAGTCTATAAATGCGAACTTAAAACAAACGGTAAAGTTATGTAATGATTTATTTTTCATTTTAATATTTTAACAATATTATTTATATAACATATTGTAGTAATAACATCGGCATCTGGAAACTTGTTGATTTTTTCACGGCTTCCTTAATGTTACTTGTATCAGGAATGCAATAAGTTTCGTGGAGTAGTAGACTTTACTTAATTTTTGCAAATATTTAAAAACAATAATTAACATTGCAATTTAGGTGAAATTGCAATGGTAAGTTTCCAATTTATAATTATTACTATGTTAAACGTCTCTAAAAATAATATGTTAAAAGCCTAAAGCAGTAAAATGAATGTCGCGCTTAAGCGGTAAGAAGAGGGAAATTGTTATGTGTGTTACGTTGGGAATACTGAATGTGGTATTTCACACTTACCTCGTATTGGTTCTGTGCGGAAAACAAGCAAATACGCACGATCTCGCACAAAAATATTTTTTACATATAAAGGAAGGACAGTGTTTTACACATACTAATTTTCATTATTACACAAGATATAGTAATGGAGGATAAAAATGTTCAATATTTCCAAAATGTTACTGCTGTAAGCTGTACCTAATCCCTTAAGGCCATAAGACCCTCTGTTCATCGAGCCAGAACAAAAGAATGCAGTAATCTATACTAATAATAAATCTATAGCCGAAATTTTTCTGGTAATTGTTGCTTTTCCAAAAATAATTGGTCCTAACATATATAATTAAGCATCCTGAAACAGAAAATAGCTTTTTTGAAATATTTGTTTGCATGTCTGTCCGTCTACTATAGCAGAGTATTGTATAGTAAATGTATGAATGTTTGTTTGGTACACACCTGCGGAGTAACGGTCAGCGCGTCTGGCCGCGAAACCAGGTAGCCCGGGTTCGAATCCCGGCAAGTTACCTGGTTGAGGTTTTTTCCGGGGTTTTCCCTCAACCCAATAGGGTAAACATTGGTAATTTCGTGATAATTTCATGAAAACTAATTTAAAATGCAAATGTATAAATATATCCTTATTCCGATTTTTTCATCTAAAAGACAAATATGGAGACATAAAAGATTGGATACGTTCTTGAATAAGTGCCGAAAACCACTTTTACAACTTAAGCTGAAAGGTTGGTTATTTCGTGATAACCTTGGTAATTTCGTGATATTGCATTGGTAATTTCGTGAGAGGTAGAAGAATTGTGGAAAAATTCATTAAAGTCAAATGAAATTCTCATTTATTGTTACAAGACTTCAAACATAGTAATTCCGTCTAATATTCATAGCAAGAAACCATAAAAAATACATATCAACACATAATAAGAATTAAATCAAAGTAAAAATTGAAATTGAAAAGGGATCTTCTTTGCCCTGAAAGGGTGAACACTTTTATTACGGACTTTACTATAGCCTATATTACTAGGGTAACTCCAAAAGTAATGCATAACGTTTGTTTAAAAATTATATTTTTATCCTACACCTTTGCCATTTTCACAGAATGTACATGCATCCTTAAGGAACAAAATGTCACTTTTCCACATAATCCCCGTCCCTTTCAATTGCCTTACGTAACCTAGGAACGAGGGCCTGTAGACCAGCACGGTAAACGTCTGGACCATCACGTCTGAGCCACTCTTTAGCAGCGTGCACAAGGGAGTCATCTTCGAACCTCGTTCCGCGAAGGGATCCTTTAGTTTACCAAAGAGATGGCAATCGCACGGTGCCAGTTCAGGACTGTAAGGCGGATGTTTCAGTGTTCTCTATCCGAATTTTCTGATCTGGTCTGTGGTCTTGTGACTGACATATGGCTGTGCGTTGTCGTGCAATAGCAGAACATCCTGCTTCTCCCGGTGTCGTCGAACACGACTCAGTCGAACTTGAAGTTTCTTGAGAATTGCCGGCAGAATTAATGGTGGTTCCATGTGGCATGATGTCCACAAGCAAGAGTCCTTCTGAATCGAAAAACATAGTAGCCAAAACGTTTCCTGCCGAAGGTGTACTTTTGAATTTCTATTTCTTTGGTGAATTTGCATGATGCCACTCCATTGTCTGCCTCTGTCTCCGGTCCAAAATGGTGGAGCCGTGTTCCATCTTCTGTCATAATTCTTGCAAGTAAGTGATCTAGCTCTTATCATTGACACTTAGCATGATAAGAATTGAAACAGAAGCTACACTGAACCCATTGCGTCTCCGTTTTCTTTTTTGTTATCACATCTTGTCTTCAGATTTCTAAAATTCGTATTGTAATACAATTTTTAAAATAGTATAAAATGTAACACTTAATGCTCAACAAAATTTCGCCTCAAACAGCTAAGATTTCTATCCGTAAAGCTAAGCCTATATGGCGACTACAGATGTATCAAAAATTCCAAAAACATATCCTAAAATTTCATTAAGATACAATAAATCTATGTACCAAATATCATATGCTTACCTTTAGTAATAAGCCTGTAATGTAATTACAAACATCCACAAAATTTGTACGCCTGAGAAGTCGACGCTAACTTGCTCTCTCCAAACATAAAAGCTCACTGAAGCAACTACAATAGTCACACAAAGCTTAGCTGTATGTTTCTGGAAACTGGACAAAATATGCAATCCCTTGGCGGAAATTTGGATCTTGTAACACCATTGGTTAGTTCACAAAATAGCAAAGAAAAAGTATCACGAAATAACCACTGCCACGAAATTACCAATGTTTACCCTACGAGCAAATGCTGGGTTACTTTCGGTGCTGGACCCCGGAATCATTTCACCGGAATTATCACCTTCATATCATTCAGACGCTAAATAACCTAGATGTTGATACAGCGTCGTAAAATAACCGAATAAAATAAAATAAAATAAAATAAAAATAAAATAAAATAAAAATAAAATAAACACGGGTTTGAAACGTACTTCAATCCCTAATAAATATGTTCACTTACCATGGCACATACTTCCATTTTCTTCAAAATAGGCAAGGTGACTTTGGAGAAATGACCAATTGAAAATTTGTCGAAATCCATGATATAAATGTCGGAGGAACAGTAATCTTCGGACATTCTAATGTCTTGAATCATGAAGTTTACTCTCAGGACGTCACTTGTGACTAGATTCGTTGTGTCGGGATCTAGACAACCCATCACTGTCACTCTGCTGAAATCCTTCGTCAGTTTGGACAAGGGGCAGCTGTATCTGTAAGCGAGAGAAAAAGAGATTTTACAAGCCTTAATAATATACTAGCCGTACCCGTGCGCTCCGCTGCACCCGTTAGAATTAAATATAAAGTAATTACATAATTAAAATAGGACGTTTGATCCAGGGAACATTCGTGTTTGATAGAAGGATAAATCGTTTAATATGTTACTTAATTTAAATTGCATCCAAATAATTAAAATGCGATCATTTTGGTCCAGAGCCACTCATTTGGTGCAATGACAATTTCTTTTTACATGTTTCTTAATTTTTATTACATGCAACCATAGTTTAATGAAGATTGACATCATTTAGATTTAATGTGTATACTTTATTTTACTTTATTTATATTTATTTTATTTTTTATTTATTTTATTTATTTTACTTTATATACTTTATTGAAATTTACTTGAAATTGAATACCATTGAATTATGGTAATAACTTAATTTTAACCCTTGTTTTCTACGTATTCAGAAAAATGGCGTTTGGCCCACTATGGTTCTGAACCCTTCAATTAACTTAAATTATATTATATAATATTACATATTATAGTATATTATATTACATTATATTATATTATATTATATTATATTATATTATATTATATTATATTATATTATATTATGTTATATTATAATATATTATATTATATTATATTATATTATATTATATTATATTATATTATATTATATTACATTATATTATATCAGAACTTACTGTGATAACATTATAGCATTATGTCCATTTGGAGAAACTACACTTTCCAATGGTGAAATAATAATTAATTACACAAATCGGTTAATTTAGCTTCCGATATTACTTCATACAAACACAGAAACATTCTCTGTAGGCTATCTTTCATAGCTTTCCATTGTTGCTCTCCAAGGCCCCTTATAGACGAAGTCATTTGTTTTTTATTTCATTATACGACCTTAGATGGCAGTTATTTTAATTTTAAAACTCATTTATCTCATTAAATATCAGTCCTATCAAAATTTTTTAAAGGGAATAAAACTTATCGCAAATTATTTTTAAAGAAACGTTTGTTATGTAACATTTTTCACAAAAATCAATAATAAGTGAGATATTTCGATTTATTTAATTCAGGCTCCCTTATAACCCGCCTTTTAAATAATGTATTTTGAATGCCATATAGCCTGAAATCTAAGTTACAACGAACATAATTTATATTCCAATTTTCATCGAAATCCGTTCATCCATTATCGCGTGAAAAGGTAACAAACATACAGACAGACAGACATAAAAACAAAATTTTCAAAAAAGCGATTTTCGGTTTCAGAGTGGTTAATTATATATGTTAGGACCAATTATTTTTGGAAAATCGAAAATTACCAGAAAAATTTCGCATACACATTTCTTATTAGTATAGATTTCGCTTCATATGAAAGCCACAAACTATAATTTATTTACAAATTCAAATTTTCCGTAGCGTTTACAAACACCATATAGTTCTTTATGCTCGACCATGCCGAAATGTAGTAATTATACACCTGGTAGCAGCCCTTTAATGGACCTCATTAAAGTACACCCATTCATTAAAGTTCAGGTGTTCCACCAATCAGAAAATACCATTGTACCAATATGAAAGCGCAATTATCGATTATTTTCGGATATGCAATCGAAAGACTAGACTCTCTAGATTATATCAAGGTCAATGTCGACATTTCTTTTTCGGAAAAAATCAATACTTTCGCGTCTGCGCACATCTCACAATTTACGAGGTATTGCACAAGGTCAGTTCCGCTCCTCAGTCAGATAAGAATAACATGAATACTTATGAATAATTTCAAGTTAGAAATATGGTCGAGCATAAAAAGTCGTATGAAACTTGACTATAATGGTAATTAAGACGCTGGCATGAAAATTATGAAACTCGCTTGCGCTCGTTTCATAAACATACTCGCGTCTTAATTACTACCATTATAGTCTCGTTGCATAATATACTATTTTAGAGTATAGCAACTTGTAATGTTGATTTTCTCTATAAATTGTAAAACTTTCCTTAATTTACAGGTATTGTAGAACGGTATTTTCCCAGTCCGAAACATTTATTGTTACTCGTTTCTAATGTATTATACAGATTTTTTTAACCTGTGCAACCTACTCCTAGAAAACAAAATATAACATAGCTAAAAAAAATTTTATTTCTTTTTATTTAACTAGCTAGCTAGTGAGTACAAATTATATTTATAAAACAAAAATCCATGTTGAATCTTTCGTACACTACTTCGTACTTGAATATAAATCACACAATCACACACTATTTAACACTACATTTCAGCACTTTTCAACAATCGAACGCACCCACGCAACAGGTAGCGAAGTTCGAAATGACGCCGAGATCTAGTAGGCTCTTAGGATGGTGTGAAGAAGCACCGAAACAGCTGTATGCCGCATATGCTTACACAATTAACACGAGTAAGATCGCCATTTAATCAATTATTTAAAAACAAAAATGTTTCTAGCCACTACCGTAAGAGCCAGGCTCGTGTACGGTGTGGTCTTAGTCAATAATATAACATGAAATTTACAAGGACAGTTTACTAAATACAGTAAGTAACTTAATTCAAACCAATAAATACAACACAAGAGAAGAATAAAGAAGAAAGAGAAAAAGAGAGAAAAATACACATTTAATATAAATTGACAATCCGACAGAAGCCAGTGATATTCAATAAAAACATGAATATAGTCGACAGAAATAAAGGGTAAAAAAATATGCATTTGTTAATATTATATATCATGGATAATTTTACAAATTTCTTTTTTAAAAGGCGCAGTTTTAAAATATTTGAAATTTGGAAAATTGTTTGTAATTTTATTATAAAGTCTTGGGCCGAAACTAGCACCATGTTTAAGAGCTGCACTTGTATGACATTTAGGCTCAATTAATGGGAAAGTAGACTTTTGTCTTCGAGTACGATATTGAATATAATATTTCTAAAAACAGATTGAAAAATTGTAAATTTTAAAGTAATAAATATGTTATTTATTTAAATCTAGGCCACTGACTCATCTCAACTCGTGTGTATGTAGGCCTATATATTTATTAACACTGCGATTGGATATACACCCGGTAGCAGTGATACATAATTTACAACACAGCAAAAACATTACAATAATTGTGGTAATAAAATTACAATAATTACAGCAATAAAAATTGAATTAAAAGCAAATTTAATTCTAACTATAAATAAATGCCATAAACCTAGGACTAAAAATAAAAGAAGAAGTACACGAGGAAAAAAGGAATATGCCTTCCATCAGTTTTTATAAGGACAAATACCATCTGGAATCCATCGTCATTACGGGACTAATGATAGGAGCCCGTGGGACCATACCCCGGTTCCTAGTCGACGTCTGTAAATCTTTTGGCCTGCATAAAAGTATTTTAAGAGATCTAACACTTGCAGCACTCAAAGGCTCAATAGCTATTTTCAGGCATCATACATATGGACCATGACTAATTCGCATCTCCTTGACGTTACTTCGTTTAACATCATGTGTTTCAATATAATTCAAATTGTTATTTTTCACTCTAACAACAATGTATCATTAAGCCTCAAGGCATTTACTGTATTGTATCATGGTACTCTTTGTCGACGGCAACCTGTAGTGGTTACAGGAAGAAATTAAATCTAATCTAACGCCTACTATAAGCAAAAGTAAACTTATAAGTTAATAAGTAGTTCTATTAAATCTAACTATTATCAACTTAAGCAATTACAACTTACTATAATTAATTACAATTCTTCGTCTTCTTTCTTCTTCTTCTTTTCTATAGGCATAAGCCTGTTTGTTTACACACACTACGTCAATGATGATTACGTCTCATTCCATCTCTTGAGAGGTCTGCCCATTTCTCTTTTTCCTCTAGGGCATAGGTTCTTTGCTGCCTTAATAAGTCTCGTGTTGTCAGTTCTATCCACATGGGAGCTCCATTCCCTTTTCTTCGTTGTGATGAAAGTCTCTATAATATTACATTCCTTCCTAACATCCTGGTTCCTAACTCTGTCAAATCTTGTTTTGCTTACTATGGTTCTTAAAGTATTCATTTCTGCTGTTCTCATGAGTCGTTTCGTTTGGCTAGTATCTGCTCTTGTATCCGCTCCATATGTCATTATTGGTCGTACACATGTTTTATAAATTTTTACTTCACTTTCTGTGTTTAGATATTTGTTTTTCCAGGTGACATCTCGTAAGTATCCTGATATTCTCGATGCTTTAAAAACCTGAGTTCTTACTTAATCAATCTACGAGAACTAGAAATGTGTATTCCAAGATATTTAAAATCCATATCTTGTTGTATAATTTTCCCATTAACTTCCAGCTTACATCTTATTGGGTTCTTAGATATACACATACATTTAGTTTTATTTGTAGAAATTTCCATATTAAATTTTTCTGCTGTTGTCGCGAATCGATGAAGTAATCGTTGAAGTTCATCCTCTGTTCTGGCAACCAGAACTGCGTCATCAGCATAACATACTATGTTAAAATTTTTATTTCCCATCTGGTAACCAGGGAGACACTTTACATTTTGTATAATTTTATCCATTATCAGATTAAACAATAAAGGACTTAGGAAATCTCCTTGTTTTATTCCTTTTGCACGTTTAATTCCTTCCGTAAATTTCCCATTTATAGAAATCTTGGTTTCAGTATTTGTATTTATATCCGTTATCAAATTTATTACCGTTCTTGGTATTTCTTTCTCTTGCAAGATTTCTACTATATCTTCTAATTTAGCTCTATCAAAGGCTTTTGTCAAATCTATAAAACATAGAAAAGCAGGCGTTGTATATTCAATTGCCTTTTCTACTATTTGCCTTATTATAAATATTGCATCTGTTGTGCTTCTATTCGGTCTGAATCCTTGTTGTTCATCACTAATACATATATATGACAGAAGTTTTCTGTGTAATGTTTTCGTTAGTAACTTTAACACAGAAGGAAGGATAGTAATTCCTCTATAATTCTCTGGGTCGTCCCTATTTCCTTTTTTGTATATAGGTATAGTAACACTTGTTTTCCATTCATTGGGGATTTTCTGATTTTTTCGTATAATATTAAATAATTTAGTTATTTCCTCTATTAGTTTCTTTCCCCCATATTTTAGGAATTCGTTCTTTATCTCATCTATTCCTGGTGCCTTTCTTCCTTTTAGTTCCTTTATAACCACTTGAACTTCTTCTTCTGTTATTTGAAATTCTTCATTTTCTTCCTTTATTATTTCTTCTGTAATTTGTGTCTCCTGGTTATCATTGTCAAGTATAATGTCATCAGAATGGAGATGTGTGAAATGCTGTTTCCATGTCGATTCATTGATTTTATTTATTTTTATTGTTTCATTTATTTCTTAACATTCGCCAAACATTTTTTGCGCACCATATAAATCCGACTCCATTCCTTTTGTAAATGCTTCCCAATGGGATTCTTTTATTTGTCTTATTCTTATGTTAGTTTCATTTCTAATTTTCTTATATATCTCTCTATCTTCTATTTTTTGTGTACTCCTAAATTTAATAAAAGCTTGCTTCTTTTGTTGAGCTAATTGTTTAGCTTCTTCTGTAAACCATGGCGTTTTATACCCTTCTGAAGGAGGACAAACTCTCACCTTCGTCTTTCATAGTGTCTCCTCAGCTGCGTTTAAAATGTTGTTTCTTATCTTATTCCATGCTGTTTCCTCGTTATCATTAATATCTATTTTATTTTCTTCGATTTTATATGCTAAACGTCTAATTGACGCATGGTCCATTGATTCTATGTTAAATTTATCTATATATTCTGGCTTCTGCCTTTTAATTATCTGAAGATCCCATCTTAGCTTACCAAGCAGTAGCATATATCAGTGCCTATGTCTGCCGAATTCAGTGTTCTCACATCTAATATTTCCGTAGGTTTAAACATTGTTGGTTATTACATAATCTATTACAGATTCCGTACCTCGGGAACCTCTAAAAGTGTATTTATATTTTAAGTCATGATCGAAGAATGTATTGTTAATCCTTAAATTATTTTGACAACAAAATTCCACTAGCATGTCTACATTATCATTAATTATTTCTTCATTAAAACGTTGATTAATTCCATTAATAACATTGTTTCCTATTCTAGCGTTCAAATCCCCCATTATAAGCAGTCGATCATTAGAGGAATTCTATCTAATTGATCTTGCAGATCTACATAGAATTTTGCACGTTCTAGTTTTGGTTTATTTATGTCAGGAGCATATACACTAAATATATAGAGGAGATTTCCACTTAAATTCAATTTTACTACCATCATGCTTTCATTAATATAATCTATATCGACAATATTTTGTTCATATTTACCGTGGAGTAAAATTCCAACTCGGCTTTCGCTCTCTTGTTTTTGTCTTTACCACTATATGCAAAAATGTAATTTCCTATTCTTGAGGTGCCTTTGTTTTAATTACATATCAACTTAATCAATTACATGACACAACTTACAGTCTATACAACACTAGAAAGGTATTGACAGTTCTCTCTCGCACAAGCGGAAAGGGAGCAACGTTGTGAAGTTGTGCTGTAATGCAGTGCAGCTCATTGCGCCGCCTGTCTGTCGTGTTGGAACTAAGCAGCTGACACGAAATCGTAAACTGATAAATTTGTATCATATGGTAGTCTTTGATCAGACTAATATAATATTAATATTAATAATAATAATAATAATAATAATAATAATAATAATAATAATAAACGTATGAATGAATGAGAATATGGTACATAGTGTGTTAACGATAATTTCTCTCCATTAATATCTTATGACAATTGATTTTTTTTTATAATTGAAACCTAAACCTTTTAATAATAATAATAATAATAATAATAATAATAATAATAATAATAATAATAATAGACGTATGAATGAATATGAATATGGTACATAGTGTGTTAACGATAATTTCTCTCCATTAATATCTTACGACAATTGATTTTTTATACTTGAAACCTAAACTTTTTAATAATAATAATAATGATAATAATAATAATAATAATAATAATAATAATAATAATAATAATAATAATAAACGTATGAATGAATGCGAATATGTTACATAGTGTGTTAACGATAATTTCTCTCCATTAATATCTTACGACAATTGATTTTTTTTACAGTTGAAACCTAAACTTTTTAATAATAATAATAATAATAATAATAATAATAATAATAATGGCTTTATTTAACCAAGCAGAGTTAAGGCCGTAAGGCCTTCTCTTACATTCAACCAGGATTAAAACTTGCTTACATAGTTAAACATAAAACTGGATCGGAATTAAGTAATTACATACTGATACAATCTAGGTACATAATGAGATCAAAAGAGGTAGTTACATAAAATTTACCTCATAAAATAAAAATAAACATAGTGGAATACATATTAATTTGTTAGAATCAAATACGAATCACATAAAAATAGAAGCCGATAATTCAATAAAAAAATGTACACAGTAAAAATAAAAATAAACACATTAGTATACATATTATTATTATATTACAATTAAGTAGGATTTACATAATTAAACCAGAAACCGACAACTGAATAAAATGTACACAAAAATAGATTAATAATAAAAAATCAACACAGTGGAATACATATTGGCGTTAAGTGATAAATAAACACGATTTAGATAATAAAAACAAGAAACAAAAAAAAATGAAATAAAAATAAATACAATGGAACACATTCCATTAAATATTTGCAACGCGTTAGGTCTGGCAACTCATCAAAAGATATTTTTCTAATTTACATTTAAAGGAAATTAAAGTTCGGCAGCCCTAGACTTCAGGCGGCAGAGAATTCCAGTGATGAGAAGTAGCAACAGTGAAAGATGAAGAATAAAGAGATGATGTGTGGAGTGGTATTTCTAGCGTGTTATCATATTGTGACCGAGTATTTAAGTTATGATACCGAGAAAGACTGTGGAATCGGACAGATAGGTAAGAGGGAGAAGAGGTGTGCAAAATTCGGTATAAGAGAGAAAGGGAATGTAACTTTCTCCTCTCATTTAACCTGAGCCACGATAAGTTATCGAAAGAAGGCGAAATGTGATCGTAGTAGCGGACATTACAATCCACCCTGAGATCACTGAATAAAGCGTCACAATAATCGAAATGAGGCATAATAAGAGTCTGTAAAATCGTCTGCTGTAATTTAGCTGGATAAGACAGTTTGCAGAGAAGAAACATTGCCGTGGAAAAGATCCGCTTCTCGAAGCGAAGTTTGCAGCTTTTTTAACGTCAGATGCTTGTCCCATCGGTAATATAAATATATATACCGCCGGATTGCATTCTCCTGAAAGGCATCTAGATTTGTCACCCGTTTTTCCACTTTCCTTTTCATTCCCGGGGTTTCAAGTCGGGAAGGTCCATCATCTTGCTTATTCAACTTAAATTTCTGCATTCCTATTTTAATGATGGTGTTCTTTCCTATTTTGAGAGCCTCTGCAGTACTATTTGCCACCTGTTGTACAGGAATAAGAGGCCCGCCATTTTCTCTTCTCTCTCCAAATAGTCCCGCACTTTACAAACCATTTCTCTCGCCTGACCTGTAAGGCTGGCCGTCCACTGGAACCGAATTCGGCCGAATAACAACTCGGCCGTTTACGGACGTACACGGCCGAATGATCCCACAACAAGAGAATGCATTGGCTCGCGTCCATTACACTCGCCCTATTCGGCCGTTTGCGGCCGAAGACGGCCGAAGACGGCCGAATGACGATTGGATTCCATTCAGATGGGATTTTCCGGTCTCATTCGGACGAACAGAGCAACACGTGGTCACTGTTTCCATAAATTTCGCCATGAACGCCGAAAAATTAATCAGATCTTTTTTTTTTTATTAAACAAGTGAACTAAAACTTTTAAGGCTTAACAAATTATTATTCATGTACTACTTACTTTATTATCACTGACAAACATTTCTCAGGTACTACAACTTCTTTGAAATTTGACCATTTTGAGATTGATGAACGAATTACATTAAAATATATTGAAATGTATCAACATTCATCCGATAGTAATCGAAAAACTTAGCACTATCTTCTAGAAGTTTATTCTGTAGGTGTAGATGATGAAACTTACCCATGGAGATAGTTGTACAACGCAGAACTGCACGCATTGTATTCCTTACCTGACATAATTAGGAACATTAAATCCAGACGTTTGAGATGGGCAGGACATGTAGCACGTATGGGCGAATTCAGAAATGCATATAGAGTGTTAGTTGGGATGCCGGAGGGGAAAAGACCTTTGGGGAGGCCGAGACGTAAATAGGAGAATAATACGAGTATTAAAGGATTTGAGGGATGTGGGATATGATGATAGAGACTGGATTAGTCTTGCACAGGATAGGGACCGATGGCGGGCTTATGTGATAGCGACAATGATCCTGTGGGTTCCTTAAAAGCCATTTGTATATATGTCTGTTTTTTTTTTTAGATGATTATTCAACGACGCTGTATCAACTACGAGGTTATTTAGCGTCGATGAGATTGGTGATAGCGAGATGGTATTTGGTGAGATGAGGCCGAGGATTCGTCATAGATTACCTGGCATTCAACTTAAGGTTGGGGAAAACCTCGGAAAAAGCCCAACCAGGTAATCAGCCCAAGCGAGGATAGAACCCGCGCCCGAGCGCAACTTCAGACCGGCAGGCAAGCGCCTCAACCGACTGAGCCACGCCTGTGGCTGTATGTAAGTATGTATGTATAAATGTATGTATGTATGCATTAAGTATAAGCATGTAGCACGAGGACATACAACCGATAATTGACGGCCGAAGTGTCGGCTCCAGTGGACGATCGATCGGCTCTTCTGCCGGTTGTCCGGCATTCGGCCGTATACGGCCTAACAAATATTCGGCCGTTCACGGTGCCAGTGGACGGCTAGGCTAAGAGGAGCACCTTTTCCGTTGCTTCTAGACCTCTTGCTATCCCTGGTAGCACTCCTTTCTCCCTCAGCCTGTGGTTCGTTTCCTTGCCGCTAACTGCAGGAGTGATGCCTAGCATCTGGGTTCAAAAAGTTCCCGGAATTTTACTACCATTTTTCGTATTAATATATAACAAGGGATATTATACATTTGTTTTGTTGGCAACATTCATGATGTCATTTCCTTAAAGTTTGTTGATAATGACGATTGTTGGTTTTGAGTTGTAGGCAATTGTTTATCATAGTGTTTTGTTTGTTCGTGGCATTTTGTAATTATTTCCACAGAGCAACGGACAAACATCAAGTTCTGTGTTTTGTTACACAAAACTCCTGCAGAGACATTAAGATTGTTGGAAGAAGCATATGGCGAAGCAGCAATGAAAGAAACTCAAGTGTATGCCTGGCATAAACGCTTTTCTGGTGGCCGCGATAGCATCAAAGATGACGTACGCAGCGGCCGACCAACAACTGCAACAAATGAAGCAATCGCTCAGCGTGTGCGTAATGTTATGAGGGACGACCGACGTAAAACCATAAAAGAGATAACAGCAGAGATCGGAATATCAGTCGGAAGTGTACACAATGTTCTTCACAAGCATCTCAACATGCATTACGTGTCTCAGAAGTTAGTTCCGAAAATGTTGTCGGCAGAACAGAAAGAAACAAGAATGACTCTTGCTGGGGACATGATCAGTATGGCTGATGAAGATGGTGATTTCTTAAACAAAATTATTGCTGGTGATGAAACTTGGTGCTACTTGTACGACCCAGTCCCTAAACGACAGTCATCTGAGAGGAAATCGAAAACATCTCGGAAGCAAAAATTTCCTAGGGACACTTCCAAAGGTAAAGTTATGTTGGAAGTTTTCTTCGACTGTCAGGGTCTCATCCACCACGAGTTCATTCCAGAAGGTCGTACTGTAACGAAAGAATTGTACGTAGAAATCCTCCGTCGCCTCCGGGAAGCAGTGAGAAGGAAATGTCCAGAGAAGTGGGTAGAAAACAACTGGTTCCTTATGCATGACAATGCACCTGCTCAACGCGCATCTTGCCAGGCACAACATAACTGCTTTGGATCACCCACCATACTCTCCTGATCTCTCACCACCTGATTACTTTCTGTTTCCCCATCTGGAAGGACAGAGATTCAATGCTGAAGAGGTTATCGCAAACGCGACGAGAGCACTAAGACGGGTTTCACAAAATGGCTTCCAGACCTGCTTCCAGAAACTCTACACGCGTTGGCAAAAGTGTGTTGTGGCGGAAGACAGCTATTTTGAAGGGAATGCTGTAGAATAGTGTTTAAGGTACGTTGTTTCTATGATAATAGCAAATTCCGGGAACTTTTTGAACCTAGTATGTATAAGTGAAACACATGGACACTGTACCGGCTATTTCATATGAAATCGATCAGTAAAAAACTTCGCAATTTTTTATACTCTAATTTTTTCCCTACTTATACAAGGTGCTGAGGAGAGTGCATTTTCAAAAAATATGATATCGAAAGTCAAACGGTTTCCGTATTATTGAGCGACAAATTTAGCGTATTTTATAAAAAAAACAAGCCTCTTTCAGCGCTCAGAACTCTGGAACCATTTACTGCAGAACATTGAACGGGAGCTCATTTTGAAGCTGACATTTGGTAGGTTATGTTAAGAAGTAATCCTTATTTTTATTGTATACAGAGAGACTGATAATCTGATTTTACTTACTTTTAGGCATTTTGCCAATTTGTAACAATGTAAAAAAAATCTTGAGAAAAAAACCTTGCATTATTAAGAGGGATTCGGCATTCTTGGTTAGTGGTACAGCAATAAGTTTCGAGGGTATTAAATAGATTATTTTCACGCGCCTAGACTTGAACGGCGCCATACAATTTTATGTTTTACTGCTAATATGTGAATGTTGACACTTCGGACATTTGTACCCTAGTGGCATTGTTGCAACATTTTAATATTATAGTAGTGATGAAGCATCTGAAATCAATCATACAGGAAATACTCCCTGCCTGTGAACATTCTGATCGGAAGTGACGGAACTCAATGGAGTAAAACACTACCACCTTCTAACCGGGTGCTACTCACAATATTAGAAAATTTTCTCCAGGTGTCGTAAGAGGAATATTCGTCAGTATACCGAAGCATGGATGGAGTTACTTCATCACAACTAATAATGTAGCATATTGTATACTGTACAAATCTGGAAGGACGAAGTTTAGCAGCCATAAGAAACAAACTTGGCGCGATGTGACAACCTTGAACTTATAAGACCACATATGAAGCACAGAGTCAACAATCCAAACTAGAACATGAATGTCCTTCAAGCATTTGCCCGGTGAAGACTCAAACGGTCTCAGGAGGTGGATATGGATTTCATGCAAGAATAATGCCAAAAAGAAGATGCTTTTTGCGCCTATGTGACTTAGAAAAAAAAATTGCTCAGTGTTGTTCAAAATGTTCTAAGAATGTGCGCAATGAGCAAAGTGTTCTTGTTTGGGAAGACTGTTTTCAGTAAAGGACATTGGACTTCACTTTATGTAATAATAATCCGAGGCACGACAGTCCATGAAGGACCATGACCGACCAGCAGGCTGCTGAACTCACGTCCATATACCGAAGAAGAGGTGGACGATCATCCAACCAGAATGACAGTATCGTGGGGTTAGCACGATGATTCCCCCAGCCGTTACAGCTGGCTGTCATAACTGGATTTCGCTACTTATCATAGCTCCCCAAGTGCATCACAATTCTGGGTGGGCATCGGTCCCATACACTGGCCGAAATTTAAAGAGAAAATTTGTTCCCTCATGAGGAATCGAACCAGCGCGCATTTCGTAACGCGAGTCCTAAGCAGGATGCCTTAGACCACGACGACACAGCGCAGGACCACTTTATATAATGGAACTATAATTTCAGAACTTGTGCATATAGAGAAATGTTTATCATATTTAGCTGCTGAAAACATATACATAGTGTATAATTATTCTATTATAGCACTATATTGAATAACTAACTGAATAAAAATACCACAACATTGAAATTTAACTTAAAACATAAGAATATCCATTGATTTTATAATGGGGGCCTTTGAGGCTCCCATTATGCATTGATGTAAGTCCAAGAGGCCATCCATCCTAGGGTTAATTGTATATTTCATTTTGAAAATGTGATTTATAGGTTGCAATGAAAATGAATTTGAAATAAGCACAGTTACACTGAGGAAAACGTACAAAACCAATAGAAGTTCTGTGATAAATGTTACCCCATATTAATAGACGTCTTGAACCAGTCGGCATGCGGGTCCCTGTTCATCAGCATATCCGGCAAAACCGTCTTCAGGCTGTAGTACATGTCCAACGAGTGCTTGGTCCTCTCCAGGCTGTTCTTGCAGCGTATGATCCACCGCTCCAGTCTGGCGTCATCTGTTGAGGCATTTAAAACAATGTATTAGAACCATTAAATATTTCATACATTTCTGCTTGTACGGCTTAATTCCATAATAATAAACCGAGCGTTAGACATTCGTTCTTGTTACAGTGATGAACTGTGTAGTAACATAATATTTATAACATTTATATCTGGGCATTAAAGCATAGGATGAAAATAAATGGTTTTAAAAGTAAATCTATAACATTTTGTAAAACCCGAGAGGAAACTAGTCTTAATTACAAATTCAGTGGTGTTGTAATTCCGCAAGAACAATGTTGTAAATATCTAGGAGTGTATTTAAACTCCAAACTTTCTTGGGGAGTGCATGTTGATAATGTTACAGGCAAAGCATGGAGGGCACTTCACTTTATTATGAGAATCTTGAGAAAAGTTAGCCCCAAATCGAGGGAAATAGCATATCTAACGTTAGTGCGACCGTTAATGGAATACGGAACTACGTGTTGGGATCCCTATAGAATATATCAGATAAATTCCTTAGAAAGAATCCAGTATATGGCAGCTAAATTTGTTAAAGGTAAAAGAGAAGATGGAAACGATACGATAAAACAACTTAAATGGGAAACTTTGGAAAACAGACGTAGGAAAACTAGAATAACATCATTGTATAGAGCACATCTAGGTCAGAAAGCATGGGTAGACATAACGGCTCGGTTAGAAAAGCCAACGTACTATGGTAGGAACGATCATGATTTTAAAATCAAATGTAGGAAACAGAAAACGGATGTAGCTAAATTCTCATTTTTAAATAGAACTATAAATGATTGGAATGACCTACCTGCAGCTGTCTTTGAGGGCTGTCCTTCCTTAAGGAGATTCAAAAATAACTTAAAGAGTTGTGTATAAAGTGAAAATTAAAATTAAGGTGACAGTCAACATTTAATTTTTTTAAGGTGACATGTATTTATCTAGCCTGACGAGTTTACTTCCTTGGTTTGAATTGTAAATTATTTAAAAATAGCGTGTAAGAGGGCCTTAGACTAGAAATGTTTAGTTTAAATGTAGTTCTGTTTGTAAGTATGCATAAGGTTGTAATTATTTGACTTATTTGAACTGTTGTATCAGTGAAGCGAGGTGAGTCAGTGAAGTTATGGTTTTACAGTGCAGTGAACAGTTCCGATCAGTGATAATTTATAGCGTCAATGAAATGTGTTCTATAGTGTCAGTGAAATGTGTTACAGAGTGTCAGTGAAATGTGTGCTAAAGTGTCAGTGAAATGCGTCATAGTGCCACTACAGGGAATGAGATGAGAGTAAAGTGAAAGATTATTGAGACTTATGTAGGACCTATACATAATCATGTAGGTTGTGTTGTAAAATTAGGTGTTTTATTTTATGTTTTATTATTATTGTGTTAAATTGTATTGTGTATTCTTATTGTATTGTGTATAAAATTGTATATGTGTTGTAAATTGTATTGTGTATTGTAAATTTTATTGTGTATTGCTTATCATTTTATTGTGTATTATTTATATAGTGTATACCACTGCCACCGGGTGCTTGCCCACTTGCAGTGTAAATAAATACATACATACAACATCATAGATGTTTATCATTTAAAAACTTTGCAGCGTTTAACTAACCTCTCCATAGTACAACTACAAAACTTGCTTTAAAATGTAATATAAATGTTGTAGGTAAATGTTTTTTTTTTTCCTCCACACAGGAGTCATTTTCTTTTTGCAACATCTGATAGATGTTACTGGATGTAAATGTAATTATTATAAACGGAGAACACAATCACGATAATGCAAGAACTGTATCAAGTTTTCTAGTCATAAAAATAATAATAATAATAATAATAATAATAATAATAATAATAATAATAATCTCTAATAATTAATGTATCAATCTTTGCGTCTGTAACAGTTGCGCAGCATGATTATTCGTTTTATTATATTTTCTGTGACGTTATCTCTGTACTAATATTGTTATTAATCTACTGCTATATCAATAATATTTTGTAAAATGTTTCTACATTGTCGCAGTATATAGGCGGAACACTATGTATGGACCTATCATATTATGTACGTGGTAAATCAAATATTGAATAATTATAAATTAGTAATAATAACTGTATATCGAAGTTTTTCATATTATTTTATTTATAACTTCATGTTCCTGTTTTGGTACGTTCCATTGACTGTTCCATTAAACGTTTGTCATAAACGCAGAAAATAAAGCCTTATTTTTACCGTGTGAGCAAAACATATGTGTATCTTATCTGTCGCCTTCCATACAAGATAAGACATGTCGGTGAGATGACCTTGTACTGTGCTTCTATTTATTACGAGCGTATCACGACTGATCGTATCTCACTCGAGGGTGCGTCACTCGACCGAGTTCAAGCGAGCGATTTAACTCCAATGCAGCACTCTGATAGATATGGTATAATTGACGATAACGTGAAGAATAGTAAAGCTCAAAGATCGACTTAAGTACGCGTTTGTTTCTCTTTGAATCAGTATTTCATCTGGTTTACTCACCGCAGTCATTGGGCAGGTGGGGTTGATGTTCCAGCCATTCTCTTATCACCCGTACTGCCTGTTTCACCCCTTGCTCGTCCAGCCCAAACTCTTCCCTTACGTGTTGCAGTACCTCCTTAGACGGGGGTGGAAGGACCATGGCTACAATATATAAAGTGAATACCACCATTAATTTTATGAGAACTCCTTACATTTCGAGTGATAGTCCACATACTACCTATACTGCTACCGCTACTTAATTAATTACTTACTGGCTTTTAAGGAACCCGGAGGTTCATTGCCGCCCTCACATAAGCCCACTATCGGTCCCTATCCTGTGCAAGATTAATCCAGTCTCTATCATCATACCCCACCTCCCTCAAATCCATTTTAATATTATCTTCCCATTTGCGTCTCGGCCTCACCAAAGGTATTTTCCCTCCGGCCTCCCAACAACACTCTATATGCATTTCAGGATTCGCCCATACGTGCTACATGCCCTGCCCATCTCAAACGTCTGGATTTAATGCTCCTAATTATGTCAGGTGAAGAATACAATGCGTGCAGCTCTGCGTTGTGTAACTTTCTCCATTCTCCTGTAACTTCATCCCTCTTAGCCCTAAATATTTCGCTAAGAAACTTTTTCTCAAACACCCTTAATCTCTGTTCCACTCTCAAAGTAAGAGTCTAAGTTTCACAACCATACAGAACAACCTGTAATATAACTGTTTTATAAATTCTAACTTTCAGATTTGTTGACAGCAGACTGGATGATAAAACCTTCTCAACCGAATAATAACACTTATTCTGCGTTTAATTTCCTCCCGAGTGTCATTTATATTTGTTACTGTTGCTACTACTATTACGTTCACTAATAACGATATTACTATAGCTACTACTACTAATTTTTGTTAGAAAAAATTGAAATTAAGTAACGTAATGAGAATGAGACTGTCAATGTAGAATTTGGTCGATGATCAATTGTTGCAATGAGACTATTTTGTGTGTGAAAATAACGAGTAAAAGTGAGATGTGTGTGTCACAGTTAACACTTTTAGCACCCATATAAGCGTACGCGGATTATTTACTTGAAGTGACAACAAATAACATTAGAACTTGTGGATTGGAGGAACAGTATCTAATGTGTAGTGTATTTTCACAGAGAGTGCCTCAAATTGGTAACCGAAATATGCCAAATATTAATTACAACATAATAAAATTTTGATTATACAGAGTGTCCCAAATTGATGTATACCCTCTTTGAAATACTATTTCACAGCAAAGAAATAAGATATAAACACGATTATTGCGGTTATGATTCAGAAGGCAGTGGAGAACAAGGAAACGTGTTCATCTGTTTATAAACAAACATAGCGGTGCAATTATCGTTCGATGAATGTAAGTGGATACTGAAATGTTATTGGAAAGTGGAGAATGTTGTTGAGGTTCAACGACGTTCGAGGGTTGAATTTGGAACAAAACCACCAACAAGGTTAACTATCACAAGACAAGTTTGAAGTCGACGGAACGGTGCAAGATGTGTTGAAAGGGCGATGCTGAAGAAAGAGAAGTTCCACCGATAACGAGTGTGTTGATGCAGTCATGCAGGCTTTTGCACAATCCCCAAAGAAAACATGTCATCATGTGCCCGAAGTTCAACGTTTCTTTTTTATTTATGTATTTATTTATTTATTTACTTATTTATTTATTTATTTATTTATTTATTTATTTATTTATTTATTTATTTATTTATTTATTTATTTATTTATTTATTTATTTATTTATTTATTTATTCTGTTCTAGTTAAGGTCATTAGGCGTTCTCTTCCACGCCGCCAGAAATACAAATAAAATAAAAAAAAAATCAAATTATGAAAAAAGTAGAACCCAACGAAAATATGATTCCTTTTCCTCTTTCTGCTCAGTTTCAGCATCGAATCATTATATAATTTATATTGAAAGATTTTTTACCAGTTGACCGCTGTACACCCACTTATATCATACCCAATTTTTTTTATATGACTTGGAAAACTATATCTAACAAATTCAGAACATATTATATTATTAATTCTTATTTTATACACAGAATACAGATACAATATAAATTTGCAGTAAGTCATTTTTAACATAAAGTCTAATATTCTGAGAGACGTATAGGCTTAACAGTATTTTGGAAATTAAGAGATTATAAAGCTGATTGTTGGTATCGTGAAGACAAGAAAATATTATATTTGTAACTGTGGATTGTCTATCATTATTCATATTACACCAATAGTATTAAAGCACGATTATTAGCACATTAAGCACCGAAATAAATTAATTTTGCTTAATATTGTTAGTAAAGTTAGTCATTGTTTCAAATATTTAAATTTCATACATATTACATTACAATAAATTATAAAATTCCAAGTAAACGAGAAATATTGTTTTAAAATGAAAAAAGGCATTTATTATATAACTAGTGGCTTGTGCAGCAAATGCTACAAAACTAAGATCATTAGACGTTCAAATAAACATTTTTCAGATTTATTTTCAATGAAGAATACCAGACATTCGGAAAGTTATTTGCTTCCATAATAATGAAAGATACTCTCTCTCGAGCCAATACTGAAGAGAACCACGCATATAAATATATACACCACACCGCCATTAAATATATGAAAAAGACCAACCCCCACTTGATTAAGAATTATAAAAATATTTGATTTTTAATAATATTATTATCTTGCTTAAGTTTTATAGCTTTCAGTAACATATACTATATATACTATATAGCCACCACTCAGTAAAATATAGAAATCAAAATCTAATTTAAGTTATTCTCTACATCTACTTATATAACCCCAAAATGTTTCACTTTCATATCAGCAATATAGCATTAATATATATAATTAATTAAAAATATTCACATCATGGCAGTAACTACAATAATATTTCATTTCTAATGGTAATAATGTCATCAAACCACCTCAAGTTTTGTAGTTTTTAATATCCAATACACAGCTGTACCCAGAAAATTACACACCACAGAATCGAATCTGTAAATTATTTTTAGTAAGTTAAGTTTTAATAACCAATTTAATTTGAGCTCTAAATATGTCAGCATTCTTGCAGATCATGGCCTTCGTATAATATTGTTTACTGTAGTATGTGTTTTGTTTTATTCTGAAATGCCACACGGCCGACTTGATGCTCGCTTCGCTTCTCCTTTACAAAAAAGCGAAGGGAATATCAAGTCGGCCGTCAGTGCTATTAGCTAGTTCTTAAAACTGACGACAGATGGATTTTGGAAAATAGGAAAATTGTGTTTAAAAATTGACATTTCACTGAAAACTACTATTTTTCCGAAAAACTTTGAGTTCTAAGCTTCAAAATGAGAGGTCATTTATTAAAATCCGTCCAGCCGTTTTCCCGTAATTTCCATTACCAGTTCAAATTATATATATAGATATGGTATAATTCTATTTTTTTCCTTATTAAGCAATTCATTAGCTAATTTATTTTACTAATCTTTGTAAATTGTACTAAGGTATTTAGAAATATTTCTGAAAATTTTCCTCTTATTAATGAAGCAGTTTATTAGCTAATTCATTTTATTAGACTTTATAAATTGTATTGATACACTCAAATTATGGATTTCCCTGAAAAATGTGCCTCATTAATGAATTTATTAGGTAATTGGTTTCACTAAGGTTACACTGATATAATTATAAATTTGTTCTCAAGTTTTCTCCTTATTTAGCCCATTTATTTAATCAAACTTTATAAATTACTCTGATATAATCATAAATTATTCTAAAAATTTGTCTCTTATTGAACAATTTATTATCTAATTGATGTTACTAGGGTTTATGAATTATTGTATTGACATAATTATAAATTCTCATGGAAATTTTTCCAATATCAAGCTATTTTTTTGCTAGCTTTATAAATTATTCTAGTGCTATAATATAAAAAGGAAAACATTTCCCCTATTGATAATTATTAAGCTTATTGATTTTTCTAAGTTAGATATTAAATTTTACTAATTATATTATCACTCACCTAGTATTCTGGTCGATATGTGAAATAATTACTGCTCAAAACACATATTTATTGTAACACACAACCACACGAAAACTGTACAAGCACAGTTCAAAAACGGATCAGGATACAGAAATAAATTTTGTCTGGAAAATATCTTCGCGCAATAATAACTACACACTCACAGATCACTTATAATACAGCTGTAGTACGATCACTTATTGTGGCTATGGATGACTGAGCTGTGATTGTGTTGTAATCAGAATCACGAACCACGCCGTATAATTTTATTGTTTTCCTCAACCAACAATAACAGATTATGTTTAAATGATTCACATCAATCCCCTTGCAGCAAACAGTGTTGTGACAATTGAGATTACGTCACTAAAGTTCTTACAAACTGATATTACTCAGTTCTTTGTTTATTAGTATCAGGCCCAGTTTCACCAACCTTTGTTAAATATTTAACTTGTCGTTAAGGCAGTTTAACAGTAAACTTAACGGAAGAGATGTTTCATCAACTGCTAACATCATGTTAAACCCACTGTTAAAGTAACATAGTATACTCCCGCAGTTAAATCCTTAACGTCCTGTTACAGCGTCAATCATGGCTGCCAGAGACCATATGCTACAAACCGCATTATTATATCGAGATGTACTTGTAGTGAAAACAATTAGCTGCAGTCACTACTTCAGCATTTTTAATAATTCAGAATAGATACGTTCATAAATACTAAAATGATTCATCTTAATATTAGCACTGCATCCACAATAAAGAGAAGATTTGTGCTTATTAACGTAAGCATTTATGTGATTATTATTCCGTATTAATACTCTGATATAATTGCAGATTTTCAAAACTATATTTCTCTACTTCACTGATTTAACAGTTCATGTGTAATTATGACTAATGACATATAAAGATAAATTATAGATATATAAGATACTAGCCGTACCCGTGCGCTCCGCTGCAACTGTTAGAAATAAATATAAAGTAATTACATAATTAAAATAGGACGTTTGTTCCAGGGAACAACTTTTACAACAGCGAAAGATAATCTGCTTCGCTCATTACCCAATTTTTTAGCATTGCATTTATTGCATATATATTTTATGTACTTTAACACGATTCAATTGAGCATAGTTAAAATTTGAATTATAAAATAATGGATTGCTAAGCTAACGTACTATTACTGCATACTAAATCAATACACTCTCGTTGTTCGTTAATTCTCTGAGATTAAAATGAGTGTACATAAATATTATTTTAAGAAATTCAGAAAACGATTGTACAAAATAGCCTATCAAATTTTCTGTGCATAAGAAGCTATTTTAATCTTACCTGTCCTCGATTTACTCAGACGTTACTGTAATAACATTATAGTATTATGTCCATCTAGAGAAACTACACTTTCCAATGGTGAAATAATAATTAATTATACAAATCAGTTAATTTAGCTTCTGATATTACTTCATAAAAACACAGAAACATTCTCTGTAGGCTATGTTTAATAGCTTTCGATTGTTGATGTCCAAGGCCCCTGTTTCGATTGTTGTTGTTCAAGGCCCCTTATAGACGAAGTCATTTGTTCTTAATTCATTGCACCGTCTTAGATGGCGTTATTTTAATTCTAAAACTCATTTATCTCATTAAATATCAGTCCTATCAAAATTTTGTAAAGAATAAAACTTATCGGAAATCATTTTTGAAGAAACTTTTGTTACGTAACATTTTTCACAAAAATCAATAATAAGCGAGATAGTTCGATTTATTTAATTCATTCCCCCTTATAACCCCCCTTTTAAATAAAGTATTTTGAATGCCATATAGCCTAAAATCGAAGATACAACGAACTTAATTTATATTCCAATTTTCATATAAATCGGTTCAGCCATTATCGCGTGAAAAGGTAACAAACATACAGACAGACATACAAACAAAAATTTAAAAAATGCGGTTTTCGGTGTCAGGGTGGTTGATTATATATGTTAGGACCAATTATTTTTGGAAAATCGAAAATTAC